>NC_044033.1:370876189-371180184 GCF_901765095.1 Microcaecilia unicolor | reverse complement strand
GTTTTTTTTTTAAACAGATATTTCCAAAATCCCAGCCTTCTGTGATAAGTGATTACAGTCTGTACTTGTAGTGACACCCTTCACAAACAAAATGCCCAGTGTTTGCCCGCTGGACATGCAAAACTTTCAAGATGTTTGAAGTTACAACAAACATAGGCACTTTGCACAGCATACAGCAAAACCTGAAGGTTTGAATATGTCATCTGAGTCTTGAAAAGGGGAACTTACAGACATGACCTACTATTTTGCATGACAAGAATATGCCTTTGTCAAGGTTCATGAAGAGGTGAGGATACCTCTGGTTTCCTTGATGCACCAGAAATTAAGATAACTGGAAGACAGGATTTTAATTTTAGGCAGTACCTCCGTATATGCCTCTCCAACTTTTAGAGAAATGGCCCAGTTAGAAGTAGCACAAATGACATAGAATTCTGGCGACTGACAGAAAAAGTTTGAGGCATAAGCTTTCAATTGTTTAAAAAAGCAAACAAACCTTAGTTATTGTACAAAGAATACAAAAAAAGGGCTTATGTTTGTTTGCAAGGATGTGCACAAGCTCACTCACCAGGCAGCCCAAACACTGACATGATGGGATAGAACAGTCGTTGCACAGTTCTGATCCAGGGCTCCTCCATCTTCAGACAGAACTGACATAGAGGACACCTTCCAGCTGTTTAATTTATCTCTCTGCCTGTCACTATATACCACAGCACTTTTGGGTGGCTTTTTACTTTCCCTTGGCTTTGATTGGCTGACTACAGTGGGAGGAGCTATTCCTACTGACAACTGGGCACTGGTACTCTTGCAGTAGCCCTTTAGGCTGAACTCTTGGGTTTTTATTCAGAATCACTGCTCTGGCTGTAAACAGGCAGCTTTGTTTTCCCGATGTGTTTGTGAGGATCAACACAAGTTCACTACACTAAGCATATCCCTAATTTGTAAACTTCTCTCTAGAAATAAAACAAAATAAAACATGGAACAGAAAATGAGATGATACCTTTTTTATTGGACATAACTTAATACATTTCTTGATTAGCTTTCAAAGGCTGCCCTTCTGTTCTTCATCAGATCGGAAATAAGCAAATGTTGGTAGATAGAGGAGGAGTGGCCTAGTGGTTAGGGTGGTGGACTTTGGTCCTGGGGAACTGAGGAACTGAGTTTGATTCCCACTTCAGGCACAGGCAGCTCCTTGTGACTCTGGGCAAGTCACTTAACCCTCCATTGCCCACCACATTGAGCCTGCCATGAGTGGGAAAGCACGGGGTACAAATGTAACAAAAAAAAAATGACAGTATATGTAAGTGAAACATCAAAGCATTTCAGTGACAGTCTAACAGGATGGGGGTGGATAGGTGAGAGACAGGAAGAGGGACAGGGGGATATGCATGGAGACAGGAGGGTGACAAAGCAGTACAATTTTATGGTTTATAATGGGCTAGAAAACCCAGATCTTTGCTAAGTCCTGTCTGGGGGGTGTCAAAATATTTAATCATTTTGACTTCAAAGGTCTTACGTTCCTGTATTGTTTTAAAGTTCCCTTTTAAGATTCTTACCATGAAGTCACTGGTACAGTGTTCTGGTTTTGTAAAGTGCTGTCCCACAGGCGTGACATCTTTATTTATTTTATTTATTTATTTATTTATTGCATTTGTATCCCACATTTTCCCACCTCTTTGCAGGCTCAATGTGGCTTTCAATTATCATGAGTAGTGGAGGTATACAAGAAATAGCTTTTAGTAATTACAGAAGGATCTTGGTAACATGATAATGAAAAAGCATGATATTAGAATAACAAGCAAATAATATACGATAATTCTGGATCTATATAGAGGATTCACAATTGTTTATTAGTATTGGCATTTTTCATATGGTGTCCACACACCACTGGGATCTCAGAGGTCTCCTGGTTTACTGGGCTAAGGCAATCAAAGCAGAGGGAATTAACCGCATGAATGAACTATATAAAAACAAAATATATGTATAGACTTCTTATGAATATAAGCTATGGGTCTCTGAATAAGCATAACACGGCTACCACACCTCTACTTAAACGTCTTTCTGAAAGCTAGTGGAAATATGGATGTGGGGGGGGGGCATTCCTCCCCCCCCCCCCCCCCAGATTTCTTAGCCACCCCACCCTTATTTCTCCCTACACCACTGCTTGGAATACCAAATTTTACTTTTCCATCATATGCAACTGGTTACATTTAATGTTACAAAATTGAACACATGGAGGCAGATTTTAGAAAACACATCCAGTTCAGAATATGGATGTCTGAGTCAGTATGTCGCATATGGAGGTCCATTTCTCATGTATTTTAGAATGGTATCAGCCAATATACTCTTGTTCTTAAATACATGAGAAATGGGCATCTAAGTGCTGGCTACATCTAATATGAACATCTATTTTACAAACTGAAACATTTAGACTATGAACGGGATAAAGATATCCATGTGGAAAAGCAGTGTAATGGTTACAGCAGCTGGCAGAGAACTAGTTGAGAATGATCAGTGCATTTTTTCTACAGAAAAAGGTGCTGGTACTCAAATGCCGGGCCACCCTTCAGGGGTGGGGTGATCACTGAGGGACCCACCCCACAATAGCCAGGCCCCCTGCAACCAGTCACAGAATCTATGACAAATGCAGAACTGTTGTGTAGAGCCTGAGCTCTTTTATTAAAACTTGGGGACCATGGGTCCATTTTAGCAGACAATGGAAAAGGTACCGGTACGCAGTACCCCCTCAAAAAACGCCCTGAGAAAGATGCTTTTTAGTTTCAATTTATTAGATATGCAACTGTAATTAATATTTGAGATGTGCAATTGATGAGAAAGATGCTATTTTTAGTTTCAATGTATTAGATATGCATAGCATAGCATAGCAGGACCTTGGTTCAATTTATTTTATTTTATTTTTTTGTGAGCTCTTCAGGGACAGAAAAATACCTTTTGCAGCTTCCCTTACTCCCTCCAGTGGAGAACTGCACAGTTGGACCACCTTTCTGTAACCTGAATGTGCCAGGTACCAGGTCTAAATACCAATGTCCATTTCTTTTTGAACATTGGCTTCCCTTTCTCTTCTGAAAAATCAGAGATGGATGTCCATATTTTGACCACTCCCTAGTTCTGCTCAAAACATGCACAGACCATGACCCTTGCCATAAGGATATCCTGTAGTTTTAGACGTCTATATCCCAGATTTATAAAATTGGGATTTGGATGCCCATGCAATATAGATGTCTAAATGCAGGTTTTCAGATGTCCAAAACATGAATAGAGCTTTTGAAACAAGGGCCATGGTAAAACATGTGCATAAAAGGTGGTGTTTTAATATTAGCTAGCTCTGTTCTCCCTGCTTGTTCCCTAATTCTCAGTGTCTCAGGGAAAAATGGGTAGTGGCAAAGCTGGTTATCAAGCAAACAACAACAATAATAATATTAATAATCACTGCTAGTTGACACCAGGGCCGTAGCCAGACCTCATGGTGGGAGGGAGCCAGAGCCCGAGGTGGGGGGGGGCACATTTTGGTCTGCCATACCGCCACCGCCCTCCCCCCCCCCGCCGCCTTGCCGCCCTGCTACTTCCCATCCACTGCTGCAGCAAATACCTTGGCTGGCGAGGGTCCCCAACCTTCACCAGCTGAAGCGTTGTCCAGCGCCAGTCTCTGGTGCCGCCGCATTGCCTGTCCTGCTCTGTCTTCCCTTCACGTCCTGCATGGGAGACCGGCGCTGGACAATGCGTCAGCTAGCGGGGGTTGGGGACCCCCACTAGTAAAACCAGGGCGCCACAGGAAATTTGGGGGGGCCCAGGCCCCCGTGGCCCTACGCAGCTACGCCACTGGTTGACATCAATATAACATGCAAAGCAGTGATGCCATTCCTGCTCAGCCTAGAATTCTCTCCCTGCCACAGATCGAGCCAGGCACTCTTCTTTTACCCATATAAAATAATGACTGGGCATTTTCTAGCCTCTCCACGGCCCTGGCAGCCACTGTGCTTGCCTCTGGTTCCATAATTCTGATATTTCTGTGGTCCCACAACCCTGTAACTTTGCAAAAACAATAATTGCAAAATCAAAATGAGCACATAGGACACCACACATATAACCTGAACCATCCAAATTAAACATTTCAAGCTATAGTTGTTTGTGCAATCCACTTAGCTCTCTATTTTATAGATTAAAAGGTCCATTTTAGATAGGTCAAAGAGAGGGAACTTAAGATGGCCAGGTCAGGACATGGAAAATTCCCACAGTATTTTATAAAGGCTCTGCCAAATGCACAACCTTTTGTAAAATACGTATAAGGACATGCAGGAGTGCATGCCAATATCTCACCCTGTCCAATGGAGCAAAGATTTTAAAAAGCTCCATGTGGGAAAAAAGAGCATACAGTTTTCTCCAAAATGTTTGTGGGAGCAGCTGTTTAAAATTGCTATTCCTGACAACAGTGTCCCCTTAACAAGGGATCCCCACCAATACCAGCAGTACGTCTGTCTACCCTCAACCCCACTGACAGCAAGAAAACCTCCTGCCAATAACCCCCTGATCACTGCCTCTAAGACAAGCCCCCTCACCCATTCGTTCCCACCCCTGGCTCTTCCTGGGGGTCCCTGGTATCTAGTGGGGAGTAGGAATGATTCTCGGTCATTCTGTACCCTCGGAGTCTTAGTTTTCACATGGTGGCCTGAACCTTAGTGGTAGTACCACGAGACTACCGCTAGAGGGTCTGGATATCATTATGAGCCTAGGACTCCACTCCTATTCCCCACTAGATAGCAGGGACCCTGGTAAGCATCAGGATGGGGTGTAGGGGATTGTCATGGGGGAAGAGAGGTTATTGCTTTCTTGGGGGTTGCCAGGAGGAGGATTCCTTGCTATTGAGATGGGGTGGGGAGTGCAGTGGTGTAGCCACAGGTGGGCCTGGGTGGGCCGGGGGCCAAACCACTTAGGGCTCAGGCCCACCTAACAGTAGCACACGTTTAGCGGTAGCTGGTGGGGATCCCAAGCTCTGCCAGCTGAAAACTTCCCCCTGGTGGTAACGAAAACGCTACTCTCCATGTTACCAGCACCTGCGCATGCTCAGTTTTCAGCGCATGCCTGCTGCAGATTGCCAAGGTGGAAAGAAGCATTTTTCCACCAGCTGAGATCATTTTTTTGGTAGTGGGGGGAGAGAACACTTAGTGCCCACCCACTTCTTGCCTAGGCCAACCCAAAATCTGTTTTCTGGCTACGCCCCTGGGGGATTGGCTTTGTCCTTTGGACCTTCTTACAAGCAGGCATTTATGTTTGCTCCGGGACTGGTGTAAATGCTGACAAATAGAACCTCTCCATGCCCTTGCCATGCCTACTTGAAATTAGAGAGTTTCACATGGACAGAAATTTCACTCATCTGTGCTCACCCCCAATGGAATCTCTAATACCCATCCATACCCGCTAAGATCCATTCCATCTCTACAATTAATCTCCTCCATCCCCATCTGTACCCAGAAGTTGACGCTATTATTTACTTGTTTGCAGCCCTCTGTTTCCTCCCAACCACAACATCTACCTGTGTTTTTTTGGATAGCATTCACTATTCATCCAATGAGTGTTCCAAGCCTCAGTCTGGTGTTCTGGCTGCCTCTCTCCATACGTTCCAAGCTTCATTGTAGTGCTCCAATTGCCTCTCTCAGTGCATTCCAAGCCTCATTCTGGAGTCACCAGAGATTTTGACTACACTCCTGTGAGAATCTAATGGCAACTTCTTCCATCCCCACGGGAATCCCACAATCCCCATTCCTGTGCAGCTCTCTGCTTGAAATCTCTGCATGTATGGATTACCATATGTAAATAGTGGCTTTCTAAAATGGCTGTTTGCAGGTGTAGGGATTGACATATTGTAGGAGTGGACCACCGGATACTACTCGAATACTACGCATACTGCTGACCACCAGAACAACCTCATGTTTTGTGCCTACTGATGGACTTATACTTACAGTATGTACTCTACCTCTGCTTTTGGCCTTTTAGCCATACTTTATTAATGCACTGGACCTTTGTGCCTTACCCAGTTTTATTGTTTACTAATGTAAGACAGAATGCAGGGCTATTAGACATATAGCTTGTAACTGTAACTGTAGTAGCAAGGCCTATACGAGATCAGCTTGCACGTAGGAGCCACATGAATAGGTGGCCTTGGAGGGTGCTAACACCCCCGCCCTGCATCTCTGAGCCGATGAATCTTATCTCCTGAGCTAGAAAGGAGCATTGTGTGTGTAGAATAAGCTGCTAAGTTTCGTTTCTCGTGCCAGTATCTTTTCAGTATTATGACGTGTGTATGTACTGAGAACTACAATTATGCACTGTGAGAACTACAACTGTTTACTGCGCATGCCAAATGTGATGTGTAAGGGGCCTAATGCGCAGGCCCAGTAGGGAAGTATAAATGTGAGTGTCAGATGATTTCGGACACACAGTATTCTGAGATTATTGTACTCGGTGCTGTGTGAATTGCTAGCAATAAAAGCTGTTTTGTTTTGGAACCAATTTGTCTTTCGTCTCCTGATTTTCGGACCCGTTACATTGGCGACCCAGATGGGACAGGAGTAGAAAGGGAAATCGGATTATATTCTTTCCCCTCCCCACTGCAGGCGGATCGGTTCACCGACTCCCCCGGCCGGGAAGGTGGTTAGTGGCCACCGCTGACTTCAGCGTCCACCTCACGGCGGGAGGGCCGATCAATTCCGGCCGGCTGAAAGTGGGATTGTGTGGCTCCGACAAAGCAGCTTTCTCATTTTTTCTTTTTTCTCTCCGGAGAGACGCGTACGACGGCGCGGCCTGCTGGGACGACGGACAGGCGAGTATACTCAACGTAGTGACCGGCTCGGTAAAGGGCCGAAGAAGAGGATTGATCACCCTCTTAGCCAGTGACTAATACGGACTAGGTCCCGGAACCTCACTAGGCTTGGGCGAAGAAACCGTACGGGAGGGTTTCTTGTTGTGTGTGAAAGTTGAGTGATTGGGCCTGCAGTTCCAGGCTGGGCGACCACGTCCTGGTCAGGCCGAGTGTTGACCCTTCCGTGTCCGGTGGAACGAGACCCCTTACTCCTCCACCATCCCTCTCCCCTTCGTCTGTCTCCTATCCTTTGGCACTCAGGTTAGGATGGGCGGGGGTGGTTCCACACCGCTAGACTTAATGACGGAACACTTTAGCGAAGTGTTCGACCAAGATAAATGCAGTAGGGCTGGGATGATACAGCGATGTCAATTTATGTGGCCCGGGTTAGGAATTGCTGAATGGCCCCCGGAAGGGTCATTTGAGTACGAAAAGGTGGCGGCGGTCATGAATATTGTTATAGTCGGGGGAAACCCCGGTTGCCCAGAGGACATCCCCTACATTGAGGCGTGGTTAAACGTTGTCCGAGACCCGCCCGACTGGGCCCAACATAAGGTAGAGAAGGCCGCCCTTATGGTGATAAAACAGAGGAAGGGGCGGGGAGCCAAACGAACCCCGGCCTTCGCTCTCCAAACTCCGGCAGCCGCTGCCGTTCCGAAGGCCAGGGGAACCGCCCCTATAACGCCTACCGCCCCTTCCGTTGAAGCCCCAGAGGCCACGCCCCGTACTACCACCAAGAAGGCCACGCCCCGTGCTACCAGTGCGCTTTCCAAACCTAGACCACCCATGAAGGGCCGAGGGAAAGTTCAGGGTCCGCCCGAAAGGGTACCCCCAAAGGCCCCAATTCTTGCTACCACAGAAGTCTACGAGGAGGATGTGGCGCCCCCTCCATACGTCCCCCTATACCCCGACCTCGCGGACTTGTCGGATGGCCCGGACGACGCTGAGGCCTCCGAGTCCGAGTCGGACACTGGAGACGCTATAATCCCGGACCCCACAACTTACAGGAAGAGTCGCAGAGTAGTAAAGGCCGTTACCCGATACCCCCAGTCGAGTCCGAGGAGTACACTTCCGGCTCCCCGGAGGACTGAAGTGACTAACCTATACCCGGTCCGGCAGTCTACGACCTACACCCCTAACCCAGTGGCCGATGCCCAGCCCATTCAGTCGACCGTCTACAGCCACGTTCCCTTCTCCAGCGCTGACCTATATAACTGGAAGCTGCACGGACCTTCTTATGATCAGAAACCCGAACAACTGATAGAACTGGTGGAAGGCATCATTTACAGTTATAATCCCACGTGGGCCGACCTCAGGCAGTTGAGCGCCCACATCCTGACCACCGAAGAACGCCGCCTCCTACAGCAAAATATGGAGCAAGCGATCCGAGACGCCAACCCAGGAAATGCTAACGTACAGGCCATTGTAGACACAGAAGCCCCTACCGCGGTCCCTGCATGGGACTACCGGACCGAGGAGGGACAGGCCGTCATTCGCCGGTATCAACAGGCATACCTGGCGGCCCTTAAAAAGGGAAAGCAGAAAATTACCAATATGGGAAAAATTCATAATGTAGTCCAACAGAAGAACGAAAGCCCGGGGGATTTCCTCGAGCGCCTTATGGACGCATTCAGGAGACATAGTCCGATAAACCCCGAGGACCCCAAAAACGTCCCCACAGTGGTCATGAGCTTTGTTAGCCAGTCAGCACCCGACATACGGAGAAAACTCCAGAGAACGGAAGGATTTGAAGGGATGGGCATCAGCCAACTGAAGGCCATAGCTGATCGCGTGTTCGGATACCGTGACCAAGAAGAGAAGGCCGAAGCCCGGAAGGAGTCAACCAGGCGGATGCGCGAGAATGCGGATGTGTTGGCCACGGTGCTGGAAGAACGTCTGGGGTCCAGGCCACGGGGCAGAGGCAGAGGCCGAGGGGGGAGAGGAACACGGTCCCCCATAGGACGCAACCAATGCGCAAACTGTCGAGAGGAAGGGCACTGGTGGGCGGACTGCCCGGAGAAACCGCGTGACCAGAAGAGAGAGGGGGAAGACACCGACCGCCCAAGGGGCCCCAGACAAGGACAACGAGGACGGGGCCGCGGCCGGGAACGGGCCGAACAGCAGGAATGGCAGATGGCTCTGGACGCCACCCGGGACCATACGGCATGAAGGGACCGGGAGGGCAGAGTCCCCACTGACCCTCTGGTGGAGATCCGCGTGGGGACGCAATTGATGAAGGCCCTCCTAGACACGGGGGCCCAACATTCCGTCATCACCACTGCCATCGCCCCGGCCACAAAAGAAACCATACCAATTATAGGTGCATCTGGAAAATCGCTCACAGCCCCCCTCCTCAGGGAACGCCAAGTTCAGATCGGTGGAACGATGGTGTCTCACCAGTTCATCCATATCCCCGAGTGCCCCGTTCCCCTGATTGGCCGCGACCTACTGTGCAAACTCCAAGCCACCCTGAAGTTTAAACCAACGGGCGAAGTGGAAGCCCATTTCGAAGACCAACCGGTGACGCTCCTCTGCCCGGTGCGGGAAGAATGGAGACTACACGCCCCCCTTATTGCAGGCCCTGACGACGGCCGCTATTACCAGGACACCCCTTTCGCACAACAGAGAAGGAACCTAATGGCAAGGGTGCCCAACGTATGGGCAGAAGTGAACCCCGGTGGACTAGCCGTCAACGCTATCCCCATCTGGATTGAACTCAAACCAAATGCCCAAGTTGTCAACCAAGGACAATATCACATCCCTTATGCAGCCAGGCATAGCATGCAAACACACCTACAGAAACTCTTTCAGCAAGGGGTCCTTAGACCTGTCAGATCTGCTTGGAACACCCCATTATTGCCCGTGAAGAAGCCAGGAACGTCGGAGTATAGGCCCGTCCAAGACTTGAGGAAGGTCAACAACCAGGTAGCCGACATAGTTGCCCTCGTACCGAACCCCTATTCCATTCTCGCCCAAGTGCCAGCCCAGACCAAGTGGTACAGTGTCATTGATCTAAAGGACGCCTTCTTCTCCATTCCCCTTGCCGCCGACAGCCAGAAATTGTTTGCCTTCACGTGGGAAGATTTACAGACTGGTAATAAGCAGCAGTTTACATGGACCCGACTTCCCCAGGGATTCAAGAACTCCCCCACCCTCTTCGGCGACCAACTCGCCCAGGACCTGAAGACGTATCAGGACGAATATGGGCCGGTCGTCCAGTACGTGGATGACCTGTTGGTGGCCCGTGAAACGTTCACGGAATGTGCCGACGCCACCCTCTACCTCTTGAGAACCCTGGAAGCCCAGGGGTACCGGGCCAGCCGGAAGAAGGCCCAGATATGCGAGATCGAAGTCGAGTACCTGGGGTTCCGCCTACGAGAAGGAACCCGGAGGCTCGGTACCCCCCGAACCCAAGCCATCCGCAACCAACCCACTCCTGCAAATAAGAAGGAACTACGGGCACTCCTCGGAGCCGCTGGATATTGCCGCATTTGGATCATCAACTTTGCCATCCTGTCCCACAGTTTGTATGCCAAACTGAAAGGACCTGAACTCGAGGGCCAAACCCTCCAGTGGGAGAAACACGAACTGAAAGCCCTTCAGGACCTCAAGGAGGCCCTTGTGGCCCCACCAGCGCTCGGACTGCCAGATGTGACCAAGCCGTTCCACTTGTTCATCGACGAAAAGAAGGGATTGGCACTTGGAGTCCTTACTCAACTGGTCGGCACCTGGCAACGCCCTGTAGCATACCTCTCCAAGAGTATGGACAATGTGGCACGAGGATGGCCGGGCTGCCTCCGAAGCATTGCGGCTGCCTGTTTGCTGATACACGAGGCAAATAAACTCACGTTTGGCCAAACACTCTTTGTGACGACGCCTCACACCATCCGTGGCCTACTCGAGAACCACGGACCCAGATGGATGACTAACTCCCGATTGGTTAAATACCAAGCCCTCCTGTGCGAAAATCCGGAGGTGCGGATCCTGGACACCGCTAACCTTAATCCCGCCACCCTCCTACCGGCCCCTGAACCACCATTCCACGACTGTGAGGAGGTAATGGCCACAGTGCATTCTAGCAGACCTGACCTCAAGGACCAACCCTGGCAAGGGGGCATCACCCTTTTTACCGATGGAAGCAGCCAGGTGATAGAGGGAATTCGAAGAGCAGGCTATGCGGTGGTGTCTGAGGACCATGTGATCGAGGCTATGGCTCTGACACCCGGAACATCAGCCCAGAAAGCGGAGCTAATCGCCCTCACCAGAGCCCTCCTGTGGGCTACAGGAAAAGTTGTTAACATTTACACCGACTCCAAATATGCTTTCCTCACCCTCCAGGTGCACGGAGCCTTGTACAAGGAGAGGGGATTTCTGACAGCTGAGGGGAAAGGACTTGCAAATGCCGCTGAGATCTGCCAGTTACTTGAGTCAGTATGGAAACCGAAGAAGGTGGCTGTGATGCACTGCAGGGCCCACACCGGGAGAACGGACCCTATCGCCCGGGGAAATCAGCGGGCAGACGACGCTGCAAAAAGAGCAAGTCAACTCCCTTACCCTTCTTGTTCCTCTGACCCTGTACTTGTCGTTCACCTCCCCACCGAGATCCCTATCTATGCCCCACAAGAGACGGAGTGGGCCCGGCAAGAGGGCCTGGAGTCACGCAATGGCTGGTGGATGTTACAAGACGGACGCATATGGATACCCGAAGCCCTGGCGTGGACTGTGGCC
Organism: Microcaecilia unicolor; assembly: GCF_901765095.1. Classification (NCBI taxonomy): domain Eukaryota; kingdom Metazoa; phylum Chordata; class Amphibia; order Gymnophiona; family Siphonopidae; genus Microcaecilia; species Microcaecilia unicolor. Next base: position 371,168,582 of record NC_044033.1, on the reverse strand, counting down.
AAGGAGGCCCACGACCGCACACACCTGGGCAAGGAAGCTCTGGGACGCCTACTCGAGAAAACCTACTACATCAACAAACTGTCCCTGTGGACCAAAAATGCTTCCAGCCAATGCGCAACTTGTGCTCGGAATAACCCAAGAACGGGGCCCGGTCCTATGCCAGGACACGTTCTCCGGGGCACTAGCCCATTCCACGTTTGTCAGATTGATTTCACGCATATGCCCCCAGCACGGGGATATAAAGCTATCCTCGTCGCTGTATGTACCTACACTGGATGGATTGAAGCTCAGCCCACCAGAACGGAAATGGCGAAGGAAGTTACCTCCTTATTGATCCATCATATCCTACCCAGATACGGACTCCCCAAGCAGATAAACTCCGACAACGGACCTGCCTTTGCCAGTGAAGTAACCCAACAGCTCAGTACCAGATTGGGCCTCGATTGGAAGTTGCATTGTGCCTGGAGACCCCAAAGCAGTGGAGTGGTAGAGAGGGCTAACCGTTCCCTGAAGAACCAGCTGGCCAAGCTATGCCAAGAAGCTAAAGCCAAATGGCCCGACCTGCTTCCACTGGCCTTGCTACATCTTAGGTGTACCCCCAAAGCTACCGGCCTTACTCCTTACGAGATGATGTACGCTAGGCCACCACCACTACCCTCTTTTCCCGACTCCTTGCAGATACAGGGCGAGAATTCCTTAGTGAGACAGATGAAGGCCTTACGCGAGGTAGTGCAGGACATCCAACAATATACTGAGAGTGTAGGTCCCTTAGTCCTTACCAGTCCTACACACCAGTTTAGGGTGGGGGATGAGGTTTGGGTAAAGGAGTGGGATGAATCGGACTGTCTGAAACCCAAATGGAAAGGGCCCTCCCTTGTTCTCCTAACGACCCCAACCGCTGTTAAAATTGCAGGAAACCCAGTGTGGATACATTGGACCCGACTGAAGCCTGCTGCTCCTACTAGCAGCACCCCGAAGCGTTGGACTGCGCATCAACATCCTGATGCTCCACTACGGCTGACCCTCAGAAAAACGTGAACCGATAGATTCATGCCTGCCCAGCAACAGGAGCTCAGCTTTTGGACCCACTGCGTCTTTGGCTCTGTGTTTATTGCAGCCTTTATCCTGGGCCTTATCATCTTCTTGTTGCAAAAGCTCGGATACCTTCCACCACATATATGATGCTGAGCCTACTACTCCTCCTTTGCTCAGTCCCGAGCCATTGCCCTCTGAGCCAGAACTGTACTGAATGTTTGCGCCTGGTGCGCCATCGTATAGAAGGAGGGTATCACCTAGTCACCACCCTCATCCACCAGTCGCAGCCCCCGGACAGCGATTGTCGGCTCCTCCCGACCTGTGCCATCATCACCTCGGCTGGCCTCCAACAGTTCCACAGATGCCTCCACGGCAACCTCACCGTCTGCCATAGCCCTACCAAGCCAAGATACTACAATGTCACCCTCAGTGTAGGACTCCCTGCGTATGTGGCCGGGCCCCCGGGAGTTGAAGGAGATGGCATTCTGTATTACGTTAATTCCACTCGCATCCTTGCTGGCGGTACCCAAACTGTGGCTACACTCACCTTCGACGTTTGCGCCGCCATGGACAAACACCCTTGGTCCCGTAAGTGTGGAAGCCAAAGTTGGCGTAAGGCATATGTGAACGACCACAAGTATGTCTGCCCCTTCAGTCCAGACATGAGATGCTGCTCCCCTTGGGTTTGGCTCCCATGTGCCGGCGACACTCGAGCCTCGGGCTGGGAACGAGTATGCGCTTACACGGGAGGAGGATATACCGGATGCACCGGCCTGGGCGAATTTCGTCGAGGTTCTGGTAACTATGTGTCCCTAGACTGGCCCATCCGAGGCCACGACATGCCTTGGAGAGGAACGTGGGGCCTTGGCATTGACGGCGGAGGAATGGATCCGCTGATGTATATTACCATATATCAAAGCCTTGAAACAAAGCCTCCCACGCACTACCAGACTACTGTCGTTGGGTACCAAGAGGTATTCGATGAAATCGCTCGCGCTGAAGAGGCAGCGACTAAGTTCCCCATCTCCCCAGAAGCTCGGAATATGTTCCTCAACCTGGCCGAAAACATCGCCTTCTCCCTGGGAATTACCAACTGTTTCGTCTGTGGAGGCACCGATATGGGTGAGCAATGGCCTTGGGAAGCGAGGGAGATCCGACAGCAGACATGGGATGCGCTCAACACCACGAACATTACCTTTCCCCAGCGCCCGAAGCCGTACGAATGGGCCCTGAGAACCAATATCATAGGTACCCTCTGCGCTAGTCGAGCGCCATCAAAGCGTTATTCTGTACCCGTGGGAGATTCCGTTTGCACGGGGGTCCTTCAGTTTAACGGCAGTCGACACACCTGGTGGCAGACGGACCGCCTGCCGGCCCCGGAGCCCATCTGGACTGAACCCAGCTTGAACACAACGTGGACACATGGAGGGAATGCCTCCCTTAAGTGGGTGGCCCCGGAGGGCTACTACTATATTTGCGGGCGCAGGGCTTATGAACAGCTCCCGGCCCGCTGGTACGGTACCTGTCTCTTGGGCACCGTCCGACCTAGTTTCTTCCTTCTGCCCCTGCGAGTCGGCGAGACGTTGGGCATTCCCCTTTACATGGAAAAGGGGCCTGATAACATTGGCAGACGTAAACGGTCCCTCCCAAGCATCAAACCCAAAGTCCAGATAGGAGACTGGAAAGACAACGAGTGGCCGCCAGAACGTATCATTCATTACTATGGACCGGCCACATGGGCTGAAGATGGTACATACGGGTACCGTACTCCTATCTACATGCTGAATCGCATTATCCGCTTGCAGGCAGTGCTCGAGATCCTTACCAATGATTCGGCCTTTGCCCTCAACATTCTAGCCCGACAGAACACTAAGCTTATTACCGCAGTTTACCAAAATCGCTTGGCTCTGGACTACTTCTTGGCCCAGGAAGGCGGGGTGTGTGGCAAGTTTAACCTTAGTAATTGCTGCTTACAGATTGATGACCAAAGCCAAGTCATCAGCGAGATAACTGACCGGATGGTCAAATTGGCCCACGTCCCCGTCCAAACCTGGAACAGCGCTTGGGATTGGACCTCCTCCCTAGCCAGCTGGTTGCCGACCTCCGGGAGCCTAAAGGGCCTCCTCGTTATGGGGGGCCTGTTTTTGCTGTCCTGCCTATTAATTCCTTTGTCTCTCCCCTTAGTTTTCAGGTGTCTCCGCTCCACCATGGAAAGCATCGCTGACCGCCGAGCTGCTGCCCAACTTATGGCTCTCCAGATGTACTCCCCCATTCCCCAGTCTGATGAAGCTGACGATGAAGCACCTTGTGGCTGACGCGCACTTCTGTCCTCCTGAATCAATTAATGGGCCAGTACCCTTGTGCCAGCATAAGACCGGATACAAAGGGGGGGGGATTCCACTAGGGGCCCTCCGTCTCAACCCCGGTGAAGTAACCAGCGGCTGCGCAAGGGCTTAGGGCTCCTTGTTGCCTCTCTGCTAATGATTCTTCTCTTTCTTTTCCCTTTCAGGGTTCTGGGAGTGATACTCTCCATCAGAATGAATGTTCTAGTATCAAAAGGGGGGAATTGTAGGAGTGGACCACCGGATACTACTCGAATACTACGCATACTGCTGACCACCAGAACAACCTCATGTTTTGTGCCTACTGATGGACTTATACTTATGTACTCTACCTCTGCTTTTGGCCTTTTAGCCATACTTTATTAATGCACTGGACCTTTGTGCCTTACCCAGTTTTATTGTTTACTAATGTAAGACAGAATGCAGGGCTATTAGACATATAGCTTGTAACTGTAACTGTAGTAGCAAGGCCTATACGAGATCAGCTTGCACGTAGGAGCCACATGAATAGGTGGCCTTGGAGGGTGCTAACACCCCCGCCCTGCATCTCTGAGCCGATGAATCTTATCTCCTGAGCTAGAAAGGAGCATTGTGTGTGTAGAATAAGCTGCTAAGTTTCGTTTCTCGTGCCAGTATCTTTTCAGTATTATGACGTGTGTATGTACTGAGAACTACAATTATGCACTGTGAGAACTACAACTGTTTACTGCGCATGCCAAATGTGATGTGTAAGGGGCCTAATGCGCAGGCCCAGTAGGGAAGTATAAATGTGAGTGTCAGATGATTTCGGACACACAGTATTCTGAGATTATTGTACTCGGTGCTGTGTGAATTGCTAGCAATAAAAGCTGTTTTGTTTTGGAACCAATTTGTCTTTCGTCTCCTGATTTTCGGACCCGTTACAATATGGGGATGCTTCTAAAATAAGGGCTTTAATAGGTGAATATCATTGCTTAGTTAGATGTCTTAGTGGCACTGCCCTGAATTGCCTCAAATCCCACCCCTTTTTTGGACAGATAATTTTGGCTGGTTAATGATTGATATATACTTGAAGCCTCCCCTGTGGATGGGTTTTAATGGGAAATAAGGAGAGAGAAGAAATCTGGGTAAAGTGCTTTTAAAACACAAACAGGTTTATTCTTTCTGAGTTCATAACTGTCAGTTTGCTTGCCTTAGTAGATCTGCCCAGAATTTGCTGGACTTTGTTACATGTTGCAGGAGAGGGGATGGGTCCCACAGCTCTGCCTGCATGCAAATAGGGACAAACAGACAGGGGCATGGGAGCATTTCCACACACTTTGAGGGGATTAACTCACTGAAGGGAATAAAGCTTGTGGGTCAAACTATGCCTACACACTGTATCGAGAGAGAGCTGAATCAAAATGAGGGAATTGAAAACCTGTTGCCCATGAGCTTAGGGGAGAGGGAGATTGCATTGAGAATTCACTGAAAGAGTTCATGCCTTTGGGGGGTATTCATCTCATGCTGAGCTATCTCTGATGGTTCTGGCTGGAATGGGTGATGATCATCTAGTGGGGAAATCCTGCTACTGGTGGTTACAGAGTCTTATTAAGAGCTGGAAACTCTGAACCAAAGCGGAGAGAATACTCCTAAGGCTCTGTTGAAGACAAGAAGAGCAGAAGCCATTGGGAGCAGGGAGCAACGATCAAGGCACGAGAAGCTTTTGGGAGCAGCTCAGGGCAGAAGAAGGAGCAGCAGCCCTTTGGGAGCAGTCTCAAGGCAAAGAAGCCTTTGAGAGCAGCTCAGGGCAAAAGAAAATGGCCTGTTGGGGCACTATCGGTGTCTAGGGCTGAGAAGAGCAGAGGTAGTCCTCCTCTAGAGGAGAACCCTGGAACTGGTGCAGTATAGGCAGCTTGAGTACTCCTTGTGTGTGTAAGTGAGACTAACGAGTTAGTTACTTCTTCCAGTAAAGGCCTGGTTGAAGAGCCAAGCTTTCACCCGCTTCCTGAAGTAGAGATAGTCTTGTGTTAAGCGCAGCCTTTCAGGCAGTGCATTCCAGACTGTGGGGGCTATTCTGGAGAAGGCTCGTTGCGGGTATCACATCGTGTAATGTCTTTTGGAGAGGGTGTGTTAAGTGAAAGTCCTTGGGAAGATCTTAGTGTCCTTGGCGGTGTGTGTGCTTTGTAGCGCTATAGAAATGCTAAATAGTAGTAGTAGTAGTGTGTGGAGGATCATCCTATTTTTCAGGTACTCAGGGCCATTTCCTTTCAGGGCCTTGAAGATCAGACATAGAGTTTTAAATTTAGCCTTGTATTGTACTGGTAGCCAATGCAGTTTTTGCAAAAATGGTGTGATATGGTCACGTCGCTTGCAACCTTCTATGAATCTTGCTGCTGCATTCTGAATCAACTGGAGCTGGTGCAGGCCCTTTGTAGTCAGACCATTGTATAGTGCATTGCAGTAATCCAGTCTTGATGTTAATCAAGAAATGTATTAAGTTATGTCCAATAAAAAAAGGTATCAGCTTATTTTCTTTTCCATGTTTTATTTTGTTTGATTTCTATTGATAACCTATCTAAATATGGGAAGCTTTCAAATAAATTAAAAAGCTGTCAACTAAGTGAAAAAACAAATTTTTTCCATCCACCTTTTAAGGCACTGCCTATCCAAGCGGGACAGCTTTAGACTCTTTACAGATGGACCATACATTTATTTTTAACAATCTTTTACTACTGTTTTCAGTAGCAGTAGCAGTAGATTGTAAGCTCTTCCGAGCAGGGACCGTCCTTATTGTTAATTTGTACAGCGCTGCGTAACCCTAGTAGCGCTCTAGAAATGTTAAGTAGTAGTAGTAGTAGTAGTAGTAGCGTCTGCTATTGTTTTGGGTGAACTAAAGCTCCGCCTACTGGCTTCAGCCTGTATAATGGACTAGATAGGAACACCCCGACTCTTGTTTTCTTCACCCTCCCCCTTGGTATTCTCTGTCCGTCAATAGCGCTCCTCGTCGGGTTCACTTCCGTTCGTGGCTCGCGCGTGTAATGTGACGTTTTTCTCCAGTAACTTCCTGAATCTCCTCCAATCGCTTCTCTTGGCAGCAGAGGCGTCCTGATGCAGCATGGCGGCCGCGGGAAGTGAGGAGCCGGGAGGGATGGCGCTGCCCAAAGACTGTCCAGAGCCGGTGTGTCTGATCGTGCTGGGCATGGCGGGGTCCGGGAAAACCACTTTCGTGCAGGTGAGTGAGGAGATCGCGCGCTGGAGACGAGATAAGTGGGCGCCAAATTGTTGACACTTAAGCCAGGAGAGAGGCTACTGGCGGTTGCACGCTTTCGCCGAACCACTTTCCTGGTGCTGCTGATTGGGAGTGCGGGAATCAGAGCCAGCTGTTCGGATGCTTCAGCATTTCCACTATTGAGAAAACTCTTTGACTGCATCCAGGGAGGGGTAATTTTCATTGGGTTTAACACCCCTAGTCATGGTGGCTCCTATGGGTACAGAGACACCACCACATCGGGACGGATGTTTGTTTATTTATTGGGTTTTATTAAAGCACCTTTATGAAGCGATTCAGCCAAGGCGGTGTACACCAGTTACAGTTTGACATAAAACTTATAACTTTGTTTTCAGTACATCAATAGTAAAGTGACCAAATATAAACACAAATACAATAGATAAGGTAAACTTGCAAACAGTAAATTGAACCTAGTACAAATAGGACTGACATGAAACAGTATCAGAAATATAAACATGTTACAGCACCATAGAACATTGTGTAGCAGAAATATGATAAATATTAGTACAATACAAATGATACCTTAATAGACAGCATGGAAGAACATTCAAATAACATAGATATGATACGATGTCAGCATATTAGCAATGAAATACCTAATAGGTAGTAGAACATTCAAATATTATAGACAAGCAACAAAGCCCATTTCGCGAAAAATGAAACTGGCACTAGGAAGGCTATCGTCTAAGCAATTTCCCCTGCTCTCCCCTCCATGGCCAGCGTTTCTCCCATCCCATCCCCTCCATGTCCAGTGATTCTCCTCTGCCCTCCCATCCGATCCCATCCATGCCCAACGATTCTCCCCTCCCATCCAATCCATGACCAGTGACTCGTCTCAGCGATTTCTCCACTGTCCCCTGCCCTCCTCTCCATGTCGAGGGAGTCTCCCCTTCCATCCCATCGATGTCCAGCAATTTCCCTCCCATCCAATCCATGTCCAGTGAGGGGCCCCAGCCCCCACCTGCCTCCCTTTTAAGCACCCAAGGTCAAGTTGAACCCCAGCCCTCACCTGGCCGCCGTCGTCTCCCACAACAGCCCTCTTGTCCTTCCTGCCGCCCTACCTTTAAACCTTTCATGTTACCTCAGGTCGCGGCGGCGGCAGGCTCGGCTCGCGTCGCATCCAGCCTTCCCTTTCCTTCTCTCTCAGTGTCCTGCCCTCCTCCGATGTCATTTCATCTTTCCGCGAGGGCAGGACACTGAGAGGGAAGGGAACGCTGGAGGCGAGCTGACGTAACCTCATTAGCATACGGTTATGAACCCAGCCTGCCATCCAGGGAGGCAGATTGACCAATCATAGAGATAAGATCCTAATGCTGTTAGGTAGCTGAGGAGCCAAGTGTAGTTGAAATATATATACACCTCATAAAGTACCTGCATATAATGTAAACCACTGTCATTGTATCACAGAAAGGCGGTATATCAAATCCCATTACCATTTTACCCTTTACCATATAGACTGGGCAAGATGGGTAGAAGAAAGCCAATTAGGATAAATAGATGGGTGGCTAAAATGAAGGAAAGATATGTTCATTTGAATAAGGTATGAGAAACTGGTCTAAGTTAATCATGTGTTATTTTTTTGTTGTTGGATGTCAAATAAAAACAAAACAAGTAGAATATGTAGGGATATCTTTATATTGGGTTAACAATATGTTTTTTGACTGACAATTCTGCCCTAACCTGAGGAGTTTATTTTTTTTTTTTTAATTTTCAATAGTCAAAAAATGTATTGTTAGTCTAATTAAAAATGCTATCAAATTATACTCATTTTGATTTGTTTTTGCTTACTTTTTATATTGAGGTAACATGGCAACCACACTGTTGTATTCAAGTTGGAAGTTAAAGTACTGAGCCTATGTATTAAAAGTCTCCCTCTTGAAAATATATGGGTGAATCTCTATGCATAACTGCTGAGGCCTCATTCATACTGATATTGCAAAGTTTACAATATTTACTTTACCGAAACAACTTGTACTAGTTTTGAACTACCACAAGGTGCATATGTTAGCAGGGTATAAACACTTCTTCGCTGGATTGCAGACGTAATGCTCATGGTTTTCCTAAGGCATGCAGCATGCGTTCTGAGGGGCTGATGCAAAAACCTTGTGTTAGTCGTGTGCTGATAGAGCAGCTTCCTAGAGTAAAAGTAATGTCAGAGTTTTGCTCCCCAGTCAAAGCACACTGGATTTATGCGTGTGCGGGTCCTTACTAGCAGTAGCTATATTTTGCACACATGGGCACCCGGAGTTGTATGTGCTGGAATGCTATTCTGACATCATAGTACTATATAATGATCACTGTTGTAAAAAATCTAACATATAAAGAAAAATATAGAAAATGGATCGTCAGAAGTGACCTTCCACTTAACCCATTGGCTTTTGAGATAATGCAAGTAGGTGTTTCACCTTATGTCTTCATCAATCTGAAATCTTTTTTTGATCTTTTATATATATATATATATGTACTAGCCGTTAAGCCCGTTAAAATGGGCGAGATTTGTAATTCTCATCTCCATGTCCAGCAAACCTCCTCTCTCCCCTGCCCTCCCCTCCCCTGATCCATGTCCAGCAACCCTGCTCTCTCCCCTGCCCTCCCCCCTATGTCCAGCAACCCTCCTCTCTCCCCTGCCCTCCCCCCTATGTCCAGCAACCCTCCTCTCTCCCCTGCCCTCCATCGATCCATGTCCAGCAATCCTGCTCTCTCCCCTGCCCTCCCCCCATATCCAGCAACCCTCCTCTTTCCCTTGGCCTCCCCCCCCACCCTGTTCTCTCCCCTGCCCTCTCCCCGATCCATGTCCAGCAACCCTGCTCTCTCCCCTGCCCTCCCCCCTATGTCCAGCAACCCTCCTCTCTCCCCTGCCCTCCATCGATCCATGTCCAGCAACCCTGCTCTCTCCCCTGCCCTCCCCCCTATGTCCAGCAACCCTCCTCTCTCCCCTGCCCTCCATCGATCCATGTCCAGCAACCCTGCTCTCTCCCCTGCCCTCCCCCCCATGTCCAGCAGCCCTCCTGTCTCCCCTGGCCTCATCCCGTCCACCGACCCTCCTCTCTGCCCTGCTCTCTCCCCATGCCCAGCAACCCTCCTCTCTCCCCCCTGCCTTCCCCCCATGTCCAGCTACCGTCCTCGCCGGGCCCCCTGCACTGACATGAGAGCGCCTCTCACCTCCGTGTGAAAGCGCTGCAGGCAGCAGCAGTTCGCTCTGCTGCTGCCTGCAGCGCTTCCACATGGAGGTGCGAGCTAAAAACACTAGTGCGGCTTTGTAAAAGACCCCCTATATGAGAGGCTAAGTTTGTGAACACCTAGTGTTTACTTACATTGAAAAACAAGGAGCCCTGACGCAGGCACTTGGCAAAACACGGCTGTGTTGGGTCAGCAATAAATTTATAACCAGAGTGGTTCCTGTGACTTCACTATCCCCCTGGCCGTCTGCGCTTTCTAGAGGTAAGAAGAGGACCACTTCGGGACAGTACCCTGAAGACCCAGATAACAAAAACACTAAAAAATATTAGAATGATCTTCGTCCACTTTTGATCTAATTGATCAAGAGAAATAAGAACTACCAGTTTAAGTTGATTGAGCATTGCAGTAAGAAGGCGGATTCAGTATTATGGCAAGCTCGAAAGCCAGAGGATGAAGGGCAAAAGTTTTTTTTTTTTAATCCACAAAGAGTCAACACTGGCTTTTCAGTAGGAAAGAAAAGCTAAGTTAGTAATTGGTCTAAAAATGGACAGAACCTGGGGGCCTAGAGTTTTTTTTTTTTTAAGGAGGGGAAACCTTTATGTTTCCAACTGCAGTAACATAGCAAAGAGAGAAACTAGCTTGTAATAAGTAAACAATACTAGGCAGCAGTATATGGATAAGAAACAAACCGAGGGTCTAAAGAGGAAGAGGATGGTTGGATAGCAGAAAGGGCTCTCTCCTAAGGTGAATGGGGTATAAAACTTGCTGTGAGGAGAGCAAAGACAAGGCTGGGAGACCCAATCAGCTAAAACAGAGCAATCAGGGTATTGTTTTTAGTTCTGGAGGCCAAACCTCCAAAGGGTATAGACAAGCTGAAGGTAATCCAGAAAGAGGCCGCCAAAATGGTGCAGTCTAAAGCGAAAGTCAGATAATACTTGAAGCCTAAATATACTGTAGAAGAAATGGAGAATATAGCAGAGATAGTCAAATGCCGCCAATTATTTTCTCCAGAAGAAATGTTCTAGAACAAGCAATCACCGTAGACATAGAAGCAACCTCTGGAAAGGTGGTAATGTGTGAAATTCAAGAAAGCTTACAATAAGCAGAGAGATCCTTTGTTGTGAAGATGTGAAAGGAAAACCAGAGATCAGCTGTAGTCTATGGCACTTCACCAGGAATGAAATTGGGCAGGCTGTAGTGGGATTGTTACCTGTCCTCATATCTCTGTGTTTTATGATTCCTATCTTGCCCCTTCATTTTTATTCACCAGGCAGTTTCCTTCTACTTCTTTGTGTTTCCAGTTCAGTTGAAACTGGGGCAGAGAACTGTTTTATACCCCAGCCCCTGTCATGCTCATTTGTGTGATGGTCTTGTGCCAGGGCTCCTTCCTAAGCCTTGAATTCAGCTACTAGATGTCACCCTTTTGCAGTACCTCTCACTTGCTGCCTCTTCCCTGATACAGAGAGGAGAAGAGATGGAGGATTGGCAGCATTATTGGCATGATTTTTAGCAAGGAGATGTCTGGTGACTCGCAAAGCTTAGATATCCTATATAGCATTGCACAGATGTTGAGTCATCAGGCTTTAGGTTTGCCCACTCATCCAAGGTCAACTAGATAGGCTGATCTAGTCATGATTTTGACCCATTGCATGAATAGATTTGTAGCTCTGACTTTCCTGTTGACTTCTCTAAGAATATCAAAACTGCCAACTGTGTTAGGTTGGCCTGGGGGGAGGTGGGAAACCTGTGCTACTTATTATATAGGAATTAATTTACTATATTGCCTTTCCTGAAACACAGTCCAGACTTGGAATGGAGGTAAACATGCAGCCCTTTAATAGAGAGGAATTCAGTTCTGTAACATGGGTATAAAATAAGTTGAGGAGTGGCCTAATGGTTAGTGTAGTGGGCTTTGATCCTGGTGACCTGGGGTTGATTCCCACTGCACCTCCTTGTGACCTTGGGCAAGTCACTTAACCCTCCATTGCCCTGGGTACAAAAACTTAGATTGTGAGCCCTCTAGGGACAGAAAAAGTACCTGCATATAATGTGTACAGTGCTGCATATGTCTAGTAACACTATAGAAATGATTAGTAGTAGTAGTAGTAAAAAGCAAATTCTAAATGGAGGTTGTATAAATAAAAGATTATATTGGTGAATCTTGAGGACTCAGAAGAATAAAGAATAAGAAGACAATACAGAGCTCTCAGAAATTCATGTGAAAAAACAGACTAAGAACATATCATAACATAAGAGTAGCCATACTTGGTCAGGCCAATGGTCCATCTAGCCCAGTATCCTGTTTTCCAAACAGTGGCCAAGCCAGGTCACAAGTACCTGGCAGAAACCCAAATCATGGCAACACTCCATACTACAAATCCCAGGGCAAGCAGTTGCTTCCCATGTCTGTCTCAATAGCAGACTATGGACTTTTCCTCCAGGAATTTGTCCAAACCTTTTTTAAACCCAGGTACGCTAACCGCTGTTACCAGCTCCTCCGGCAAAGAGTTTCAGAGCTTAACTATTCGTTGAGTGAAAAAATATTTCCTCCTATTTGTTTTAAAAATATTTCCATGTAACTTCCTCGAATGTCCCCTAGTCTTTGTATTTTTGGAACGAGTAAAATAAAATCGATTTACTTCTACTTGTTGTACACCACTCAGGATTTTGTAGACCTCAATCATATCTCCCCTCATCCGTTTTTATTCCAAGCCTTTCCTCATATGAGAGGAGTTCCATCCCCTTTATCATTTTAGTCGCTCTTTGAACCTCTTCTAATTCCTTTATATCTTTTTTGAGATACGGCGACCAGAACTGAACGCAATTTGCGGACGCACCATGGAGCAATACAAAGGCATTATAGTATTTTTGGTCTTATTCACCATCACTTTCCTAATAATTACTAGTATCCTGTTTGCTTTTTTGGCCTCCTTCTCACACATTATATGTGTTGTGTTGGGATGAGAGGATGGAAAAACTCATTCTCTCATCCTCTCATCCCAACACAACACACGTGACCCCAAAACCATCAACACCCCAGATCACTCCCTCCCCATCTCAGACAGCCTGAAAATACTCGGCATCACGTTGGACCGCAACCTTATGCTAGAGAGCCAAATAAAATCAACAACAAAGAAAATGTTCTACTCAGTGTGGAAACTCAAACATGTGAAACAATTCTTCCTGAGTTGGTTATGTCCCACCACCAATAGATAGAGTTGGGGGGGGGGACTCAGAACTGACTTGACTCCCCTTATGGGGCTTGTGCACCTTTTGCAGCCTATTTGCATATTCCTTCTTGTGTCCTCCTGGGTGACTCCCAAGTCCACCCTAAACTGCTCAGGCCTCTGCTCTTGCTACCTCGGGCTCCTTTCGTCCTCCTGTCAGGTGGCAGGCGTGTGTCACGTTCTAACTCTACAAGTTTGTGCTTTCTTCTCTTCTATTTCCTATGGCTCCACTACACTTTTTCTTCCTGATACTAACTCTTCCTATTGTTATTTCCCATCTCAAACCTTTACATTCCTCAAGACCATACTGCCCAGTTTCTATTTTCATCAGCTCACCATTTTGTCTTCTATCTTCTCAGCTTTTCACTATTTTCTTCCTTCCATTCAGCTATTTCCATTCTGTCTGACTGCATCTCATCTTTGTCACAGTCATGGCTCCCCTACTTTTCTCCATACTCTTGTATTTTTTTTTATTTATAATTTTGTAATGTACATCAAGAAAATCTTGTAACACATCAAGCATGATGAAGAAAATAAACAGAATTTCAACATTAGTCTTAGGAATATAAAAATAATCATATCTAGAACAGACCACATTAGAAAGAGGAGATCCAACCATTACCACCAGAGCAAGCTGGGCAAACTAAGAAAAATAAAACAAGGAAATCTCAGTGTAGTCGACCTGTAACATAATCAGATGGTTCTATTAAGTGACTTGAAAAGCCAAAGGAGTAGACATTGAAATCCCTCTGCCCTCTAAGAAAAATTGTCTTACTGTGGTGCCATCTTGGATCCCTTTCTTCTTCTCAATACTCTTACTCCTCCTGCTCTGTGCTGGGGATATCATTCTCAATCCTGACCCTCCAAATCAACTATCACCCACCCTACCTGTGCAGGGCAACCACAAACTCTCTGATCTTGCTTCCATTTCTCTCTTTTCTCCGTCTTCATCTCCCTTTCTCATATGTTTAGACTATGCTGGCAGGGTTCAAGGAATACATTTCTCCATTTGTTATTGCTCAAATTCTACTGATGTGTCTAAGCCGTTCTTCCTCACCTGAAGAAAATCTCCTCCATTTTTCAACAGAGGCTGACAGCGTACCTGCACAAGAAGAATTCTCCACCTTATGTCATCAATCTTGATCCAGCTGTTCATGAGATCCCGTTTCCAGCAAACATTGGTGAGTGCAGATCTGCCCTTCCACGTTTTCTCATTGCAAAGAGATCCATTTTCTGGTGTTCATCTTTTTAGCGGTGTATTATTTATTGTGGTTTTGTCTCAATGAGAATTTTTTTTTAAAAAGGCAGTCATGCAACAGAAATTCTGTAATTGCTCCTGAGATGAAAAACTGGTTGTAGTGCATTTCATACAGTCTAGAAAATAGCAAGAATGGACAGAATACAAGCCCCTTTAATTTGGATCTGTTGCAGAGGTCAGCCTAGGAGTAAGGAGCAGCCACAAGGTTTATTAGAGGTGGGGAAGGGTTGTGCATTCTGATAGCACAGACGGGGTTTACATTGCTATTGGAAACACTGGTTACTTCTTTCCCTACAAACAATTTTTTGTGTGGTCTCTCTTTGTCTCAGAAGTAGGTACATTGCTACTGATGTCCAAGATGCAGTAGTCTCGCTGAAATTTGCTTGCTTAATTCTCTTTCTTGGGGTACAACACTATTGCCTCCTCTTTGTATTTTGTAGATATCCGAGACACAGTCAACTACAAAGAAGTTATGAAGCAGTATCCTTTCCAGTTCAGTCCTGGCATTGCAGTTAACATCTGTCACCTTTGTAAATGAGCATGTAGAAAGGTGCATTTGAGTGGACCAGAGTTGGGTTAAAAATCATGATGCATCATTTAAATTGTGAGGTCCAATCAAGGTGCTTCTGAGCAGGGCTGTGGAGTCGGAATTGGAAGCAATTTTAGGTGGAGTCGGAGTTGATAAAAAAAAATATACTGACTCGACCTCCAGCTTAAAAAAAAAAAATAAATTATAAAATGATAAATATACCATATATTACTTATATGCATATCTTTCTCCTGGATCTGCATTATATTTACCAGTACAGTACTTTTAGATCCAGAACAAAAACTTTCAAGCCTAATATCAGTAGGAGTCGAAGGTTTGGTGTACCGACTCCACAGCCCTGCTTCCAAGGATGGGCTCAGTTTTTAGACTATGATGCCCTAGTCCCTTTTTAACAATAGCCCAACTGACCATTGAAAAAGTTAGGTATATGCTATGTTGCTGTGGTTGGGGAAGTAATTGGGTATGGTCGGTGTATTCCATATCTTTCTGTGTGTTCCAAGAAATGATGATGCCCACAATGTATCCTGAGCGACAAAAACATCCATGCTAGAAGTAGTTCCATATGGACTCTTTTTAATTTTTAAAAAAGCGGAATCCATCAGAAAGTTTATCAACTGTTCGTCTCCTTTAACCACAAACAGACTTGGGTATTCCAGTGGCAAAGTGGCCACCAACTAATTGGCTGGCTTCCTGTGTCCAGTTCTGTTATGAACTAATATGAATCCCTCATCAAATCAGAACCACTGTCACTACCATGGCTCTTCTGAAATCTGCTTTGCTGGGCTGCATTGGGGGGGGGGGGGGGGGTGAACGGGTACATGTAAAATGTTCTTCGATGCACTGCTGAAAGAATGATTGAATGACTGATAGCAAGCAGAATTTTATTATGTTTTGGGTTGGTTCAGGAGTTAAATTCTGATATGAATTGGATCAAAGGGTTGGGTTCTGATGTATTTGGATTTTGAGGTTGACCGTGAGTTGAGCCCTAGGATGTTTGGTGGTGGGCTGGGTTCTGGGTGTGATTTCTGGTATATGTTTTGCCAAGTTTGCTATGGATATGTTTTACTGTGACTGCTAGGATGTACTTTTGTCTTCCTCAATGAAAGCATAGATATGGCCTTGGCCCAAATGGCGGAATTGTGACATCTCTAAATCTGTTTGCCACTAGATTTGATCAGGTATGTAGATCTGTTCATTTTGCCTATGGATGACGATTGTGGAAAAGTGAATACTTCTAAGTGTCATGAGAACATGTGGAATTGCAGGACAGATACTTTAGAGGAAACATTATGGGCAGGGTATTGTGGTGGAGATTCTGTGGATATGTGCTTCAGTCTATTACTAAATTGAATCTCCATTCTCTGGATTTCTTCATTAGCTAGAAATTTAGATGAGGGGGAGGTGAGGACCCGAGAGGCAGTTTTTATCGGTCCTTTTTGTTGATGGATCCCCAGGGTGAGTTGGTGAGCGGTTCTGCAAGGAATCCACCATCATGCTTAAGTACAAGGACACTGTGCTTATAAACAGAACGCTGTCAAATGATTAGTGCATATCTATCCCTGATTGTTTTCTCTCTCTCTTCACTAGGTGATGAAGTTTATTGAGAAGCGACAGAAGAATTGTCAGTGAGTACAGTTGTGCATTTTCCACTTCTCCAGTTTTGCTCCAAAAGATGAATCTTTCTTTCTTTTAAGGCTGTCTGAATAAGTGAAATAAATGGGTTGGGCCTCATGGATCAGCCAGACCATGGAGCTATAAACCTAGTTCTGTTCAAAGCTGAAAAGCTAAACTTAGTCATGTTAACTAACACAGATCAGTGATTTTAATTAGCTCATGCTGTTTTCTAGATCCCCATCTTTATTTTTTTTTTTTCAAAATCATATTTATTGGCAATCAAAAGAGAAACAACAATGCAATAAACCAACAACAACATGCCAGAATGTATAATAATCTAACCTGGCCAGTACCATCCCCACCCTCCTTCCTGCCCAACCTAGTCTAACCCACCCCCCCCTACCGCTCTGTGTGGTGCTCCTTATGCATTCAGGATATGTCTATGTTCCACAGGAGTTAATGTCCCAGAACGGTGACCAGGCCTGCAAAAACCAGGATACCCTTGCGTTCCAGAGCACTAAGCAGAGTCATAGTAAGACTGCCAGTGGGAAAGCGTGGGAGAGCCAGAGTTGCAAGATAGTCCTCCACAAAAAATCATGAAAGCCTGCTGGGCGAGATCCTCGTACATAGAAAAACATCAAATAGAGGAGTAGAAGAGGGAGTTCAACTGGTGTTCCAAAACTGGGATACGTGCAGTGCCAGCTGAGTCAAAAAGGCCTGAATGTGCAAACAGGACAAAAACATATGTTCGAGATGTGCGCCTGCAACCCCACACTTAGGACAATGGTTGTCCGAGCGCAAAGTTGCTCTATAGGCCCTATGGGGGGAAACAGTCGATAAACAAACTTAAATTGCAGTTCCCATAAAATAGCTAATTTTCTGTGAGAGCATAAATCTGGGCCAAACATGTTTTAAACAGATGGTCCTGCACAGGCAGTGGAAAATCCGCTGACCACTTCTGTGCTGTAGAGGCATAATCAGTCTCTGGCCGGTGCTCTCGCAAATACCAATGATAATAGTTGACTGGAATCGAGAGTTGGGTTTCCAAGCCAAACATAGAATTAAAGTATTCTCACACCTTAGTGGTCAAGGAGGCTATAGGACAAGGTCCCCCACATAATGTTGTAATTGTAAATATGCAGAATGATCCTGTAAAGTTACATGTCCCTCACAAAGGTCTTGCAGGGTGTTGAGATAGTCAGTCAGTACGTGATATAAGTAATGGGTCTCAACGGTGACCCACCGCCAGAAAACTGGAGAGGTATTCCCCACAGGAAAAGCTGTGTTTCCAGCAATGGGTAGTGGGGGGGGGGGGACACACCTTCCCAGACAAACCATGCAATCTGCAGAGCGAGCGCCATGCTTTGCAAAGGGGGACAGACAGAAAAACAAAAATAGTAAAGTACTCACCTTGCAAACTGGTGCCTGGAGCCAGTAGTTAAAATGATGCAGTTGCATAAAAGAAAACTCCATTGTTTGTGCAAGAAAAAGTTGTGTTCCCTGAAATCAACCTGTGAGGTGGCACATGCAACAAGCAACTGAAGACAGCTTGACATTAAGGAGGCCTATACCCCCTTGGGCTCAGGTCAACATAAGGTGAGAGATAAGACAGCTCACACTTACCTTGCCAAAGGAAGGAAGACGGTGCCCTCTGTAGGAACTGATCATCTCTGTACTGTAAAAACAAAGGCAAGACCTGAAAGACATAGGTCTATTTGGGTACCAGGATCATATTGTAAAGAGCTACTCTGCCAGATGAGATTGGGAGAGCCCTCCAGCTCATCAAGATCCACTGAGTGGCGACTGGCAAGGGGCCAATATTCAGGGAGTATAAATGGGAAAGGTCCGGGGAGAGATAGATCCGTAGGTATTTAAGCTTTCCAGGCGCCCACTTTAAGTGCCTCTCCACAGCTCCTGAATAGAAGACTGAATGGGAAGGGCCATAGACTTTTGGAGGTTCAAACGAAACCCAGAGAAAAAACTAAATTCATCCGGGACAGAGAGCAAATGGAGTAAGGCTCGCTGCGGACTAGTAACGGTGAACGAAAGGTAGTCTGCAAAAGCCAGACCGGCACAGATGGGTTATGCATTCCAACCAGCAGGTGGAGACTGAGAACAACTGACTTCTGAGTTCACCTATAACTATGCTATGTAGTCTCCAGCAAGTGGTGAGCGTGCTTAGTCTGTACAGTCCCGGTCAAGTATTGGTTCTAGGCCTTTGGGAGTCGTTCGGGAGTTTTTTTTAAATAAAGTGATTAGAAGGGTTCTAATCTTTCTTTCTTTATTCCCTTTCAGGGTTTACCAGTTGGTTTGGTCGTACTGGACAGGGGCTGAGTCACCCCTTACTCCCACATCTTTTTTTTAGCACAGTTTGGTGTGCACCTCGGCTGTTCTTCTCTGCCTAGTGGCAGCCAGCCAACCTTAACAGCTGTTGGGGTCTGCTTCCATGAAAAGATTAAAAAAAAAAAAAAAAAAGGTTCCTGCCTTCCTCTCACAGAGCTGATTAGGCTGTGTGTTTTCAGGCTTGGGCAGTTCATGTTGTCTGCTTTGTTGTCAGCCCCTTTTGAGCCTCCTGTGGCCTGTATGCTTAAGGACCTTTCTTTTAAGATGGTGGTTCTAGTAGCAATTTCTTCAGTGTGGCAGATTTCTGAGTTGCAAGCCTTGACATGTAGAGAGCCATTTCTGATCTTTACTAGGAAAAGTTAGTCTTCTGCGAGGTGCCTTCTTTCCTTCCTAAAGTGGTGTTTCCATTTCATGTTAATCTGTGGCTTTGCCTGTTTTGGGGAGGCTAAAGGCTTGGAGGAGCAGTGCCAGTTGTACTGGCTGGATGCTTGGCAGTCATTGCATGTTTATGGGAGCAAGACTCAGGAGTTTCGGCACTCAGTTTGTTTGTCCCGATTGGTGATTGTTGGAAAGCAGAAGTGGCTTCTAAAGACATGCTAGCCATATGGATTACGGAGGCTATTGTGTTGGCATACTTGCACAAAGGAAAGCCTATACCTTCTCAAGGCTCACTCCACGAGGGGCCTTGGGGTGTCATGGGCTGAAGTCTCTCTAGTTCTGCCTCTGGAGGTTTGTAAGGCAGCTGTGTGGTTGTCTTTGTACTTTTGCTTGCCATTATTGAATAGATGTTCAGTCTTGTTAGGATGCGGCCTTTGGAGCTTGGGACTTGGAAGCAGGGCTGAGGGGGACCCACCCTTAAGGTCACTTCTTTGGTACTTTCCTTTCATCTGTGCCAGTTTGGAGGGATACTATGGAAGGAGAAATTAAACCTTACATGCTAATTTACTTTCCTTTAGTCCCTCCAGACTGGGACAGGACTCACCCTGATCTATTGTTGATTTGCATTAGGTCACTGTACTTCTGGATTCGTTGGTGTGCAACAGTCTTTGATGGCTGTGAGGTGTTGGTGGTTTTCTTTTTCAAGTAAAAAAAAATAAATATGTGGATGAATGTTGAATGGATTTGGTGGGGAAGGTTAAGTGCAGCATGTTTAGTTCATTTTCAAGCGACTACGTGTCCTGAGAGGGAATTCCATAGTTAGGTTTGTTTGGGATCATTCTGCTTGGCTGTTCGATTACTGATTCTCTGGGGACTGCACAGTATGGTTATAGGTGAACTCAGAAATCAGTTGTTCTCAGTCTCCATCTGCTGGTCAGCGTGCATAATCCATTCGTCTGTGCTAGTCTGGAAGGACTAAAAGATAGTAAATTAACAGGTAAGGTCTAATTTCTCCTTATTAGTTTTAGTTGTTTGACAGGAAAGTGATGTAGAGTGTACTAACAATTATAACAACAAACCCTGGAATATTGTGTTCAATTCTGAAAGCCATTTCCTTCAAAGGTGTAGAAAGGCTAAAGGAGATCCAGAGAGAAGCAACCAAAATAATCTGGGGTCTACACCAAATGCCATGAGATAAGACTGAAGGACCTAAATTTGAATTCCTTAAAGCAGGGGTCCTCAAATCTAGTCCCCAAGGTCTGCATCCCAGCCTGGTTGTCAGGATTTTTACAATTAATATTATATAAGATCTATCTGCATGCAATGGATGCAGTGAATGTAAATAGATCTGATATTCATTATGGAAATCCTGAAAACCAGGCTGGGTTGTGGACCTCGAGGACTGGATTTGAGGATCCCTGTCTTAAAGTTGATTTTTTATTTTTTTGGTGGGGGTGGGGAGATGTTCTAAAGACCTTCAGATGCCTCATAGGTATCAGTGAACAAGCTCTTTGGCAATGCATTAATTAATGTATTTATTTATTGAAATTTATTAACCACCTTTATGAAGAGATTCACATGGGAAGAGCTTGTGATCTTTATCTGCCATCATGAGCAGTATTTCTGTAATTATTCAGTCTCTCATTTCAATCATCTATTTTTCTGGGCATCAGCTTTTTTGGGTTGACATTAGTCTCAAGAAATTAGGTCCCTTGGACCATGTACACACTTGCATTGAGGAAGATCCCTGGAGCCTGTGGTACTGTACACACACTTCTGGATGCAGTGCCCGTGACTTGGTCTTTAGAAAGTGCAACAGTGGCTTAACATAACAGGATAATATCAAATGGTCTTATAAGTGCTTGTAATCTATGACAAGATACATACCATCATGCAAATTTACTTTTTGACCTTGTAGTTGATTCAAATGACCACTGTTGTCCTTAAAGCTCACACTGAGATATCTGAATCCCTGCTCTTTTTTTTTTTATCCAGGTATGTGCTGATCGATACTCCAGGACAGATCGAGGTTTTTACTTGGTCAGCATCTGGGACAATCATCACAGAAGCTCTGGTAATGCCTTTGTATCACGCTTGAATGATCAGGAGGTGTTAGGGGAATTAGTTGACACGTGTCTTTCCATTGTACAGAATAGGATGGGGCTAGAACTAGCATAAGAAAAAGAGCCTTTTTCTAACTGCAGGAAGGTGACAGAGCAGTGCCCCCTTTTATCTTGTGGGTGACTTGATTTTGTGATGTACAGTTTTAGGGAGTATTTGGAGATCAAGTAATAACCAGTCTTTTACTAAGAAACAGTGGGGAAGGGACCAGGAGATTGCACTTTTCCTGTGGATACAGAGCACTGCATAATCCATAGTTTCTTTTTCGTAGGCCTCGTCTTTCCCTTCCGTAGTGATTTATGTTATGGATACATCCCGCAGCACCAACCCAGTCACTTTCATGTCCAACATGCTGTATGCCTGCAGGTGAGTGAATGCTATCTCAGCCCATGCTATCAGGGTTACATATTCACCCTAAATTTTAAGGGGTCCATATTCAGCAGTCAGCATTTTTTTGGCTACCACTGGCAGTATCCTCACATATTCATTGCCAGGCCATGTCTGGGGCCCCAGCATTGAATATCCAGTTATACATAGTGGGATAACGCGTAATTTAGTTAAGTGTGATATTCAGAACTTAACTGAATAAGTTAAACCAGATAAAGATTGGATTGTGTTTTATGGGGTCCTATTTATACAGTTAACTTAACCGTCAAAGTGCAGATTCTGACCCCAGACCACCCACAAAATAGCCAATTTTGGCTTAGGTGCTAACTGAGTATATTCAGCGGCATTATCTGGTTAAATGCTGCTGAATATACCCAGTTAGCCCCAGACAAGTGATTTAAATCACTTTGAATATTGATCCCTAAGTTCCTGCATATAATTAGGAAAATGTTTCTAAACCCTCTTTTGGAGCCACACCTAGCCAGCTGGGTTTTCAGGATTACTACAACTACTAGTACTACTACTATTTAACATTTCTAAAGCGCTTCCAGGGTTATGCAGTGCTGTACAATCTAACAAAGAATGACAGTCCCTGTTCAAAGGAGCTTACAATCTAAAGGACAAAAAAGTGTGGTCAATCAAATTGGGGGCAGTCTAGATTTCCTGGATAAGAGGTACAATGGTTAGGTGCCGAAAGCGACATTGAAGAGGTGGGCTTTGAGCAAGGATTTGAAGATGGGCAGGGAGGGGGCTTGGCGTATGGGCTCAGGGAGTTTATTCCAAGCATAGGGTGACAATGATAGGCAAGAAGTATGTTTGTTTTGAATTCAGATTGACTTCTTGTATATTCAATAGGGTAATCTTGAAAATGTGACTAGCTAGGAGGCTTCCAGGAGAAGGTTGAGACGCACTGGAGAAGGAGAGCTTAGGAGCTGTGCAGTGCTTGGGCTCTGATTCCAGGGGTACACAAGTAACTGCAGCCTTGTGAGAGCCCCTACCTAAGTGGTTATAGTGTGTGAAAATTCTTTGCTATGAAGGAAGGACTGTAGAGGAGATTGACTAAAGACCCCCCACTCACAGCCTCGACAATATGAATAGCTGTACAGTATGACTCTCTTATAAGTGCATATGCCCACTCCCTCCACATCTTTTATTTCATGGTTTATATCTAATGTATGTATCCCATTTAGAATGTTGCTATGTTATGTGGTTGGGGAAAAAAAAGACCCATCTTGCCTGCTCAGCTGTCACTGCAGATGCTAACTTATTTCTCATCTCCTTTCCTTTATGCTAATTACTGCTCTCCTTATCTGTTGTAATGTTTGAATGCTCTCACGTTTGGTTAACTCCTTGACTGGAAAGCAATTCTAAACATTTTATTATATGCTTTCATTAAATTAAATATTAACTCATATTTCTTCAAATTTTTGCCTTTAATTTCTTTTCATGATCCCTTCACCTTTTAGCATTGGTTGGCTATATGATTGATAAGAACTGTATTGCCCCTTCCTTAGCATCATTTCCAAACCAGTCCAAAACCTGTGTGTTGTGTCCATCGACCAGCAGGTAAAGGTAGAGCATACTGGTTGTAAACTTTTCTGTACCAGGGTACTATGCAGCTGTAAACTACCCAGTATTTCTCTGTTTCCAGCAGGTACTGGATGGCTCTATGTAGATTCTGGGCTGGTTGGCTTAGGTCTGCTCCTGGACCAGTAAATTAGCTGAGTTCCAGTTAGAGACCTGCACGGGTACCGGGTTCGCGGGAATCCTCAGCTCTGACTTAGGCACGAGTATTAGATGTCACCTGACCTACTTCCGCATGCATGTGGCGATCTCTTAGCACACAGTGCCAGTGAATCAGAGAAGTCTTACATGTGCATACCAGAGTGTTCCAACTTCCATTCCTTCCTTGCCTGCAGTGCTGCGGCTCAAACCCAGAGAGAGACAGAGCTGACAGCAATTTTTTAAAATGTACTATTAAATTCTTGCGGGACTGGGTGAGGACAGGTTAAATTCTTGTGGGGACGGGATAGATTCCCAGTGGGAACGGGCGGGGATGGGTTAGGTTCCCCACGGGGATGGATTAGATTCCCTGTGGGGACGGATTGGATTCCAGTGGGGATGGGTTGGGTTTCTGTCCTCATGCAACTCTCTAGTTCCAGTAGAGTACGGAGGTAGCTATTTAGAGAGCCCTAGCTAGAAGAGGTATACCCAGAGGAGTCTGGTTCCCTTCCCCTTTCCCCTTTCCTCTCCTTACAGCTGTGAGCCATTGAACAGCTCAAGAGGATAAAAAAGGGTTTAAAAAAGGTGATTCTTACAGAGGGAGACAGAGGCTTGGTGGTAGGACTACTGTATTTACTCAAACATAAGCCAAAAACATTTTTCCCCTAAAAGGGAGGAAAAATGTTAAATCGAATATAAGCTGAGGTCTTATATTCAAGTATTCCTCTCCCATACTGACTGGCATTTCTCTCCCTCCTCCTCCTCCCCCTCCCATAGTGACCGGCATTTCTCTCCCTCTTCCCTGTCCCTCCTCCTCCCACAGTGACTGGCATTTCTCTCCCTGTCCTACCTCCTTCCTCAGTGACCGATACGTCTTTCTTCCTTCCCCCACAACCCCCTCCCCGAAGTGACTGGCATTTCTCTTACTGGTGGTAAGTGCAACTAGAGCCTGTCTGGGACCTTGAGCATCTGCAAATACTTGAGGCCCGCTGGCTCCCCTGAGCGGCAGGCCTTGAACATGTGCAGATGCTCAAGGCCCTGACCGGCCTAGCGTGCAGTTACTTCCTTGTCAGCTGTCAGTGTCCAGGATTACCGGTAAGAGAAATGCCGGTCACTGCGTGTGGAGGGGGGGAAACATTCCAACTCGACTATAAGCCAAGACCCCAATTTTTGGACTTTTTTTTTGGACCCCAAAATCTTGGATTGTAGTTGAGTATCTATATAAATAAAATCCCCCCTCAGAGTTCTGAAGCTCACTCCATCTGTGGCAGTGAAGCCCTGAACTCCTGTCCTCCTGGTAGGCTAGGCTATTGGGACTACTCACCCTCAGTACTCAGCCACGCCCATCTGCTCCCTAGGCCACGCCCCATCTGCACATAAAAGCACCCTCAACGTTCTAAAGTACACTCTGAGGCTTCAATAGTTCGTATGTTCGAAGCTCTGTAACCATTTTGAAGCACACTACATCTCTGCCCCGCCCTGACCTATCAGAGTACATCTCTGCCCTGCCCTGACCTATCAGAGAAGGGAGGAGCGTCACAGCTGCACCGCTCTGACCTATCAAAGGGAACTGAAACAGGAAAAGGGAAGAGCATCACACCAATGAGGGACCTATCAGGGAAGTCAAATAGAAGAAGGGAGGAGCGTCAGAGGCGAAGGGGTCACTCGGGAGGAGCGTCACTCGCTTTGCTGTGCACATGTGCTGGAGGAGTTCTGCACCCGTTTCTCCTCCCTCTGTTTTCTCCGGTGGCCTTGGCAGCTGAATGTGGAACTAACGAGGGCAAGAGCTGTTGCTTCGCATCTGGCAAACTAAGTCAGCTTCTGCTGTGCACCCTCCCCTCCTGTCCTTTCAAGCAGCGAATACGAGAGAATACGAGCTGGGACTGAACAGGCAGCACAAAACTCCTTTTTGTTTTGTTTTGTTTAACAAGGGCAGGAGCTTTTGCTTCGCATCTGGCAAAGTAAGTCAGCTTCTGCTGTGCACCCTCCCCTCCTGTCCTTTCAAGCAGCGAATACGAGAGAATAGGAGCTGGGACTGAACAGGCAGCACAAAACTCCTTTTTGTTTTCTTTTGTTTACACTTGCACAGCTGATAGCTGGTCGCTGCCTGCCGTGCCCCTCTTCCTTTTTACAAACATTATGCCACTTTTCCTCTTTTTCCCTCTTTTCTTTCTCTACAAACATGACAAGGGGGTTGGAACAGGAGGTCCTGCACAGCTCTCTCCACTGTTGCCACAGGCTAAGCAACAGTTCAGGCACAAGGAGGGGAGGATGAGGGCCAGAACAGGTACACAGACCACAGATGGAGGCGGAGGAGGGGGTCCTGACAGCACAGGTGAAGGGGGGAGGGGCGACCCACAGTCCTGAGAGAAGGGCTGTAGGGAGACCTGAAAGGAGGGGGGGAGACTGACCAGACAGGGAGATGAGGGGTCCTGCGACAACACAGTGGCAGACGCAGACGGAGGGGGGTCCTTCCAGCCAACATAGGGAGGGGGGGGATGTATCTCCGTCACACACACTATCTCTCACACACACTCTCTCTCTCTCTCACACACTGACTGTCTCTCTCACTCTCTAACACTGTCTACAACACACGCTATGTCTCACACTCGATCACATTCACTCTCTATGTGTCACACAGTCACTGTCAAACACTCTATCACTCTCATACACTCTCGCTCTCGCTCACATACCCACTCAAACACACTGTCAATCTCACACACACACTCTCTAACAGACACACTTGCAGCCACACACATTCAATCTGTCTCTCTCACAAAGTCACTCTCACACACACACTCTCTCAAACATACACACTCTGAGGAAAACCTTGCTAGCGCCCGTTTCATTTGTGTCGGAAACGGGCCTTATTTACTAGTATACGATAATAACATCTTCCCCGCTGTGGGCAGTCTGGAGGAGGGGTCTTATGCCCTAAGCCTGTGTTTTTGGCAGGGTTGCCTAGCAGAACTTGGCTCTAATCAATTGTGGCATCTCTATTGCCTGCTATTGCAGCACTGACAGAGGCCATCAAGCTGTGCTCCCATTGCGGTTTTTACTGGACGTGTTTGGAACACTGCTGTGCATGTTGCTAGTCTTCTCTGTTGCCTCAACTGAAGCATGCAGAAAATCTCACTGACGGCACAATGGCAGCTCTCTCATGGGACTCTTGATGATTTGCAGAGGGAAGTTTTGGTGGTTTCACTATTGGGCTGTGGTTCCTGCACACTGCAGGAACATCAGCCGTTTTAGATTCTCACACTTCTGTATCTGCAGCAAACATTTGCTTCATACAATGCTTGTAGCTTCAGTTCCCTACTGCATCAAGCTTAATTGTTGTAGACCACTCAAATCTCTCAAGAGGCCACTTCTTCTTCTGGGGTTGTCCTAGACCCTCCAGCTCCTGTGCAGGTTAAACTAGAATAATGGGATGGTAGGGATTTGGAGTCATTTGCCTCTGCAGCTCCTTCTGTCTATGTCCTTTCCCTGACTTCCAGAATGTCTTGTCTCGGGAAGTAGTTGGAAGAAGGAGCTAAGACTGATACTGGACAAAGAACTTCAAGCTTTTGTGATGCAATTAGATCTTTCTGCTGCATTTGATCTGGTAAACTATGATACTTTGCTTGTCAAGTTATCAGATATTGGTTTATCAGATAGGGTTTTGGATTAGTTTACAATATTCTTGAAAAATAGATCTCTCCAGCTTTCCTGGCAGAAGAACTTATCGACCATTTGGTCTATGAAACATAGGGTCCGAAAGTTTTCTCTCTTTTTCCCCATCCTTTTAAATTCTTTTCTTGAGTGACATGGGTAGGATGTTAAAACCACTGATGATTAAGTATTTTTCTTATGCTGTTGACATTGTGATTTTGTTTTCATCTTCTGATGTGCAATGATTTTATTCTCTTATGAGCACTGTCTTTGATTAAATTATATGTATGAATGTGTTGCTTAACTTGAAAATCAATCTCAACAAGTCAAACATCTTTGGCTTGGGAACTTGCTGCACCTCCCATCGCAAACTTTACTGAAATTGGCTGGATTAGAGGTTCCTATTCAAAATGAAATCAAATTATTGGGAATTTTGATTGACTTAGGTCTCACAATGACTCAACAGATCAATAGTGTGATTCATAAATCAGTTTTCAAACTTAAGATGCTTTGTTGGATTAAACCATTTTTAGATCCTAGTCTTTCAAGTAGTCATTCAATCTGTGGTCCTATTGACTACTGTAATATTGTTTATTTGGGTCTGCCCAATAACCAGTTAAAAAGACTACAGATTGTGAAAAATGTAGCTGCTAAACTAATTTTTGGAGGTGCTTGGTTTGAATATTTCTCTCCATTTTTGATCAAGCTCCACTGGCTTCCTTGTAAAGCAAAAATTGAACTCAAATTATTAACCCTGGTTTTTAAATCATTATATGGGTTGGGCCCTGGCCATCTACTAGATTATGTGAGATTATATCAGCCTAACAGCTTTTAAGATCCACCCACAATATTAGATTGACAATTCCATCTAAGACATCTTGTTTGAGAATAACTCGTAACATGACTATATTGGGTAAAGGTCTAGAATTATGGTACTCCCTGCCTTTGGAAACTAGGACCACTTTTAAATATGTATAATTCTGATGCCAAGTTAAAATTTTGCTATTTCACAAATATTTTGGAGATACCTTACACTCAGTCACTTAACGGACATGTTTGCTTCAACTGTCTACCTTCTGGATGTTCTCTAGTTTACTGGTGGACCATTGGTTAGGTTTGATTCTCATGCTTTTGTACTTTGTGTTTTTATTATTGTATGTTATGTTTGCTATTATATTGATACTTGTTTTTAAATGTACCTCATTTTTCTTATTGTTATGTGCCTAGAACTCTTGGTTAAGTGGAATACAAATGTGTAATTTAGATGAAGGAAGAACTCCTACCCTTATTTCTAGATCTCTGGAGGTCCTTAGCATTACGCCTTTGTCCGCTCAGAAGTTGGCTCCTCCTAGGGATCCTATTCTAAAGTCTTTCCAATCCATCAATCCATGCAGGCTCTTATTGGTGCAGAATGGGGTTATGGTTTATGGTTTATTAAAAACTTTGATAAACCATCTCTCTTGCATAGCATAACAAAGCAGTGTACAATAAAATAATAAGAAAGTTAAAAGGAACGCTATCAGGAAAGGACGCAAAGAGCAGGAAAAAAAAGAAAGAAACACATTGTCAGTAGAGAGGGGAAAAAGGTAATACAGAGCAAAGCAACAAACAAAGAAAAAGCGTATCCTCCTTATCTGGAAGGAGGTCTCCGAGTAGCTTAAGTCACATCTAAGCTTTATCCTTTGGTGCCCAAGTCAAAAGAGAAGTTCAAACAGCTGAAGGTGGATGCTTTGTTTATTGCGGACACTAAGAAGACTGCAATTCCATCTTCAGGATTGCAAGATAGTCTTCACTGAAACAATCCTTTGATGAAGCTACATTGGCTTGCCAAACTTCAGTGTGTAGTACTTATGTGCCAAGAGCAGGTCTTTGCTGGGTTCAGCAGGCAAGTAGTTTCGACCATGAAGGTAGCAGCCAGAGGACTGAAAAAACAAAAGCCATGGTGCCGAATGAGATAACATCAAAGAATTTTGAGGGCGGGACCTCTTAAGGATTTATTTAATAGATCCTTGGAGACGGGAGAGGTACCACGGGATTGGAGAAGAGCAGATGTGGTCCCGCTTCACAAAAGTTGGGACAGGGAAGAGGTGGGAAAATACAGGCTTGTAGGTCTCGCTTTGGTGGTTGGAAACTAATGGAAACTCTGCAGAATGAAAAGAGAGTGAACTTCCTAGAATCTGGTATACAGACGTAGTGCAACTCCAGGCAGATCAACCATTGTATCTTACTCGGTGCAAGGACTTAAATAAGTACATAGGTATTGCCATACTGGGAAAGACCAAAGGTCCATCAAGCCCATCATCCTGTTTCCAACAATAGCCAATCCCGGTCAAAAATACCTGGCAGATCCCAAAAAAGTACAAAACATTCTATACTGCTAATCCCAGAAATAGTGGATTCTCCCTAAGTCCATTTAATAATTGTCTATGAACTTTTTCTTTAGGAAGCCGTCCAAACCTTTTTTAAACTCCGCTAAACTAACTGCCTTTACCACATTCTCTGGCAACAAATTCCAGAGTTTAATTACACGTTGAGTGAAGAAATATTTTCTCTGTTTCGTTTTAAATTTACTACATTGTAGCTTCATCGCATGCCCCCTAGTCCTAGTATTTTTGGAAAGCGTAAACAGACGCACACATTCCACTTCACTCATTATTTTATAGACCTCTATCATGTCTTCCCTCAGCCGTCTTTTCTCCAAGCTGAAGAGCCCTAGCTGCTTTAGCCTTTCCTCATAGGGAAATCGTCCCATCCCCTTTATCATTTCCTAGCTCAAAGCCCCGTTCTTATAGATCCATCCCCCTTTGGTCTTGCGTCTTATCTTTTGAGAGATCTAGATTGAGGAATAAAGATTACTTGGAACAGGTTATCTCTACGTTACTACAAGCCAGAAAATGCTCACCTCCGTGGCATATGCTAGTGTGTGGATACTTTTTTCTGTGCTTGTGTTTAGAATGATTTATTTCTTCCTTCTCCTTTTCTATCGTTCATATTTTAGCTTTTCTTCAGAAATGTCTGAAGAAAGAGTGCCTGCTTCTTTAAGGGTTCAGGTATTAGCCGTTACATGTTACAGAGGTTGTTTACAAAACTCTTCCTTGACCACACATCTTGATATAGTTTGTTTTCTGAATGGAGTCAAGTCATCTGAGTCCTCCTGTATGAGCCAAATGTCCACAGTGGAATCTTAATTTGGATCTCAAATCATTTCAGCGGGCACCATATGTGCCAATAAAGAGGTAGTTAAAGATCTCACCTTAAAAGCAGACTTTCTAGTAGCCATGGCGTTCACCAGAAGAGTTTTGGAGCTGCAGACTCTTGTAAAGATCCTTTCCCTTTCATTTTACAAAATTGGATTCTCCATATGAACAGTGCTTTCCTTTCTTTGAAAGTGGTCTCTCCATTTCATCTCAGTCAAGCTCTTATTCTTTCATCTTTTAGGAGCAAACATTATGGTGAGAGTTATAATACCTTGAAGTTTCTGGATGTCAGGAGGGTTTTGATGAGGTATTTGGAAGTCTCTAATCAACGCCGTACTTCTGACAAGTTGTTTGTTCTTTTTAGAGGCTCTAGGAAAGGTGAAGCAGCTTCTAAGACTGATATTTGTTGTTGAATCAAAGTAGCCATTTAATCAGCTTACATTCTTGCAGGCAAGTACGTTCCTTCCAAGTTAAAGGCCCATTCTACGTGAGGGGTGGAATTACAAGCTGATTCTCTGGCAGCACATATAGAGAGCAGTGACTTGGTCTATGCTGCATGCTTTCACAAAGCACCACAGGCTGCAAGGACAGTAAGGTTTCTGAATCTCTCCTAACTTTCAGATAATCCCATTCTGCATTGGAAAGGCTTTGGAAGGCTTTCAGATTCTTTCCATAATAGGATCCCTAGGGACAGCTGACTCGAGCGGAAGAAGACACAATGCTAAGGACCTACAAAGATCTAGAAATGCTTTGGTATATCCCACAGGTTTTGGACTGGTCTGTTGAGGATGTTAAGGAAGGAGAAATCAGGCCTTACCTTATAATCTTTTTTCCTTTAGTCCCACAAGATCAATCCAGTTTCCCTCCCTTATTTGGTAATTAGCTATGGAGTGTTTTACTGTTACTGTACTCTTCTGTTTGGAGTTTGAGTTCTTCCTTGATTTGAGTCATTGATTTATAGCCCACCTATCAACTAAGTGGGTTACTTTTGATACATTCTCCAAAGTTTTTCTTTTCGTCTTACTGTTTATATATTTAAGATGGATATAATGAAAGAAAAAAATTAGGTTTCATCCAATACAGACTTAAAGGAAGGCTTGCTTTGTAACAAAATACTAAGTGGTTTCAGTTGCCTGCTGCTGTAATATGGCAGTGTTCACAGTCTGTTTCTCTGTCTCTACCTTCTTGTCTATGGACACAGGTTTTGGACTGTTTTGATGGGACTAAATGAAAGAAAATTGTCAGATAAGATCTAATTTCTCTTTTTTCATGCTGGAGGTACTGGGGCCAATGCAGTAAAGTGTACAAGGTGAGCGCACCTTTAGCACAAACTTTTGTGAGCATACAGATGCACATAACATTGTGTTAGACACAGGTTGTTATCTATTCTGCCCAGATGCAGAGAAGTTTGCAGAAGGCTGAAAGGCTGAGCACAACACCGGGGCTTTAGTCTGGGGAGGCTTAAAAGGATTAGATTGCACTCAAATTAGTGGGGATTTCATGCCTGCTTATTCTCTTTATTGCTAACTTACAAGACCAGCAAATTTTTTTTTCATGTGCTTGCTCAGACCTGTGTACAAGCTCTAGCTGCTGTTGATGCAGAGCTGTTGTGCCCTTCCAGGTTAATTCTCAAGATCTGCAGAGTTCCTAATGTATATAGTTTGTTGCATTGGCATACACAAATTTGGCATTAAACTTGCGTAAGCCATCACTGCAGGACTCTAAAACAAGCTTACTGCGTTGACCCTATTATTGGCTTTCCCTGCTGCTTTATCATGCTGACGTGTCAGATTCAGCACATCTGAGAAGAGTACCCTATATCTCTTTCCTGTTTGGCAGATAGCAATTCTTATCCTAGTTGATTAAGTGGATAAAGTGTGGTTTTCTTCCGCAGATAATTGATTTCACATTAGTTTGCATGGAAGCACAGCTTTCAAAGTTGTCTTTTCTTTTTTTCATTCCTCATGATGTGTCTATTCTGTTACAGGCTATGTGTCGTCTGCAAATGAATATATTTTCCTTAATTCTTTCTGCAGTATTTCTAACAAAACAGTGAAAGTAACCATGAATTCCATTGACTACCACCCTCTTGAATTCTGTTTCTTAACCAGCTTCTCACTCACAGGCAGATGATCAAAAGCCCTGCGCTGTTCCAAACAGCGCTCTAAAATAGCGCTAGAACAGCGCGGGGCGCAATTAGATCTGTGATCAGAGATAATGCATACAAATTTAAGCAGCGCAATTATCTCTGATTATGGGGTAGAAGTGCGGGAGAATCCTCCCGCACTTGTTTGACAGGTCTGGGCTGGAGACCAATGAAAAGAGGACGTCCATCTTTAAATTGGAAGATGGACGTCCTCAACTGCCCTATTGCAGGGACGGCCAAATTTCAAGGGAGTGTTGGAGGTATAGCGACGGGGCAGTTGAGGACGTCCAAAATTTGACCGTTTCTGCAATGGGCAGTTAAGGACGTCCAAAATTGGATCTTTCTATGAGAAAGATGTCTGATTAGCGTGCATTTGCAGGCTACTTGTGCTAACAGCCCTGTTTAGCATGCATTTGTATGCTACTTGCGCTAGGAGCCCTTGAGCACGCGAGGGCTCTGATCATGGGGTGGTAGCAGATGCTGGCGCTAGTATGGCACTAACAGCCTCTAGCGCCGGCGTTTGCTTTTGATCATCTGCCTGCCAGTTAACAGCTTTCTGGTGTACCCGCGTACTAGTTAATTTGCTCGTAAAGCAGAGGCTTTACTGAAGTGCATGTAAACCTCACTGACTGCACCTCCCTGAAGCACAGAATCCAATCAAGTATGTTTGACAAAGTCTTCCCACTTCTCTATGCTGCTGTATACCCCTGTGCACTCAAATAGTTTGAGTGCACAGGGGTATACAGCAGTTCAGAGAGTATTAGAGAAAATTAGACCTTTTTTTCAGAATTGAGTAAAAAAAAAAAGAAGTTCATATCACATGTGATGTCTGAATCCTTGTGACTCTGGGCAAGTCACTTAACCCTCCATTGCCCCTGGTACAAAATAAGTACCTGAATATATGTAAACCGCTTTGAATGTAGTTGCAAAAACCTCAAAAAGGCGGTATATCAAGTCCCATTTCCCTTTCCCTTTCTCCCAGACACTGTTGGGTTTTTTTTTGTTTGTTTTGTTGTTTTTGATCCAACAGTTCTCTCCTGCTCATATGTGGGGTTTTTTTTTTCTAGCTGAGCTGGAACCAGGCTGCCATCTAGTGCCATAAGCCTTTATTCATGCTACCTAGGGATTCCCCCTCCCCACACTCATTCTTTAGTTATACCATTGTAGCAACAATAATGGGCCAGTGTCATCTACTACTACTTATCATTTCTACGGCGCTACTAGACGTACGTAGCACTGTACACTTGAACATCTAGCCTAGCTTGCTTTGGAACTGGCTTTCCAGGCATCACCCCTTTTAATGGCCATAACTGCCTCCACCCTACCCCCTGGGGCTTTGAGCACTGCCTTCACAGCATCCTCAGCTGACCTGGAGAGTGGATGTTTTGACCTGGGAATTGACCTAGGTACTTAACATGTGAGCCATTGAGCTGGCCACCAGCCCTTGTCGGGGTCATGCATTCAGTACACTACCTTTCCCTTGATATGTTTCCAAGGTTTTTCTATTCAGTGACAATATAGGTCTTCTAAACCGCTGTTTTATGGGTTTCAACACAGTGTACAACATCAGAAAATAGTCAAACATAAGAATAATAAAAGTGGAAATACAACAATAAGTTGCCAAATCACATCTGAGTACCCAAATAAGTCTTCAACATGTTTTGAAATTTTAAGTAATTTATGCTCAATATGAATATATAGTGGAAAAGAATGCCACATAGAGACAGTCAAAACATGAAAAAGTGTATTTAATAGTCTAAAAAATTGTATTCCTCTAAAAACAGGGGGCATAAAATTAATTGATCTTTTCCCTGTTAGGTAATTCAGAATAAAATTTGTAGGGTAAATCACTGAATGTAGTATATGAATTACATTATCTATTCAAAATAAGACTACTCAGTCTTACTGTTGCTTATATATTGTAGTATAAATTGTAAATTATATTGTGTGAGGTGCTCATTGTCTGCATCATATTCCTGTTAAGAATAAATGCACTGTGAGAACTCAAAACAAATTGACAAGACGCTTATCTGATGCAACTTTCTCCCAGTCAGGTTTGTTAGATGGCTGTTCCTCTGTACTTCATTAATGGACTCCAACAGATCCAAAATCAGTTTATAAAAATTACGAAATGTCCTTGTCCATTGAGACACTCCCAATTCACCAAGTGACACTCAAAACATTCATGTAGGAATCCTTTTTAATCTTGTGCTCAATCTTATCAAGCTTTTATGTTTTGTTCTCTACATGGCTCTATGTTTCGCCATAAATATCATCAGGAGACAGACCGTAATAAACAAATTCTTAATCAGTATTTTTATTTATTTATTTTTTACAAATTTTGTAAAGAAGAGCTTCTCACAAACACTATCACTAAACCCACAATACCTTGATATAATTGCTTTGAAAATTCTTTGCTTGGCATCAGATAAGCGTCTTATCAATG
Organism: Microcaecilia unicolor; assembly: GCF_901765095.1. Lineage (NCBI taxonomy): Eukaryota > Metazoa > Chordata > Amphibia > Gymnophiona > Siphonopidae > Microcaecilia > Microcaecilia unicolor. Next base: position 371,133,735 of record NC_044033.1, on the reverse strand, counting down.
TGTTTTGAGTTCTCACAGTGCAATAATGGCTTGAGTAGCATTTGTTCTTAACGGGAATATGATGCAGGTCCCTGCTATGTAGATATTCCTACATAGAACGTATTTTAAGCCTCAAATTGATATAATTTATTTTGTTTTAGAGTTGAGCAGAATGCTAATTGCGTAACTGGTAATTTTTTTTCTTTTCTTTTAGTATTCTATACAAGACCAAACTGCCTTTCATTGTGGTCATGAACAAGGTGGGTGTCTTTTTAACAGTCATGTTTGAATATGGGACACAGCTCTAGATAGGCTTTCTTTAGTATTCTGTACTTACTTCTATCCACTTCTGCAAAAATAAGGTAGGGAACCTACTAAGAAGACCTGGAGAAAAAATAAGCTAACACTTTTGTTTTTAAAGCATCATATTAGAGACACGCCTAACCAGATTCCTCTTGTTGTGGGATGTGGATAGCGATATAGGACAACCTTGTATGCTTTAAATTAAAAAAAAAAAAATCAAGAATTTCTGTTATGAACTTTTTACTGGAAAAACAACTTCCTCTTATTTCTGAGGAAAAAAAGCAAGGAAAAAAAAATCAAGCCAGTTAGAGAAGAGCTGTATCCAGCAGTCCAAAATTTCTCAGCATGTGTTTTCTTCCAAATCCATTCTTTTCTTCAAATATCTCTTTTCAAAACTTATGACTTTTCCCCCCAGTGTTCCTAGAGCTAATTAGAAGCACCATACTCAACTGAAAAGATTAATATTAATTAAGCATTACTTTAAATATTTTTGAGCTGAGTGCCCCCTGCAGGTTTACACCAAAGGGTTTTCATTAGTATGGCTATCAGGTGGCTTTGCTTAGGCCGTTTGTAAGGTACAAAAGACAATATTATTGTATCTTATTATATTATATTTGCTTGTTATACTAATATCATGCTTTTTCATTATCATGTTACCCAAGATCCTTCCATAATACTAATTGTCTATCTTATTATATATTTCCACTATTCATGATGAATTGTAAGCCACATTGAGCCTGCAAAGAGGTGGGAAAATGTGGGATACAAATGCAATAAATAAATAAAGCAGACTGTGCAGGTATTTGTAGGACAGAGAGAACTGAGAACCTGCCAGTTGACAGAATACATGGATTCTCTCAAAATTTGTATGTGTTCTCCGAGGACAAGCAGGCTGTTGTATTTTCACAACTGGGTGACATCATCTAATGGATCCCGGTGCAGACACTGACTAGCGAGATCAAGAACTTTCTAGTAGCATCCCACCGTACATGCACTGGTGCCTTCCCTCTTGATGTGTGAGAGCGGGTCCCTTAGTCTTTGTTCCGCAGAGCAGGGGGGACACATCATTGTGTTCTCCTCTCAGTGCAATTCGTGCTTTGTTTTTATGCCGTCCTGTATGGGTTTTGTAGTCCTTTCAGATAATTTTTTCTTGATTTCTCTCTTTCTTCAGTTTTCCCTTTTATTTTCTTGTAATTTTTTTGGACCTTTATTTTTTTGCTTGTTGCTTAGGCTGGAGCCCCAACCTCAGTTTGTCCCCTTTTTCTGTTTCACATTTGAGGAGTTTAATTTGACCATGATTCTTTCCAAGAAGACCCCCAGTGGCTTTAAAAGGTGCACTTAATGTAATTGAGTGATTTCCGTGACGGACCCGCACAATTGGTGCATCAGCTCCCTTGGACCTGACCATGAGCCTAACTCTTGTTCTCTCTGTTTACAAATGCAGTTGAGGACACAGAGGGCACGGCAGGTTCAACAAGAGGGACATTTTGGCTCCTTAAAGGGCCGATACATGGACATTGGCACTGGAGGCATTGTCCTTGATGGCTGCCAAGGCTTCATCCACTGGGTGTACACCGGTATCGTGGAAGTCTCCACCTCTCTTGACATCGGGAGATGAGACTAGGCCCAGAACCGGTCAGCATTGGACTCGGCACCAAAGACACGTACAGGTTTGACGTCGTCCTTTTCAGCACTGAACGACTGTGATACTGTGTATCGGGGAAGCCCAAGAAGCGTAAGCATTGGTCCTCCTTGATGCACAGTACCAGGAGCACTGGGACATTGGCAGCAACGGCACCAGGAGGAATGCTCCCCCTCCTTGGAAGAGGTGCTGATGCGCATGTCTCCGAGCAGCCATGTCCCCACTACTGGTTTGACACAGACACCTTCTCAGGCTTCCTCTCTTCCGGCTCCCCCACCTTTGCCAATTCCTTTGTTTGATGAACAGTTCCGAGCCATGCTCGGGGAGGAGCTGACAGATGCTACAGTTGCGAACCGCTCGAGCTTCGAGGGTGCTTGCACCAACTGCGGATCAGCCCCCAATTCTTCCTGAAGCTCCTTCCAAGCCGGTGCAGTGGTCCTCGAAGGGTGTTGACCTCGATGCATACAGTACTGTTCTTGATGTCGGGGGAGGAAGCTTCACCAGAGTCTTGAGGGTAGGGCTATACCTCAGTGCTTTTTGGGGCGTGGACATGGATCCACTGAGCCAAGGCAGGCACAGATTCACTCAGTACAGCCTGAGTATGATGAGGAGTCTCAATTGGACTGTTCATGGGATTCAGAGGAGGACCCACATTACTTCTTGGAGAAGGAGTCTTATAAGATACCTTCTGATCCCTCCGCACCTCAAGAGAGATGTAAATTTCCACTTGAGGATCTCTCACCGGTTTTATCAGGGAGATGACTTCTGCCATCCCATTTAAATTAGAAATGGAGAAAGAGCCCAGGATGGAGATGTTAACTGTCCCAGACTATAAGTCTCCTCCCAAGGAAAGGGTCACTGTACCATTGTACCCTATCCATAAAGATGCACTGACAAAGAACTGTGAATCTTCCCTCTCAGTGCATGTTGTACCTAAGAAGGTGGATACACAGTACCATATCCAAAAGGCTTCCAAATGTGAGAGAGCTCAACTGCCACACCACTCTCTGGTGGTCGAATACACTCTCAAATGAGCTAGGAGCTGCAGGACCCATGCCTTGGCACCTCCAGATACAGAGTTCAGGACACTAGACTCATTTGGTAGGAAAGCTTTTTCAGTCCTCAATGCTCATTACCCGCATCCAGTCCTACCAGCTATATATGAGCCTTTGCTTTGAGGTCTTTGGTCCGCAGCACATTAAGTCTTGTGGATACACTCATACAGAAGCAGGCCACAGAGCTTCTCCAGTTGGCCAATATGCAGCTGGAGTATAGAAAGTGGCCAGGGGCATGAATGACTTTTGATATAGTGTCCATACTCTCTGCTATGGGTGTAGGGATGCACAAACTCTCATGACTGTATGTGTCTGACCTAGAACCAGCGGTTCAGGAGAGGTTGGTGGACATTCATTGCCGAGGTGACAATTTATTTAGAGGTAAGGTGGAAGAGGTTGCTGTCCTCATAAAAAAACCATATGGAAACCATCCAAACTCTGTCTTGACACCATCCAGCTGTATCCTTTTCCTCACTGAGATTTTTGGGTAGGCTTAGACTTCTCACTTTTTTCCAGCAGCCCCAGGCCCAGTGTTCACGCCCTCGCCAAACCTGTCCTCAAAGGCCCCAGGCAGCATCCCAGTTGAAATAAGGGACAAGCTTTTGACTGACTCCAAGAGAGCATAGCTGCATTCAAAAGTAACCATCCCAGACAGCCTATCGGTAGAGTGGAGACTGAGTTTTTTCCAACGTACTTGGCCCCTTGTAACCTCCAACTGGTGGGTTCTTCAAATAGTCTGTCTTGGTTATACCCTGCATTGGCATCAAAGACCACCAAATTGCCCGCCGAAAGCATCATTCTTCAGCTCTCAGCATGAGCAGGTTCTTGTAGAGGAAGTATCTGCCCTTCTGCAGGCCAATGCGATCAAACCCGAGCCGCCAGAGGATATTGGAAAGGATTCTATTCCAGGTACTTTCTTGTGCCCAAGAAAACTGGGGGATTTTGTCCCATCCTAGACCTTAAGGGTCTGCATCAAAAGTCCATAGTTTGCTATTGAGACAGACAATGGGGAGGCAGCTGCTTGCCCAGGGTTTAGTAGCATGGAATGTTTCTAATATCTGGGTTTCTGCTAAGTGCTTGTGACCTGGCTTGGCCACTGTTTGGAAACGGGATACTGGGCTAGATGGACCATTGGTCTGACCCAGTATGGCTACCCTTATGTTATATTCTTATGTTAAATTCCTGATCAAAGAAAAGTTCAGGATGATTTGCCTGGGCACACTTCTCCCCATGATTCAGGAAAACGATTGGACTTAAAGGATGCATGTTCCCACATTTCAATACTTCCCAGTCACAGGGAAGTATCTCAGATTTTGAATAGGGAAACGCGTTTACCAGTATCACATACTGTCATTTGGCCTTTTGTTAGTTCCCAGGGTATTCACCAAATGTCTAGCTGTGGTAGTGGCATATCTACACAGGCTGGGAGTGTACATGTTTCTCTATCTAGATGATTGGCTGTCAAAAGCACATAACAGGAGGGGGCATCACAGTCAGTACGCCTAACTGTTCGGGTGTTGGAGTTACTAGGGTTTGCCATAAACTACCCCAAGTCCCACCTTCTCCCAGTCCACCTGTTGAACTACATAGGAGCCCTGCTAGATAAATTGCAGGCCAGGCTTTTCTTCCATATGCAAGGGCAGAGGCCTTGATAGTTCTCATCTCGCAGGTCAGAGTCAGCAAGTAGATCACAGCACAACAGATGTTGGAATTAATGGGCCAAATTCCCTCAACAGTGCATGTCACTCCCTTGACACATCTCCCATTTGAGAGACACCCAGTGGACCCTAGCTTCCCAGTAGTCTTAGGCAGCTGGGAATATAGCAGATATCATCCAGATTCCTCCAGAGTTATCTCATCCCTTCTCTGGTGAACAATTCAAACCAATTTGACAGTGGGACTACCATTCCAAATTCCACCACCTCAGAAGTTACCTACAACAGATGCGTCCAACCTGGAATGGGGAGCTCATGTAGATTTGTTTACACCCAGGGACTTGGTCTGTTCAGGAAACTTCTCCATATCAATCTCCTTGAGCTCAGGGCCATTTGGAACACTCTAAAGGCTTTCAGAGATGGACTGAAAAACCAAATTATTCTCATTGACATGGACAACCAGGTTGCAATGTTTTATCTAAACAAGCAGGGGGTACGAGTTGCTACCCCTTGTGTCAGGAAGCAGTGGGGATGTGGCAGTGGACCCTCTTTCATGGGATGGACTTGAGCAGCATACCTCCCAGGAAAGGACAACTGCCTGGTGGATGGACTGAGCAGGAATTTGCAACCGCACGAGTGGTCTCTCAATATGGTCATAGCCCCCAAGATCTTACAAGAGCAGGGAACCCCCATGGTGAATCTTTTTTGCCACTCATCTCAACAAAGTTTGTCTATTACTACTACTAATTTTCATTTCTGTATCGCTGCTAGACATATCCAGCACTGTACACTTGAACATGAAGAGACAGTCCCTTCTATATAGAGCTTATAATCTAATCAGGACAGACAAACAGGACAAATAAGGGATATACTTAAGATGGGAATGATAAAACAGACATGGGTACTGAACAAGTGAATAGAGGTTAGGAGTTAAAAGCATCCTCAAAAAGATGGGCTTTTAGCCTAGATTTGAAGACAACCAGAGATTGATTGATTGCTTTGCATTTCTGTCTCACATTAGCCCAAGAGAAACTCAGGTTCAATGTGGCTTGCAATATAAACATAAAAGCTACATTTAAAAAAATACATCATAAAAATAATATATAGGAAGTGATAGGGGCAAATACAGTGGGGCGTCAGGAAGAAGTGAAATATAAGGAACTAAATAATACTTAGCTTGACGTCAGTTCTGCTTCAGGCGCGGATCACACGGCAAACTAGTGTCAAATGCCTTTCTCCTATGTTGGGGGGAAGGTATTCTGTGTGCTTATCCTTCAATACCTCTCATAGAGAAGACTTTGCTGAAACTCAAGCAAGACCAGGGAACTATGATCCTAATTGTGCGTTACTGGCCGAGGCAGATTTGGTTCCCCCTTCTGGAGTTATCCTTCAAAAATCTGTGGAGATTAGACTATTTTCCAACCCTCATCATATAGAACGAGGGGTCTTTTCTACATCCCAACCTCCAATCCCTGGCCTTCACTGGTAGGATGTTGAGAGCATAGAATTTGAAACCTTGGATTAGCCGGCGGGTGTCTCCCGCATCTTACTGGCTTCCAGGAAAGACTCCACTAACGGGTGTTACTCATTTAAGTAGAGGAGGTTTGGTGTGAGGGAAGGCCTTAGATCCCCTCACTTGTCCTACACAAAAACTGCTTGAATAGCTCCTGTACTTCTCTGACTCTAGTTTGAAAGCAACTCTGTAAGGGTTCATTCATCTCAGTGCAATTATTGCCTGTCATCACTGTGTGGGAGGTAAGCCCATTTCTGTACAGCCTTTGGTTTGCTTTATGCGAGGTTTGTTATTGACAAAGCACCTGTCAGACCTCCAGCTGTGTCATGGGATCTCAACGATGTCCTCACCCAGCTGATGAAAGCTCCTTTTGAGTTGCTTGATTCTTGACATCAGAAGTATTTGACCTGGAAAGTTGTGTTTCTGGTGGCAGTCACTTCAGCTTGCAGAGTCTGTGAACTTCAGGCCATAGTAGCTGATGCACCTGACACAAAGTTTCACAATAGAATATTTCTTCGCATGCACCCCAAGTTCCTTTTTAAGGTATTGTTGGAGTTACATCTTAATCAGTCAATCATTCTGCCAACATTTTACCCAAAACCACATGCCCACCCTGGCGAGAGAGTACTGCATACCTTGGATTGCAAAAGAGCCTTAGCTTTCTATCTGGAGTGTACTAAAGCTCATAGACAGTCCACCCAGCCTTTTGTTTCTTTTGACCCAAACAATATGGGGGTATACATTGGCAAATGTACAATTTCCAATTGGCTAGCAGATTGAATCTTATTTATTTATGCCCAGGCTGGGCCGACTCTAGAGCAGTGGTTCCCAAACGTGGTCCTGGAGGCACCCCAGCCATTCAGGTTTTTGGGATATCCACAGTGAATATTCATGAGAGATTTGCATGTAGTGGAGACAGTGCATTAATATCTCATGAATATTGTGGATATCCCAAAACCCTGATTGGCTGGTGTGCCTCCAGGACCACGTTTGGGAACCACTAGAGGGTCATGTTAAGGCTCATAATGTCAGAGCCATGGCTACATCGGTAGCCTACTTGAGGTTAGCCTCCATAGAGCAGATTTGCAAAGCTGTGACGTGGTCATCTGCCCACACATTCACATCTCATTACTGCCTTGAGTAGGATACCCAACATGATAGCTGGTTTGGGCAAGCAGTCTTGCAGAATTTGTTCGGTGTGTAGGATCCATCTCCACCCCCCACCCCCCAGGCCCAGTTTTCTTCTGTTCTAGGCTGCACCTCCACAACTAGTATACAAATTGTTTCAGGTTGAATTGCAGGCCTCAGCGTTTCGAGTCCCTATTGTCCTAGCATTGTTTCAGTGAACCTGGTAGCAAGGGATTCCCTGCTGTGAGAATACAACAGCCTGTTTGTCCTCGGAGAAAGCATAGCCACGCAGCTGTGGAATGCATTGCCACTTGACCTGAAAACTATTCACAACCTAATCAACTTCCGAAAATCATTAAAGACTTTCCTTTTCAACAAGGCATACCATAATAATCAACAATAGGAACCCTAACACATCATTATTTACTTGATATTCTAACTGTTTTCTTATATACCGAATAGCTTATATCTATTATGTTACACATGTACTTTTTGTAATACCAATTGTTTCTTTACTCTTGAATGGCTCTCGCCGTGATGGAATATTTTAAGCCACATTGAGCCTGCAAATGGGTGGGAAAATGTGGGATACAAATGCAACAAATAAATAGTTACTCACCTGTAGCAGGTGTTCTCCAAGAACGGCAGGCCAAGTAGTCTCACATACCCTCCCACCTCCCTTTGGAATTGTTATCTTTAGCTAATCAGAATGATTAAGGGACCCACACTCATATGTCGGGTGGGAAGGCACCAGCGCATGCGCCGTGGGACGCTACTAGAAAGTCCTTGATCTCGCTAGTCAGCGTCCACACTTTTCTCCATCAGATGACGTCACCCAGCTGTGAGAATGCTTGTCCTGCTGTCCTCGAAGAACACTTGCTACAGGTGAGTAACTTTGCTTTGCCAGTAAACACAACCAGTCTTCCTAAGGAGTACGTGCAAAAGTGGTTTGGATGTGTCTGTTGCTTCAATTCTGTCACATAGATAACTCTTCTTGGGTATATTTCAGACTGATATAATTGATCACAGATTTGCAGTAGAATGGATGCAGGATTTTGAGACCTTCCAGGACGCACTGAATCAGGAGACGACATATGTGAGTAACTTGACACGTTCCATGAGCCTGGTGTTGGATGAATTCTACAGTTCGCTCAGGGTAAGTCCTGCTTCTTTCTTCCTCCTCCCCCCCCCCCCCCCCCCCCCCCCGAAGCTATTAATTTCATCTCTTGCAAAGAAAGTAGTAAGCTTCAGAAACTGTTATCAACTTTTTTTCTCCCTATCTGCTCCAGATATCTCAAGACAGCTCTTTATTGTTGACTTACTCTTCTGCCTTTCCTTTTTACTCCCAAGCTTGGCTGTTGTGTGCATGGTAGCTGCTTCAGAGATTCTTCTGTTAAACAGATACGTCTTTGTTTCTCACACTTCACAATCTCTCATCTGCATTTGATATAATGGTTTAAATTTATTTGATATACCATTAATCGTACAAGTACAACAAAGTGGTTTACATTACTCATTAAAATAACAAAGTAAAGCAAACACCAGTAAAGAACTCCAATTCTGGACAGGATAGAGTTAAAATAGAAAAAGTAGCAGTCCTACTAAGAGGACTAGCTCAAGAAAACAGACCAAACATAAGCATTTTAACATTCATAAAAGTTTACAGGCCATAGATGCCTAGTGCTAGACATATCCACATGACCAGTTAGTGGGTGTCTCCAAATGTGCCCAAATGGGTCTTCAAGGCTGCTTTAAATTTGGGAAAAGACAGTTCAAGACGTAATAGTGGTGATAATGATTATGGGTTCTCTTTTTTCTTTTCTTTTTTTCTCCTCTTGTATCCTGAGTAGTTTGTCCATTATCCTCCCATTTGGAACAATAGCTGTTTTCATCTCCCGCCTCCTCTAGTTCTTTAACAGTGTCCTTGGCGTTATGCTCCCCTACCAGCAGATGGAGGCAGTGAACTACTGGTTTGCTGACATCACCCAATATATGGTCCTGTGAAGTAACTTCAGTTTTTCTTGGCTTCCAGCAGGTGGAAGGTGAAAACCTGTGCCACCAGAGGGCATGTGGTGAGACATAGAAGATAGGACTGTTGGCTCTGGGACAAAGGGGAATTATTTTTCCTTTTCAGAGCAGGGCCTAGAGTTGGGAACTGGATGTCAATCTTGTGTTATTTTTGGTCCCAGGCAGTGGACACCTCTTATTTTATTTTTTGTTACATTTGTACCCCGCGCTTTCCCACTCATGGCAGGTTCAATGCGGCTTACATGGGGCAATGGAGGGTTAAGTGACTTGCCCAGAGTCACAAGGAGCTGCCTGTGCCTGAAGTGGGAATCGAACTCAGTTCCCCAGGACCAAAGTCCACCACCCTAACCACTAGGCCACTCCTCCATTCTTATTTGGATGCTTTTAACCCTTTCCTATCCTAAGTTCCTTTTTCCTCTCCAGTCTAGATGAGGATGAGCAGGAGCATGTGTACTTGCAAAAAAAAATATATATATATATTTATATAAATCAAACATTCTATTTAATAAAGTAACGGGGAAATTAGCAGAAAGCAGCACTATGATGAAGCCTGGGTAGGGGCCCAGCATTTCTCTGGCATTGCCTGCACTGGTGCTCTGTTGAAGGCTGAATCTGCAATATAGGAGAGAGGGTCCCACTGTGAGCTTGTTATATGAGCCAAGTTCTGGATTCTGGCTTGAAAGTGGATGGACTTTGTACCATAGAAGGAGAGAAGGAGCAGCTGTGGTTCCCTAATGTGGATGCCCTGGTGACTTTTAAGATAATATGAGAAGAATATGGATGCACACTTAAAACAGGGCTTTAGATCACAGGCCTGTTGCCCAGAGAGCACAGGTTTGGTTCTCTAGACAACAGTGGATATAAGAGTTAACTTATTGGGACAGACCAGAGGTCCATCCGTCCCAGTATCCTTTTTCCAGCAGTGACCAATCCAGGTCATAAGTACCTGGTAGAGTCTCCTAAAGTAGCAAGATCCCGTATTACCGACTCCAGGGTTAAGTAGTGGCTTTCCTGAGCTCCAACTTTATAACAGTTTATGAACTTTTCCTTCAGGAATTTGTCCAAACCTTTTTTTTAATCCCAGCTACGTTAATTGTTTTTACCACTTGCTCCAGCAGTGAATTCCAGAACTTATTTGTGTGGGGTGCAGCAAATACTGGATGGTTCCCTAGGGGAATCCAGCTCCAGTGTTACTGAGGCATCATGGCTTGAGTCCAGGTTGGCTTTTCTGGCAAAGACTTTTATGATCTTAGTTGTGTGCCAGTCAGGCATATAGCTACGATGGTCACAATCCTAAGGCTCCTCTGGCCACGAAACTGGAAGTGGGCTCAGCATCTGTGACTCATATTGAGCAAGCTCCCATTCGGGGATGAATTCCTGTTTCAGGAGGACTTAAAAGAAATTGGTTAAAGACCTATGTGCATTCAAGGTTCTCAGGCTGCCTAAGGTTAGGCTGCGGGGATCTACTTGGTCTTTTCCTTCCAAGAGACGATTCAAAAGATTTTCAGAGATATGAGCTGGAAAGGAGCCCGGTGTCCCAGAGAGGGTGCTTCCTAGGAAAAAAGGTGACAAAATGGGGGTACAGGAGATATTTGAGGCACCCAGTGAAGTTTTGACGATCCAGCTTCTGCTGCTTTGCATAGGCAGTCACATGGTAGAGTTTCATTGGAGGTAGGCCCAGATAACTTTGGACTGGTAGGTATTGATTGTAGTACAGGAAGAATACGCACTACAAATTTCGTAGCCTCTCTCCACCATATTTATGTTGTCCCAATGTCTTTGCTGGTAAAGTGAGACTTGAGGTGGTGGTGCCAGTCCCAGTTGCAGTGTGGCTGGGACAGATATTCTGTCTGTTTTTAGTTCCTAAGAAAGAGGGTACGTCTTCAGTTCACCTTGGACTTGAGAGATCAACAGGAAACCCTAAGGCTGGTGATGGTGGCATTGACGGGATATTTTTTAATTTGTTGGGCCTCATGGAAGTCTGCCTTCATATACCCATTAGGGTTAAGATTTATTATTATTATGATTAGGATTTATTTACCGCCTTTTTGAAGGAATTCACTCAAGGCGGTGTACAGTAAGAATAGATCAAGCATGAGCAATAGATAATTACAGCAGTAAAAATATTCAAAAACGATACAAAGTATGGTATGGTATACTATTTACAATGTCCTCTCTCAGATCATCACCTGATCACCTTCACACTTCATCACCCTCCCCCTCAGTCCTGCCCAACACTAACCACTACTTTCAGGAATCTCCAGGCTGTTGACCCTCCCACCTTATCCTCTTGTATCTCTAATCTCCTCCCTTCCATCATGTCCTCCGAGTCTGTGGACAAGGCTGTCTCTGCTTACAATGCCACTCTCTCCACTGCTCTGGACACACTTGCACCATCCAAGGACAATAATTACCTGTCATTATCACTTGCCTTTTGATGTTTAATTGTTATTTGATATCTTATTCTCAATTTGTATAATTGTTTTTCTTGGAGTGTAGCTTGCACTACAGACTTTGTAAGCCACTTTGAGCCTGCGATCAGTGGGAAAATGTGGGATACAAATGTAATAATAAATAAATAAATAAAATCCTGTGTCACAGGAAAAGATTAACTCCTTTTAGTTCTCTTTTAGAAAGAAAAAATGTAGCTTTAAACTTAAAAATAGACCACCAATGTATTCTGCAAGGCAGCAGCCAAATTTATTAATCAATCGATTGGAGAATTTACAGTTCTTTCTGTGTTACAAACAAAATGTTTAAAGCAGAAATACAGGCCTCTTTTTTTCCTAAGAGAGGAAGTTGTAAAAGCAGACAGCCGCAAGACGCTAGTCAGTCTGCCTTACAAGTTCCCACCGTCCAACTATTCTCTCCTCCCTTTATACCCTATATTTTGGACAGTTTGTCCTGTATGTGCAGAATCCTACAGCTGTATTTCTTCTAATCTTGCTATCACTCCTAGCTTTTCTCCTGCTTTCTTCCTGCTCTCACATACCCTTCCAAAGTTTTCTCAAGGCCAGCCACCTGTTTCCTGCCTGCCTCTCACTATGTGACCCATAATGCCCGTGTGAAATTTATGCTTTACGTAACAGACGCTGCTTGCTTTTTTTTTTTTTTGCTCTGCCCTCCCCATCAGGTTGCACAGTGCTCTAGAGATCTTTGTTCTTGGTTCCATCCTCACCCTCTGTATTGTATCACACTGGAATCCATTTTAGGACTCTCTGTTAGTATACATTAAAATGGCCAGTTTCAGTGGCTACTATAACACTTAGTTTTTTCTACAGCTGCAGATGGTGGGTCTTCCTATACTAATTATGCATTAAGATTCAGGCTGTGGAGCAATGTTTCCTCAAAGGAGTGGCCTGGTGTGTGCAAACCTTTGTGTGTGTGTGTGAGAGCAAAAAATTTTAAAAACCAACAATTTTTAAGTGCCAGTATTAGCAATGCATTTCTGTATATAGCACAAAAAAAAACATTTTTGTGTGCAACACTCCTAACACGTATGAGCAATCGCTTATATGCTCCGCTTAGAGGGAACATTGCTGTGGAGGTGGAGTTGAAGTTGGAATCAATTTTAGGTGGAGTCTGTAAAACTGTACAGACTCTGATTCCAGCTTCAAAATGAGACATAAGTTATGGTAAATGTATCATTTTATATTTGTATATATACTGTATATACTCAACTGCAAGTCAATGTCATGAATGTCGAGGGCAGTTTTAGAACTAAAAATAGACAAAAATGCTGTGACCCAAGTATAAGTCGAGGCTCCCCTCCAGGCCTGCCCTCCCTCACCTAGGCCAGCAACTCTCTCTCCTTCCCTTCCACCTCAGGGGTCCAGAATTGCTCCCCCTCTCTCCCTCCCCTCCTTCTGTCAGACCCATGGGTTCAGTGTTTCAATCCCCACCCCTTTCTTCTGCCCCCAGGATCCAGAATTGCTCCCCCCCTCCCTCTGTCAGCCTGTGGATTCAGAGTCTCAGTCCCTACTTCTCTTGCTATGTACCTTGAAAAGTATTTCTGTAGAACCACGACAGTGCAGCGATCCTTCTAGGCTGACTGTGGCCTGCTCTGGGGATCACTGCACTACTACAGCTCTACAGAAGATACTTTTAAAGGTATACAGCAAGAGAGGTGGGGATTGAGATGCTGAACCTGTGGGCTGGTGGAGAAGAGATGCAGAATTGTGCTGCCTAAGGGTTTGGGGTGCTTAATTTTTTTTCAGCCTCACAGATAAAGATGACCCTGTTTTGTTTTGTTTTTGTTGTTTTGGTTAAAGATATTGTAACCATTTTGAAAAATGAAAAAAAAAATGTAACAAAAATATGCAATTAAGGAAAAATATAGAAAATAATATCTAAATGGTAAAATCATATATACAATCACAGATATCTTCCTAATCTTGACAAGAAAAAAAAGTGGCATTTTTTAGTCAGAATTTCTTGACTTAGAGTATATACGGGTATATCTTTGTCCTGGATATAAAATACTGAGAAATATAACTTACATTTACCAGTACTTCAGATCCACAACAAAAAATTTAAAGCCTAGTATCAGTAGGAGTTGGACTTGGAGTCGAAGGTTTTTTGTACCAAATTCACAGTCCTGTTAGGTTTGCCTATCTTATTATTTTATTCATGACTTGTAGTGGGTATCTGCACTGAAAAAGTAGGATTTGTTATGAAACTGGGAGGTCTTCAGGTATATAGATGTTAGAACTGTCCCTTTGAAGTTGGATTTTTCAGAGGATCACAGATTCTCATGGTGCACATGCTGAATCTGTCTGTTTATCCCTTGCTGTATATTAAAAGTGCTGCAGTGATGTTGGTCATCTTCATGGAATCACAAGTCCTCCATGTTCATGCTATGCCTCTCTTATCTGTCATATATTGCAGGTGGTGGGGGTGTCTGCAGTGGCTGGGACTGGGTTGGATGACTTTTTTGTGCAAGTGTCTCAGGCAGCAGAAGAATATCAAAGGTATCTTTTGAAGTATTATGCTGAGACTTACGCTACCACACTTTACATAGGATGTGAGCCCAATGTTGCAAGTGGAAACCCAAACATTGTTGCAGGTTGCATATCAGATAGTAAAAGATCTGTGCACAGCAGTCCTGCAGTTCAGTATATTGACTATAGAGTGCATGTGTCAGTTCAGGCAAACCACAGTGCAATATGAGCGTCCAGTTAGAGTGGGGCAGATGCTCAGTGTGGTCCGTAGGACTTAGTAACTGTGTTGCTAACCCAGCTGCACACATAACTAACCTTCTGAATGAGAACTTTGCACATGTAGTACAAATTAAAGAGAAAGAAGTGAGAAATAAAAAAAAAGTACTGAAAGAAGTGGAGTTGATGGGGGCTTAGGTGTGACAAGCTTTCAACAGCAATACTTCCTTCCATATCATCATGCTGATCAATCCATAGACTGGTGGGTTGTGTCCATCTACCAGCAGGTGGAGATAGAGAGCAATCCTTTTGCCTCCCTATATGTGGTCATGTGCTGCCGGAAACTCCTCAGTATGTTCTCTATCTCAGCAGGTGGTGGTCACACACAGCAGCAGCTCTGGCTAGGTCTCCAAGCCTAATTTTTAGGTTTTGTTGAGTACCTGGGGTTGAGGGCTCTTCTTGAGCAAGTGCAAACCTGGTGGCGCCAGGTCCCTCCTTTTCTCCCCCCTCCCGCTGGCTCCGTTAAAAAAAAAAAAAATTTTTTTTGGACGTCCTTAAGGGTGTTTATTTCAACGTTTATTTAAACGTTTATTGCAGCTACTCACTGGGACACCAGTTCGTTACAGCTCGGAGCGAGAAGCAGGTAATTTTTACCTTTTTATAGCGGGCAGGGGGTTCCCCGATCGATCTCCACGTGGCCTATGGCGTCGGAGGGCGAGGGCGCGAAGAATCGCTCCCCGGACCGCGTGTGTGCCTCTAGCGGGGATGCGGGGGTCTTAAAGTCTGATTCGCCCTTGGCGGGTGTCAGTTCGGAGGCCGGTCAGTGTCCCGGGTCTTCCTCCGGTGCGGCGGTTTTTCCCGCCATAAACGCCCATCCCCCGCTGCTCGCCTCCGCCATCTTGGCCAGCCACTCTGCTCGGACGGCTTCTTCTTGGGCCGCCCTTGAGCTGGGAGACGTTCATGCCATGGCCGCCCTTGATTTGGGCGACGGTTAAAAAGCGGCTAAAGTTAAGCGCCGTTCTTCCCGCGCGGCTCCTTCGCGGAGTGTCGCGCCGGACGCCATCTTGGATGCGCAGCATGTTTCTCCCCCGCTCTTGCGAGCGCCGGTTGAGGGTGCGTCTAGGGCTGTGGCCCAGGCTGCTGAAGTGCACAGTCTGGGGGGTTTCTCCCCCGAGTTTATTTTGCTGCTGCATCAGGCCTTCCTTATGCAAAACGCTGCCCCTTCTCCCTTGTCCGATAAAGGGGTTGAGGCCCCCGGAAGTAAACGCCCTCGGGTGGATTCCCAGGCCTTAGAGGACTCTGTTTCCTCTGATGTAGATGAGGGCAGCGTATCTGAGTTCTCCCAACGGTCCTTTGGGGATTCCTTGGAGGAGACGGATTCCCGCTCGGATGGAGCGGATGACCCCTCTGCAGCGCGGATCTTTCGCTCAGAGGATTTGCCCAACCTGTTAGTGCAGGCCATGAGCATTTTGAAGATTTCCTCTCCAGAGGACGTCTCTCCCTCAGCCCCTGTTGGCTCCGCCATTATGCTGGGGACGAAGCGCCCGCCTAGAACATTCCACGTGCATGATGCCATGCACACCTTAATTTCGGCTCAATGGGATGTCCCGGAAGTGAGCCTGAAAGTGGCTAGGGCTATGTCCCGCCTCTATCCTTTGCCTGAAAGTGAACGGGAGGCCTTTCTTTGTCCTACCGTGGATTCTTTAATCACTGCGGTGACTAAGAAAACGGCGTTGCCGGTGGAAGGTGGCACGGCCCTAAAGGACGCCCAAGATAGAAGATTGGAGGCGGCTGCCTTAAGTTTGTAGGCCTCAGTTTGTGGCTCCTACGTGGCCAGGGCGTGCCTGACGATTGTGCAGCGGGCTTCCCCCTCGGATCCTTCCTTGAGGGCTGATTGGCCGGCCCTGGAATCGGACTTGGCTTATTTGGCAGACTTACTGTATGATGTCTTGAGAGCCTCGGCTAAAGGTATGGCTCAGACAGTCTCTGCGCGGCGGTGGCTTTGGCTGAAACATTGGTCTGCTGACCACGCCTCTAAGTCCCGCCTGGCTAAGTTGCCTTTTAAAGGCAAGCTGCTCTTTGGGGTCGAGCTGGACAAAATTGTGACCGATCTCGGCACGTCTAAGGGCAAGAGGTTACCAGAGGTCAGGGCTCGGGCCAGTGCTCGCCCCGGTATCTCCAGAGGACGGTTTCAGGAAGCCCGTCGGTACCGCCCGGGCAAGTCGGGCTCCTCTGCCCCCTCTTCCTTCAAGAGGAACTTCTCCCCCAAGCAGCATTTCTTTCGCAGAGACCGCCGTCCCGGAGGTGCGCCCTCCGGTCCTCCCCCAGGGTCTCGTACCCAATGACGGGGTCCTGGTCCATGGCCCAGTGCAGATTGGAGGACGCCTGTCCTCGTTTCTGGGCGAGTGGACCAGGGTAACTTCAGACGCTTGGGTGCTGGAAGTCATCAGAGACGGCCACAAGCTAGAGTTCTGCCGACCCTTAAGAGACGGGTTTGTACTCTCTCCCTGCAAGTCTCCGGTCAAAGCTGTGGCAGTGCAGCAGACCTTGGACAATTTGATCCGCCTGGGTGCGGTCGTTCCGGTGCCAGAAAATCAGCTTGGCAAGGGACGTTACTCCATTTACTTTGTGGTACCAAAGAAAGGAGGTTCTGTATGGCCTATCCTCGACCTCAAAGGGGTCAATCAGGCCTTGAAAGTTCGGCACTTTCGCATGGAGACTCTCCGCTCTGTTATAGCGGCAGTGAAGGCAGGGGAGTTCCTGGCATCCTTGGACATCAAGGAAGCGTACTTGCATATTCCCATCTGGCCTCCTCATCAACGCTTTCTGCGTTTTGCAGTCCTGGGCCGACACTTCCAGTTCAGAGCCCTCCCGTTCGGGTTGGCTACTGCTCCGCGGACCTTCTCCAAAGTAATGATGGTCATCGCGGCCTTCCTGCGAAAGGAAGGAGTACAAGTCTATCCTTATCTGGACGACTGGTTGATCCGAGCCCCCTCTTATGCAGAGTGCGGCAAAGCTGTGGACCGGGTGATTGCTCTTTTGAGCTCCCTGGGGTGGATCATCAACTGGGAGAAAAGCCAGCTGCGCCCGACTCAGTCCCTGGAGTATCTGGGAGTTCGATTCGACACCCAAGTGGGCAGAGTGTTCCTGCCGGACAATCGGATTGTCAAACTTCAGGCTCAGGTGGACCAGTTCCTAGTAGCCTCTCCGCTTCGGGCTTGGGACTATGTGCAGCTGTTGGGCTCTATGACGGCCACGATGGAAGTAGTGCCCTGGGCCAGGGCTCATATGAGACCACTACAACATTCTCTGCTGCAGCGCTGGACTCTGGTGTCGGAGGATTATGCTGTGCGCCTTCCCTTGGACCCAGCAGTGCGCAAGGCGCTGAGCTGGTGGCTGAAGACAGACAAGTTGTCTGCAGGGATGCCTCTTGTGACCCCGGAGTGGATTGTCGTCATGACGGACGCCTCTTTGACGGGCTGAGGAGCCCACTGCTTGGGAAGGACAGCGCAGGGGCTCTGGTCTCCTGCAGAGGCAAAGTGGTCTATCAACCTCCTGGAACTCAGAGCCATTCGGTTGGCGCTTTTGGAGTTCCTCCCGGTACTGGCGTTGAAGCCAGTACGGGTCCTGTCGGACAACGCCACGGCTGTAGCCTATGTCAACCGCCAGGGAGGTACCAAGAGCGCCCCTCTAGCCAAGGAAGCCATGCATCTATGCCAGTGGGCGGAAGCGAACCTGGAACAGCTGTCAGCGGCCCACATTGCCGGAGACCCACATTGCCGGAGTCATGAATGTCAAGGCGGACTTTCTCAGTCGCCATACCTTGGATCCCGGAGAGTGGCAGTTATCGGCTCAGGCGTTCTTGGACATCACGAAGCGCTGGGGCCAGCCGAGCCTAGATCTGATGGCGTCATCGGCCAATTGCCAAGTGCCGCGCTTTTTCAGCAGAGGACGGGACCCTCGATCTCTGGGAGTAGATGCTCTTCTCCAACTGTGGCCGACACAGGAGCTTCTCTATGTGTTCCCGCCCTGGCCCATGTTGGGCAGGGTGCTAGACCGGGTGGCAAAGCATCCGGGCTGAATAATCCTGGTGGGTCCAGACTGGCCCAGACGTCCCTGGTATGCGGAATTGATCAGGCTCTCAGTGGACGACCCTCTGCGGCTGCCAGTGGAGCAGGGCCTGTTGCATCAGGGTCCCGTGGTGATGGACGATCCCTCCCCCTTTGGTCTTACGGCCTGGCTATTGAGCAGCAGCGTCTGAGGAAGAAGGGCTTCTCAGACAAAGTCATCGCCACTATGCTGAGAGCGAGGAAGCGCTCTACTTCTACTGCTTACGCCAGGGTTTGGCGTATCTTTGCAGCGTGGTGTGAAGCAGGCTCACTTTCTCCCTTCACTGCTCCAGTTTCTTCAGTGCTGGCGTTCTTGCAAGAAGGTCTGGAGAAAGGCCTGTTGCTCAGTTCCCTTAAAGTCCAGGTAGCGGCTCTGGCTTGCTTCAGGGGCCGCCTGAAGGGTGCTTCCCTGGCTTCGCAGCCAGATGTGGTACGTTTTCTCAAGGGAGTTAATCACCTGCGCCCTCCTCTGCACTCAGTGGTGCCTGCGTGGAATCTCAACCTGGTGCTAAGAGCCTTGCAGAAGCCGCCTTTTGAACCCTTGTCGAGGGCATCTCTGAAAGACCTGACGTTGAAAGCAGTCTTTTTGGTGGCTATCACTTCAGCCAGAAGAGTTTCCGAGCTCCAGGCACTCTCATGTCGAGAGCCTTTTCTGCAGTTCACTGAGGCAGGAGTGACTATTCGCACAGTGCCTTCCTTCCTGCCCAAGATTGTTTCTCGCTTCCATGTGAATCAGCAGCTCTGTCTCCCTTCCTTTCGTAGGGAGGACTACCCAGAGGAATACTCTGCTCTCAAATTTCTGGATGTGAGACGAGTCATCATCAGATACTTGGAAGTGACCAATGATTTCCGGAAATCGGATCATCTGTTTGTCCTGTTTGCAGGTCCTCGTAAGGGTCTGCAGGCTGCTAAGCCTACAGTGGCAAGATGGGTCAAGGAAGCCATTGCAGCGGCTTATGTGGCCGCGGGGAAGGTGCCGCCTATTCAGCTGAAGGCTCACTCCACTAGAGCTCAGGCGGCCTCGATGGCAGAGGCCGGGTCCGTCTCCTTGGAGGAGATATGCAAGGCGGCAACTTGGGCATCGGCCCATACCTTCTCCAGGCATTACCGCTTGACTGGCTGCTCGGGCGGAGGCCCGGTTTGGAGCTTCAGTGTTGTGGTCAGGGATTTCAATGTCCCGCCCTGGGTGAGTACTGCTTCGGTACATCCCACCAGTCTATGGATTGATCAGCATGATGATATGGAAGGTAAAATTATGTATCATACCTGATAATTTTCTTTCCATTAATCATAGCTGATCAATCCATAGCCCCTCCCAGATATCTGTACTGTTTATATTCTGGTTGCATTTCAGGTTCAAGTTTAGTCTTCAGTTCCTGTTCAGGAGGACTTCGTGTTCAAGTTTTTTCAATTGGATTCTTCAAGAGTTGAGACGAGTTTGTGTTACAGTGAGCTGCTGCATTCCTCTCCCCTCCGTTTTACGGGGCTGGATTGAGACATAAATTCTGCCGGCGCTCCCTCCCGCTTCGTGCGGCTGTAGGGCAGCTTTTTACCCCTCCCGCTTCGGCGGTGTTAGGGTCAGTCAGCTCGTCCCGCGGTTGCAGGATAAGCCAGATCCCCCCCGCATCGGCGGGGTGGTGTCCCTCCCCCGCTCCGCGGGGATGAGCTGGACGGATTCCCCTCCCCCACTTGTTTGGGGTTGAGCTGGGTTAATTCCCCTCCCCCGTTTCGGCGGTGGTGAGCTGGGCAGAGTGTCCCTTTGTGGGTGTAATTCTCTAAGTGCTGAGTCCTGCGGATGGAGCTTGGATATCGACATACTGAGGAGTTTCCGGCAGCACATGACCACATATAGGGAGGCAAAAGGATTGCTCTCTATCTCCACCTGCTGGTAGATGGACACAACCCACCAGTCTATGGATTGATCAGCTATGATTAATGGAAAGAAAATTATCAGGTATGATACATAATTTTACCTTTCTCAGGTCTGTGAAAAAAGCAGTGGAGTTTGCTCTGGGTTCTCTCTAAGCTAAGCACATGTGTGCACCATACAGAGCATGAATCCTACACAAACAGCAAAGTAAAGCACAATAAAATATAATACATATTTTAATTAGTTATTAGAAAGCAGCACAGGGAAACAGCTATTTGCCTCATGCTAGCAGCTGAGATTGGTGCCTTCCTAAGTTGACTGTTCCAGTCCTGTCCATAGGATGGTGCTGTAATAATAATCATAGCTGGTGACACTCTCATTATTAAATTGTAACAATGTTTCCTGTAAGCTGTGTGATTCTCTTTTAAAAAGTATTGACGTGAGAGTTTAAAAAAAAAAATTGGGGGGAGTGGGGAGGAGAAGGGGGTAATATTACAAGTATACAGTTCTCAATTAACTTTCCATTACAAGTCTGGAATACCTTTCATTTTGTGTTTTTAATTTAAGTAATATATAATAGTATTATTATTAAGAGAAAATGTAATATTTTCCCACATGTTGAACCTTATGTATGATTTTTAATTAAGAGCTTCTGTTGCACTGGGAACTGTAAAGTTACTGTCTGTTGTGTACGTTAAGCATTCCTTCCCCTCTCCCATGCACATTCAATTGTTTTACTGTACTGTAATTTCCATTACGTAGCTTCCCAGTATTCCAGAACCTGTGGAATAGTTGTGTCCATCAACCAGCAGATGGAGATAGAGAACTGAAAACTGAGCTGACACATATGTCTCACTATCCAGTCCAGCTCTTTACTATAACTACTATAAATCATTTCTGTAGCGCTGCCAGTCGTACGCAGCGCTTCACAATTGAACATGAAGAAAAGACAGTCCCTGCTCAAAAGAGCTTACAATCTAAATCAGGACAGACAGACAGGACAAATAAGGGATAAGGGTAGGACAGACAGATAGGACACGTAAGGAAAGGGACTATTGAAGAGAGGAAGACAAGATAAAGGTTACGAGCAAGTGACAAGTTAGGAGTCAAAAGCAGCATCAAACAGGTAGACCTTTAGCCCAGATTTGAAGGCGGCCAGGGATGGAGCTTGACATAACGGCTCAGGAAGCCTATTCCAGGCATAAGGTGTGGCGAGATAAAAGGAGCGGAGTCTGGAGTTAGCGATGGAGGAGAAGGGTGCAAGTGGAAGGACACACTTTTCAGCCTCTTGTTCTGAGTGATTTGCTCCTGGTCCAGTTGGTCAGCTGATCCCTAGTTGAGCTTTGTGGGTGGCTTGAGTCTGCATAGTCGTATCTGAAGGAAAAAGAGCAGCTTTTAAATTAGAAACTGGGGGATGGCCGACAGTCACTCAAAAGCGCATGGTTCGGAATAAGGTATCTTTCAAAGATATCACCAACACAGGGAAGATAGGATATCCCGATAGTGAGGTTGCAAAAGAGACCATAGTACATCAGGTGTCCTTAAATAAAAATCAGACAAAAGGTTGCAAATGAATACTGTCAAGTACTGAGTGTGATGTAAATAGGAACAACAAACAGTTTGAAATATCTATATGCGAATGCCAGAAGCCTAAGGCATAAGATAGGAGAGTAGAATATATTGCACTAAATGAAAAATTAGATATAATAGGCATCTCTGAGACCTGGTGGAAGATGGATAACTAGTGGGACACTGTCATACTGCAGTACAAATTATATCGTAGTGATAGGGTGGATCGAATTGTTGGAGGGGTAGCATTGTATGTTAAAGAGGGCCTTGAATCAAATAGATTGAAAATTCTGCAGGAAACAAAACACATCTTGGAATCCCTATGGATTGAAATTCCATTTGTAGAGGAGAAAAGGATAGTGATAGGAATGTACTACTGTCCGCCTGGCAAGGATGAACAGACGGATGTAGAAATGTTATCGGAAATTAGGGACGCTAACAATCTAGGCAACATAATGATAATGGGTGATACCCTGATATTGACTGGGTAAATGCAACAGCGGGGCATGTTAGGGAGGTAAAATTCCATGATGAAATCAAGGACTCCTTTATGGAGGAGCTAGTACAGGAGCCAACAAGAGTAGGAAAAATTCTAGACCTAATCCTTAGTGGCGCGCATGATCTGGTGCGGGAGGTAATGGTGATGGGGCTGCTTGATAACAGTGATCATAATATGATCGGATTTGATATTAGCTTTGAAGTAAGTATACATAGGAAATCAAATACGTTAGCATTTAATTTTAAAAAAGGAGACTATGATAAAATGAGAAGAATGGTGAAAAAAAAACAGAGGAGCGGCTGCGAGGGTCAAAAATTTACATCAAGCGTGGATGCTGTTCAAAAATACCAGCCGGGAAGCCCAGGCCAAATGTATTCCATGTATTAAAAAAGGAGGAAGGAAGACCAAACGACAGCTGGCATGGTTAAAAAGTGAGGTGAAGGAAGCTATTAGAGCTAAAAGAAAATCCTTCAGAAAATGGAAGAAGGAACCGACTGAAAATAATAAGAAACAGCATAAGGGAGGCAAAGAGGGACTTTGAAAAAAAGATTGCATTGGAGGCAGAAACACATTGTAAAAAATTTTTTAGATATATTAAAAGCAAGAAGCCGGCAAAAGAATCGGTTTGACTGCTCGATGACCGAGGGGTAAAAGGGTCAATCAGGGAAGACAAAGCCATAGCGGAGAGATTAAATGAATTCTTTGCTTCGGTCTTCACCGAGGAAGATTTGGGAGAAATACTGGTGCCAGAAATGGTATTCAAAGCTGACGAGTCAGAGAAACTGAATGAAATCTCTATAAACCTGGAGGATGTAATGGGGCAATTTGGCAAATCAACTGGACTGGATGGTATTCATCCCAGAGTACTGATAGAACTGAAAAATGAACTGACGGAAGTATTGTTAATAATATGTAATTTATCTTTAATATGGAGTGTGGTACCGGAAGATTGGAGGGTGGCCAATGTAACGCCAATATTTTAAAAAGGTTCCAGAGGTGATCCGGAAAATTATAGACTGGTGAGCTTGACGTCGGTGCAGGGCAAAGTGATAGAGACTTTTTTATAAAGAACAAAATTACAGAGCATATTCAAAAGCATGGATTAATGAGACAAAGCCAGCATGAATTTACTGAAGGGAAATCTTGCCTCACCAATCTATTACATTTCTTTGAAGGTGTGAACAAACGTGGATAAAGGCAAGCCTGGTTGATTATTGTGTATCTGGATTTTCAAAAGTACCTCAGTAGTAATTGGAGAGCCATGGGATAGGAGGTAGTGTCCTATTGCGGATTAAAAACTGGTTAAAGGATAGAAAACAGAGAGTAGGGTTAAATGGTCAATATTCTCAATGGAGAAGGGTAGATAGTGTTTCCCCAGGGGTCTGTGCTGTGACCGCTGCTTTTTAACATATTTATAAATGATCTAGAGATGGGAGTAACTAGTGAGGTAATTAAATTTGTTGACAACACAAAGTTGTTAAATCGCGAGAGGATTGTGAAAAATTACAAGTGGATAATGATGGTAAAGTGAACGTGCTAAACAAACAATTCTCCTCGGTGTTCACAGAAGAAAATCCTGGAGAAGGACCATGGTTGTTTACCAAGAAAGTGTCTGGAAATGGAGAGGATATTGTATCATTCATGGAAGAAAGCGTTTATAAACAGCTTGAGAAAAAGAACATAGACAAAAACTATTGGGCCGGATAAGATAAATCCCAGGATACTGAGGGAGCTCAGAGAAGTCCTGGTGCAACCTCTTAAGGATTTATTTAGTAGATCTTTAAAGATGGGAGAAGTTCCCCGGGACTAGAGACGAGCTGATATGGTTCCTCTTCACAAAAGCGGAGACGGGAGAAGTGGGAAGACCGAAGGTTCATTAAGCCCAGCATCCTGTTTTCAACAGTGGCCAATTCAGATCACAAATACCTGGCAAGATCCTGAAAGAGTGGGATAAGCAGCATAAAATGTTTTGAGGAGTTCAAAACATTTTATGCTGCTTATCCAACAAATAAGCAGTGGATTTTCCCCAAGTCCATTTTAATAATGGTCTATGGACTTTTCCTTTAGGAAGCTGTCCAGACCTTTTTTTAAACCCCGCTAAGCTAACTGCCTTTACCACATTTTGAAAAATTTTCTCAGATTCGTATTAAATTTACTACTTTGTAGCTTCATCACATGTCCCCTTGTCCTAGTATTTTTGGAAACAATAAACAAATGATTCACATCTACCCATTCCACTCCACTCATTATTTTATAGACCTCTATCATTTCTCCCGTCAGCCATCTTTTCTCTAAGCTGAAGAGCCCTAGACGCTTCAGCCTTTCCTCATAGGGAAGTTGTCCCATCCCCTTTATCATTTTTGTCGCCCTTCTCTGTACCTTTTCTAATTCCACTATATCTTTTTTGAGATGGAGCGACCAGAATAGAACACAATATGCAAGGTGCAGTCGCACCATGGAGCGATACAAAGGCATTATAACGTCCTCATTTTTGTTTTCCATTCCTTTCCTAATAATACCTAACATTCTATTTGCTTTCTTAGCCGCTGCAGCACACTGAGCAGAGGGTTTCAACATATCATCAACGATGAAGCCTAGATCCCTTTCTTGGTCCGTGACTCTTAATGTGGAACCTTGCATTACGTAGCTATAATTCAGATTCCTCTTTCCCACATGCATCACTTTGCACTTGCTCACATTAAACGTCATCTGCCATTTAGACACTAAGAGGCATATTTTCAAAGCACTTAGCCTTCCAAAGTTCCATATGGAACTTTGGAAGGCTAAGTGCTTTGAAAATATGCCTCCTAGTCTCTGTCTCGTAAGGTCCTCTGTGTCGTCAGCAAATTTAATTACCTCACTAGTTACTCCCATCTCTAGATCATTTATAAATATGTTAATAAGTAGCAGTGAAAAGCATGAAAGTGGTAGTTATAGCCTGCACCATATTGGATTCTCCATCATTTTATGCTTTTTCAGGGTCTTTTTTAGTGGATTTCCCCTATATTGCTGCCTTGGACCATGTCACAAATGAGTCCATACATACACTGAGGAATCAGTGGGCTGTAATTTGATGTAGACTGCTTGCGTGTTTTGCTGGAATGTGCGCCGGTAAGGAGCGGGAGCCCCAGAGAAGAACAGAAACACGTCACCTCTCCTCAACTCTTCATGTGATCCTTCACTGAGTATCTGTAAAACTCTTAATTGACTGAATCTCCTTGCTTTTCTTTCACATTTCTTTCCATCTCAACAAATCTCCTCGAATGATCTTCTAAAGTTGTCTCAGTCTTCATAACCTATGCCGACATGCTCTCAGCAGATTTTTCCATTTGATCCATTTTACTACTCACAGTTCTAGTCAGTTTGGTGGTTGCTTTCCAAATTGTGACAAGGGTAATCTCTAGAACTGCTTGAGTTCCCTCCACTGGACTGAACTCTGATGTTATCTCCTCTCAATAATTCCTCACTCTCTCCAGAACGAACCAGGGTTCACCAACTCCAGCTGTAGTTGGGACACTGACTGATGCCTGTTCTATGTTAGTCAGTACCTCCATAAAAGTTGGTGAACTACACACCAGCAGCTGTGGAGGTGTTCGGGCAGGTGGGTTGAGTGAAACGCTGTCCTCATACCCCCCACTCCCCGGCTCTCTCTGCACTGGGAGGGCAGCAAGGATCCCTCTGGCTTGCTCCTAAAATAAAAAAACATTTTGCCGAATCAAAACTTGACCCGGTGGTGGAGTATTGGGTTAGGTTGCCCTTACTTTTCCTTGTCTTTCAGGCATACGGAAAGTATAGAGTGGAGGAGTGGCCTAATGGTTAGGGTGGTGGACTTTGGTCCTGGGGAACTGAGGAACTGAGTTCGAGTCCCACTTCAGGCACAGGCAGCTCCTTGTGACTCTGGGCAAGTCACTTAACCCTCCATTGCCCCAGGTACAAATAAGTACCTGTATACAATATGTAAGCCGCATTGACCTGCCATGAGTAGGAAAGTGCGGGGTACAAATGTAACAAAAATAAAATATAATACAAGCAATACTCTGGAGATATACACGGAGGAGCCAGCCTTATGTTACACATAAATAAACTGGTTCCAGTAGGGTAGCTCCTGTGACATCCTTATCTCCTTTTGGCCATCCTTGCTTCTTCTCCTATGTGGTACAGCGGAAGGATGGTGGTGGTCTGTTTTTGTTTTGTTTTCAGTTACAGACTACCACATGGTCTGTATTCGTTGCTTAGGCCCATCACATGGCGTCCCAAATTGCTTAGTATGCATGAGGATGCCTCCGAGAGCGTTCCACTACAGAATATTTAGGCATCTTTCAAGGCTGACAATTATAGACCATAGTCTATAGAAGCATAATTGTCCTAAAAGAATATGTTTTGAATTTTGCCTTTTTCAATAACTACTTGAGATCTCTGATGTCTAGATTGAACTACAGTAACTGCTTATGAAGTCTGGGAAATGGTGCAGTGATCCTTTATAAAACCCATTTGTCTTCTTTACTTTTCCACCAAACAGTTTTTCATCTAAACAGAATTACTGACTATGATTGTCAGATTTGAAAGATGTCTACACACATTAGTGTTCCACTTGAATTATAAGAAAATGTGTAATGTTTACACTGCGTCTTCAACACTCTTGGTACCGAGTGCTTCCATTCGGGATCTCAGCAGTGCCTAGAGCAAGGGTTCCTTTTGTAACCGGTGTAAATTTGTATGAAAGCTGGTCAGGAACAGATGACCTGACCCAGGAATCACCCCAGGTCTGTCTGTATGACATTTCTCAGTACTGCCACAGAGTCACCAGACTAATTCTCTTCCCTCTACATTTTAAATGTTTTTGCTTGCTTTTGACAACGTACCATGATCCTTCTGTGAGGGATATAACCCACAATTTGAGAGATACTTTAAAATATTTTGGAGATTCTTTTCAATCTCTCTTTCTCTTTCTCTAGGGACTATCGTCCAGAATATGAGCGCCTGAGGAGGACACTAGTAAGTATGTGGCTGTGTTTTGCTGGGAGAGGGTGTAAATGGTAATGTAGAGGGCCAAGTATGGTGGGAGAATGAGCAATAAAAAGAAAAAAAAACCTGGAAGTGTGGTAGGGAGAAGATGGAATGATGTAGAAGTTAAGAGGATGCCAGAGGAGCACAGAGTGGTGGCATGACACCAGCCTTTTGTTGAGTAACGGAGAAAAGGAAGCAGGGATGACTGTTCTGGAACACTTGGCAAGTCTGTAAAATTCTGTCTGTTAGGATAGTGTTTGGGACAATACAAGGGTAAAAATAGTGATTCTTCTTGGAAGTGAAGAACTAGCTATATGTTGGGGAGCACCCTTTTCTGGTATATTTCTTAAAAGAGAGAAAACACCCATTGTTGAGGCTCAGTCTGTCCATCCTTAAGCATATGTGCGTTTGTGCTTATGCAAGTAAACGTGTATACCAGTTAAATAAAAAGAATAATTGTAGGACACAAAAAAAAAAAGAGCCAAAGCAATGATACTTGTTTGCTAGTAGAGGCCTAGTCTTCATGAGCACCAGAAGAAGAGACAACTCTCTTCAGCCTGATGATTTACAAGCTACTGAGGATCCTCATTACCTGCTGGCATAAAAAGTGGCAGTTTCCGTGGTGCACAGTTAGTAGACTTGGGCTGGCGGGGTGCTTCAGGCCAAAACAGAAGTGAGGACAGGATAAGTAGGCAGGGAAGATAGGCCTGGCCTGCCAAAAGTGACCCCCACC
Source organism: Microcaecilia unicolor (assembly GCF_901765095.1). Lineage (NCBI taxonomy): Eukaryota > Metazoa > Chordata > Amphibia > Gymnophiona > Siphonopidae > Microcaecilia > Microcaecilia unicolor. Next base: position 371,105,489 of record NC_044033.1, on the reverse strand, counting down.
CCCCCCTACTGAGTGCTGTGGCAGGTGGCAAGCTCAGGCCTTGCCACTTAGTGAAGAAGGCCCTTTATGCAGAAACACTATAAAATTAAAGGACCCACTGGCCTGAATTGAAGACCACCCCCATCCCCATTGGAGATACTTTACCCCAGGGGGACATCTGATCCCTGGTGACACAGGGCCCTGGTGCCTCCAACCCAGATGTAAGACTCCCTCTCCCATAGGCATTTGGGGGGAGGGGCGGACATAAAGGTAAGTTTAAAGAACTATCTGGGGAGGTTGGGGGGGGCAGAGGGAGGGATGGCGGGAACTGCAGGGAAAGTAGAAAGAGGGGAGATGCAGGTCTCATGGGGAGTGGGGGATAGGTACAAAAGGGAGGGAAAAGAGAAACTTGTTGGGATCCATGAGGAGAGAGGGAAGAGAATGGAAGATAAGCTGGCTTGAGGAATACAGGAGGGAAGGAAAAGAAATGAACAGATGCTTGCCCTGAGATGAGGAGGGGTGCGGTGCGGTGCAAAGGAAGGAAAGAGTGAGAGAAGAAGGTGGACATGGGGAGGGGGTAGGGACATAGAGGGGCAATGCTGGATGCATGAGGGGGAATAAGGACATAGGTGATGTTGGACAAAGGGGGGATGGATATGGACAGGGGAGGTGCTAGTAGATGTGGTTGCAGAAAGGAGTCTGATGCTGCATGGAGGTGGCAGAAGGGGCCTGGTGCAAAGGCTTGAGAGAAGGGGGCTCAGAGGTAACATGGAACAGGGTTTTCGAGAAGGGATCTAATTCCAGACCTGGGAGAAGGGGACAGGGAACTGGGGAAGGGGTTAGGTTGGAGCTTGGGCCCCTCAACACAAAAAAAATCATTCTGCCCCTGCCATCCCCAAAGTCTGATCCCTTACATAAGTAATTCTGAAGGTTATCCTGTCCACAATCTTAAGACCCTGGCTCATCCCAAAAGGTACATGGGAGCGTGGTGGCAGGCGTCCCTGCCATGGCACTTGTCTTTGCAAAAATTGCAGCACTTGATCCCACACTACTAGTGCTAGGGTCAGACTGCCAAATAAGGGCGCAGAGGGAAAGAGGCTAAAGAGAGGAAGGGGAGCAAAAGAAAGCAAGCAATATACAGTAAATAAATGGAAAAAATGAACACAAACAAAGCAAATTGAAGATCACTTTTCCAAAACTCACTCCATTTTTTGTCAGTTTTGAGCTATGCAATTAATTTGTTCACAAAGGCAAGATTAATTTATTGTAACTTAATCCTGAGCCAAAATTCACTGTGTATGAGTTTTGGCACAGGAATAAGCTATAGTAATCTTGCCTTGGTGAACAAAATTAATTGCATAATTAATCTGTCAAAAAATGGAGTGAGTTTTGGAAAAGTGCTTTTCAGTTATAAGCAAAAAGCCTTGGTGCATAAACATTTTGATAGGTTCCCAATATCTAGATATTTTTTACCCTTCATTCCTTGTCAGACTGGAGCAGTGGCACTGTAAGAGCCAGAAGGAGTTGGAGAAGGTGCTGGCAATTCCTGTGAGTCAAGCTTGAGCAGTGTTTTGGTAGCATTCTTCAGGGTTGCACTAAAAAAAAAATATTCTTTATTGTTTTGGTAGACTAGTCCAGACTAGAGAATGGCAGAGGTACGGGGACCCGTGGTAACTGTGGGGACAGAGCCCACGGGGACAAACTTTGTCCCTATATCATTCTCTATTTTGAAAGTTGTTAATGAATTGGACAGTTATGTTTGAGTGATGCACATGACAATGTTTAGATTTTTTAGAAAAACAAGCAAAAGTACTTGCAAAACTTGCACGGGGGATCCCGTGCATTCCTGCTACTTGCACATCTTCTGAGAAGACATTTTCTATTGCAGGAAGTTCTATGGAAGACAGGAGAGCTAAATTGAATTCTGAGATGAATAATGACTTTTTATTCATCCACTGATCAAAAAATCATAACAGTTCTTTGGCATATTTCTCCCCTGCCAGGGTATATTTATTTATTTATTTATTTGTAGCATTTGTATCCCACATTTTCCCACCTATTTGCAGGCTCAATGTGGCTTACATTTGCCGTAATGGCGATTGCCATTCCGGACTACAAATATGCACATGGTTTTGCAATCAAGTGTGTACAAACATGGTGAAAGAATGCATTGTGATCTTGCGTACATATTAGTACATGGTTTTACAATCAAGTGCGTACATACATGGTAGAGGAATGCATTGTGATCTTGTGTAGGTGTCGGCATTATGTAGTTGCTCAGGTGAGGACATTAGGGTGAGAGTGTTAGTGTATGGCGGTGAGGTTAATCGTCATTTTGTGGTTGCATAGTAGACGATATTAGATTAGAAGTAGTATTATTTGTTCGTTAAGGTCATTGAATTTGCTCGGTCGCGTGATTGGGTCGGGCCAATCTTAATCTTCATTCTTATTGTTTGGTAATTAGGACGGTTGTTGTATGCCTTCTTGAATAAGTCAGTTTTCAGTAGTTTTCGAAAGATGGTTACCTCTTGCGTTATCTTTATGTGCAGGACATTTTAACAGGGTGGATTAGGGTTCCTTGGGGTAGTAGAAGTCAGCTATTGTTGGGTTGGAAGGGTAGAGGGGGTTATTATAGTTGCTCATTGTTACTGTTTTCCATTTGTGATTTATAAACAGTTGCTCATTGTTATTGTTCCTTTTTTTACCTTAATAAAAAGTTTGAGGCTTCTGCAGATGAGGGCAGAGCCTGCGGGGATGGGGGCAAATTTTCTCCCTGTGTCATTCTCTAGTCCAGACCAATAGGTTTATGCCTCCCTGCCAAGAGTTAGTGGAGAGAAAGAACTGACATCACTGCCTATAAGAGAAGTCTTGCCAGTATTGTTTCCAGCAGATGTTGACACATTCTGTGCTGGTGAAGCAGGGTTGTGCTTTCTTGGCCTGTCTCGGGACTTCAGGTCAAGTGGGCAGCAGCTTGAGAGCTGTCTCCTCTATTCAAGGGTTCCCAGGGCACCAGTTTCCAGACTTCTCCATTTGGTGGAACAATTTAACTTCTGAAGTTGTCATCGAAGCCCCACTCCAGCCCATCTGAATCCCTCCAGCCAAGATCAGGGCATAGACCCTAGAAGTGTGGTCAGCACTGGCTTTGCTTCCCAGTTACTGGTGTTGCCATCTAATCACTACTAATCGTCTATGGGTTCATTCCTTCTAAACGGGATTCATTTGTGTTTATCCCATGCATTTTTGAATTGTGCTACCGTTTTGATCTCCACCATCTCCTACGGGAGGGCATTCCAGGTATCTACAACCCTCTCAGTGAAATACTGTTTCCTGACATTATTCCTGAGTCAGCCCCCTGCAACCTCAATTCATGTCCTCTAGTTCTACTACCTTCCTGTCTCTGGAAAAGGTTTGTTTGTAGATGGATACCTTTCAAATATTTGAACATCTGTATCATATCACACCCGTTTCTCCTTTCCTCCACGGTATGCATGTTCAGGTCCTCAAGTCTCTCCTCATGCGCAAATTCCATACCATTTTCTTCGCTTTTCTCTGAACTGCTTCAAGTCTTTTTACATCCTTACCAAGATACGACCTTGAAAACTGAACACAATACTCCAAGTGGGGCTTCACCAACGACTTGTACAGGGGCATCACCTCCTTTCTTCTGATATTTTCCTTGGGTTGGGCCAAGGGTTTTGCTGTGCCTCCATTCCCTCTGGGGTTTCAGTTGAATAGGGAAAGAGACCAGTCTCGTGAGCAGCTTGAGGCAGATTCTGGATGGTTGACTTGCATCCACCACTGTGTTTAGTGAGTATGTTTGTTAGCTTTCCTCCCTCCTTTGCACGTGCTGTTTTACAGTTTCACAAACCCAAATCAAAACCCCTAAGAATTAGTGAGAGATGATCTGAGAGAGAGTAACTGTAAGAAGTGGCAATAGGAGCAGCTGCCCGATTGCTCTGGGCTACTGGAGGGGGGAGCAAGGCCTGATTGAAGTAGTGATCTGGGGCTGAAACAGTGTCAGCTGCCTCTGAATGCAGCAGGTGCTGCAGGAACTGTGGTGGTATCAACGGAGCCTGGGCATGCCTGGAGTGTGATTGGGGCGTGGAACCTGTAGCACTGATGCTTTTTGATGGTCAAGCCTTGACGTCTCCTGCATGTGGAAGTCAGGCAAAGCAGGTGGAGCTTACTGCCCTCACTGGGGAATCCTTAAAGGCAGGAAACCCTTTCCTTTCGTATGACCGGCATGAACTTCTGGTTCTCATCAGGTCAGCCCTTCCTTGGAGATGCTATATATTTTCTCTTGTCTTCCATTGTTGGTACAGAAACTGTGGACATTGGGAGGGAGGGGGGCATTGGCACAGGGGTAGTTTAGTGCCTTCAGGGATCAGGAGGTGGGGCGCCTCTCCTGAGTTTGTGCTGGTCATGCAGCAGGCTTTTTGTCAGATTCAGAGGCTTTGTGCATAAGCAGTGGTCCCTTTTTTCAGGGCCAGCCTTGCTGGAGGCTAACAGGAAGGGGTGACCTGGACTGGCTGATCAACTTTTCACAGAAACACCACTTCTTTCCATCAGGGTTCCTGGAGGACGGCTGCACTATTTCATAAGGTGGTGCTCTCTTCTCACATTTTAGAGGCCCTGTGGATCTCTGAGCCAGCAGGTCAGTAGCTGGTAGATGAAGATCCTATTTTGAAAGGGGTTAACAAGCTATCCAAGATTTTTTTTTTTTTTTTTTTTTACTCCTCTGGGCACTGTGAGCCATGATTTTGCCTGAGAAGGAGTCTTCAGAGATAAGTACATAAGTAATGCCATACTGGGAAAAAGCCAAAGGTCCATGGAGCCCAGCATCCTGTTTCCAACAGTGGCCAATCCAGGTCACAAATACCTGGCAAGATCTCAAAAAGTACAAAACATTTTATGCTGCTTATCCCAGAAATAAGCAGTGGGTTTTCCCCAAGTCCATTTTAATAATGGTCTATGGACTTTTCCTTTAGGAAGCCGTCCAGACCTTTTTAAAACCCCGCTAAGCTAACCGCCTTTACCACATTCTCTGTCAACAAATTCCAGAGTTTAATTACATGTTGAGTGAAGAAATGTTTTCTCAGATTCGTTTTAAATTTACTACTTTGTAGCTTCATTGCATGCCCCCTAGTCCTAGTATTTTTGGAAAGAGTAAACAAGACGCTTCACGTCTACCCATCCCACTCCACTCATTATTTTGTAGACCTCTATCATATCTCCCCTCAGCCGTCTTTTCTCCAAGCTGAAGAGCCCTAGCTGCTTTAGCCTTTCCTCATAGGAAAGTCGTCCCATCCGCTTTATCATTTATGTTGCCCTTCTCTGCACCTTTTCTAATTCCACTATATCTTTTTTTGAGATGCGGTGACCACAATTGAACAAAATATTTGAGGTGCGGTCGCACCATGGAGCGATAGAAGGGCATTACAATGTCCTCATTTTTGTTTTCCATTCCTTTCCTAATAATACCTAACATTCTATTTGCTTTCTTATCCTCCGCAGCACACTGAGCAGAGAGTTTCAACCTATCATCAGTGACGACACCTAGATCCATTTCTTGGTCGGTGACTCCTAACGTGGAACCTTGCCTTACGTAGCTATAATTCAGGTTCCTGTTTCCCACATACATCACTTTGCACTTGTTCACGTTAAATGTCATCTGCCATTTAGACGCCCAATCTCTCAGTCTCGTTAGGTCCTCTTGTAATTTTTCACAATCCTCTTGTGATTTAACAACTTTGAATAACTTTGTGTTGTCAACAAATTTAATTACCTCACTAGTTACTCCCATCTCTAGGTCATTTATAAATATGTTAAAAAGCAGCTGTCCCAGCACAGATGCCTGGGGAACCCCACTAACTACTGTTCTCCATTGAGAATACTGACCATTAACCTATTCTCTGTTTTCTATCTTTTAACCAGTTTTTATTCCACAATAGGACATTACTTCCTATCCCATGACTCTCCAATTTCCTCTGGAGTTTTTCATGAGGTTCTTTGTCAAATGCCTTGTGAAAATCCAGATACACAATATGAACTGGCTCACCTTTATCCACATGTTTGTTCACTCCTTCAAAGAAATGTAATAGATTAGTGAGGCAAGATTTCCCTTCTGCCATCATTCACTATGTTACTATGTTATGTTAAATCCATGTTGGCTTTGTCTCATTAATCCATGCTTTTGAATATGGTTTGTAATTTTGTTCTTCATAATAGTCTCTTCCATTTTGCCCAGCATCGATGTCGGGCTCACCGGTTTATAATTTCCTGGATCGCCTTTGGAACCTTTTTAAAAAATCGGCGTTACATTGGCCACCCTCCAATCTTCCAGTACCACGCTCAGTTTTAAAGATAGCAAGTTCATTTTTCAATTCTATCAGTACACTGGAATGAGTACCATCCGGTCCAGGAGATTTGCTACTCTTCAAATTTGTCAAATTGCCCCATTACATCCACCAGGTTTATAGAGATTTCATTCAGTTGCTACGACTCATCAGCTTGGAAAAATTTCAAGATACCACTACTTGTTGCCACCCTTACAGTCACCTTCTCCGAGCTGGATAAAATTATAGTAGTAAAAGATTACTTTAGAAAGAACAAAAACTATTGTCAGATTATTCAAATATTTCCTGACCGGAAATATTTATCTCTGCCATAAATAGCCTACCACTGGCCTAACCGGCTCAAGGAGATATGCGTGAAGCCCTTAGCAGTAGAAGATGACAGTGGATCAAGATGAAGAAGAACTGATCAGGCTTTGGGCTTTGGTTCCTCTCCACCAGCCTGGAGTAATCAGGCTGCAGCTCCTACTCTGCCTCTTGCACTGTCTCCCCTGAGTAAGTTCTCACATGCTGTTTACTTTGTTTAATTTTTGGTTTGCAAACTTTGTCTCATGCAGAATGTGTAAAGGGTGGGGGGGAAGAGCTGACAGACAATCATACACTCATTGAACACACTAGTGAAAGCGGGGAAACTATCCACAATGTGTCCTAAGCTTCACACCAGAGACACAGAGGTCTCACGCTGGGCCCCCTCCCTGGCTCAACCAAAACTTCAGAGGGAATGGAATCACAGCAAAATCTTCAGCCTATTCGCAGTCAACTTTGGTCACCGCTCCATCAGGGGAGATGGTTTTAGAGACTGGTGCCCTGGGAGTCCTCAACCATGAGAAATGGCTGTCAAACTGCTGCTCAGGGATTAAGGGTAGTGGTTCCCAAACCTGATCCTGGAGGCACCCCAGCCAGTCTTGTTTTTAGGATATCCACAATGAATATTCATGAGATAGATTTGCATGAGATGGAGGCAGTGCATGCAAATCTCTTTCATGGATATCATGAAAACCTGACTGGTTGGGGTAGGGCCAGGGACTGCTAGACTTGCAGACCTGAGACAGGACCAGGGAGCTCAGTCCTATTTCACCAGTACAGCACATGCCACCATCTTGTAGAGGTAGTGAATACTGGCAATTCTCTTAGTAATATAGCTTCTTAGAGGCAGTGATGATGTGACTACAAAGCTGTGTTCTTTGTCTGTACCATCTGCTGACAAGGAGGTATAAACCTATTCATCTGCACTGGTTTAGTAGCACTTGAGGAAAGGAAATTAACAGAAGGCTAGATTTTACCGCATACATATTAATGTAATCTACCCAAGCTTTTAGGGCCTCTCAGGTAGGTAGGTAGGTCTTCAGAAGCAGCTGAAAAGGGCTCATACTGGGCCATAAAATATCAAGTGGGTGGTATTGTCTTTTTTTTTTATTGACTGGATTTGGATTCAGGTTTTATATTGAATTGCTTCTCTTTTCCAAATCCAAGCTAAAGATGAGTTACTATGAGCCAGGTGCATGAGTTATTTTCCTGTTCAATTGAACTTACAATCTAAGTTGTACCTGAGGCGGTGGAAGGTGAAGTGACTTGCCCAGGGTCACAAGAAGTGTTAGTAAGAGAAGCAGGATTTGTCTTTCATCATTCTCATCTTGCTGCTCCTCCAGTCTGTGAAATGGCTCAAGGTCATCTGCATCTGAGTGAAATTGGGGTGTTTTGGGTCCCTGTGCCAGATTAATGTATTTATTTAAAAACATTTGTATTTGCCAATCACTACCAGTCCTCATAGAAACATATGACATAACAATATTGATTTGTACTTGTAATCTTATATATATATATACTTGATATTTGTGCATTTTGTATTGAATTGCTATTTGCTGAATTCTCTTATGAATCTCTTCGATTTATTTAATGTACTTTTTATACTAATGTTTTGTAATGTGTGTGGAGGGCAGCTTTTCTATTGAAAGGTACACCTAAACTGAGATTAGGTTGGATTTAGAACCCCTTTCCTCCCCTATAGCATCCTGTTTTTCAGGGAACAATGCAACAATGAATAACTAATCACAGTCCAAGAAAAAAATTGCATAGTTGCTCTTAAAATTTGCTGGGCGTTAACCTGTTGCTCAGTAGGTTTCTCACAGGAGAAACCTGTTATTCCTGAGTGAAACCATCAGATGATACCCTTTATTCTTGTAGTGTGCTTAAACTGCCAGGTTCAAGCATGCAGATTTCTTTTTTTTCCCACACTATGAGTTCCTTTTCCTTTTTGGTAACCCAAGTGGCAAAAGATAGTGTGACTGGAGAGTCAGCACTGTAGCACCACAAGATTGACTCTGTCCTCCACCACAGTCCAAATTCTGCCAGCAAGTTTTACACAGACTTGCTAGCAAAAGCATGGAGGTAAATATAACAAAATTAAAATAAGCTGTAAAAGTGCAGCTGACTCTGACTCTGTTTTATGAGGTAAAAGTGTCCACCTTGTAGCACAAACCACACTTGTTTCATTAGCTGTGGTTCAAAAACGCAGTTGTGTTCTTGTTCATAGATGATTTTTGTGACCAATATTTAAATTGCTGTAGGCTGCTAAAAGCATTGTTTTCCTACTTTCTGTTTTTTAATTTAAAGTTGTAAACCACCTAGATCTTCCAGTTAGCTGAGGCGGTATAGTTTCTAGCTTATTAAAACTTGCTATAAGTATACAGTGCAGTTCTGAAGTGCTGTTAGTCTGCAACACATGGCAGCCTGTTAGCCATTTGGATTTAAAGGGGCACAAACTTCATAATCTTAGAAGAAATCCAAAGGATACAGCAAAAATAAACTGCATAAATCATGCTTAAATTATATGAGGCTCAAAACGTGTTCATCAGTCATCTCATCCCATGGTGGAATATAGGTGCACTCCCAAGAGGCATTTCCCAAGCAACTGGCTGGGGAGTCCGCTCTTAGCAAGGCAGCACTAGACCTAATACTGATAAACGGAGAAAGTGTCTGAGGTTATGACTGTGGACACCTGAGGCCCAGTGTAGTTCAATGTAAATTATATTAGAAGGTTAAACTGTTAAATCTATCCTTTGAAATATGTTTATGGTAACATCAAATGGTTAGATATATTACCATGCTTTGTTTCTATTTCATTATTCTTTCCAAACCAACAAAATGTTTGGATACCACCGTATTCAAACCATCCAATCCCCCTTCCCTTCAGATCAGAGAGAGAGAGACACACTCTCAAAATATGTCTGAGAGAATTTACATGAGCCACACATCACATACTCCCCTCCCCTCATTTAATAAGAGAAGTTGTTTATATGCATAGAAAAGGCATGAACTTCTTCCTTTCCTGGCAGCCCTGTATCCCTATTCTTTGTTTCCTCAGAGTTGCCCATGCTACTATTGCTGCTGTGTCATGATTGGGAAGGCACATTAGGATTATCAGGGAGGTGAGCTTCACCTGCTGCCATACTTCTTGGACGAAGACAGGGGACAGAAAGAGCCAAACTCCACAAGTCAGGATGTCAAGAGCAGGCTCAATTTATTTAGAAACAGACAATCTTCCACAAATACAGGACAAGCAGCGTACAATGGGTTCTCAAAATAAATAGATGACTCAACACTGCAGTGTTTCGGCAAAAACATTGCCTTCTTCAGGGGACCTTAGAAAAGAAGCATAAAAATATGGTATTTAAAATATAACAACTGTAAAGAGTGATAAAAAGTGCAGAGAGAAAGAGAGAGCACATATATAAATCATATCAAAAAGACTTGTATTTGTGGAAGATTGTCTATTTGCAAATAAATTGAGCCTGCTTTTGACATAGACTTGTGGAGTTTGGCTCCTTCTGTCCCCGTCTTCCTGCTTGACTTTTCTATGGGAGTCTTACTACTTAAAGTGCGTGTCTTGTTTCACTGACTTAGCATGATACATTGCTTCTTGCACCTGAAGTTTCAAGGCCTTCCATGGAGCTTCGTGTAGCCCCTTTGTACAGTTCACAGTCCAGTACTACTGGCTTCTCAGGATTCTTACACATTGCAGCATTCAAAAATTTTTCTTTATTCCTGTGTAGGCTGAAGTTCAGAGTAAGCAGCAGAAGGAGCAGCTGGACCGTCTGCGGAAAGACATGGGTTCTGTTGCACTAGAACCTGATTCAACAGGTACATATTCTAGGCAGAAGGTGTTGATAATGACATGTGAGCATGAAGGAGACTTATACTGCCTCAACAATAGGCAGGTGTTCTGTGGTGAAGGAAGGGGTTGGTGGAAGCAGGAAACATGCAGAGTAGAGAGGGAGAGAGGGTATGATACACCAAAGTCTGTTAAGGGGGGGAGTGTCTCATATGATGAATAGAAATTGCTGGCACCACTGACTTTTCTGATTCTGAATTGAACCTTTTGTATCTGGTACTGGGGAAAAGTGAGATGTTAAGAAATTACAATATGCCATTGCTTGTGTTTGCAATCTCTGCTTTTAGGCTCCGATAACCCCTGCATTCATCCTTTCTCCTAATATATCGGGAGCGGAGATGTATGGGCAAATTCTGTATTTTGCAAGTTGGGTAGTCTAGCGTATACTTGCTGTCCTCTCCCTCCTCCTCCCCACCTCCTATGGTGGTACTGGTCTGGCAACGGGTATAGAGGCAGAAGAAAGTAGAGGGTATTATGACTTTAGTTTGTGTTCTTTGTCTTGTTTTAGGCTCTGATGATCTAGAATTGGGCCCCTCTGACCTCATCCTGACACGAGGAAATGTAGATGTGGAAGAAGAGGAAATAGACAGTGATACAGATGATATCGATCATCAGAGTAAGGAAGATATCTATTCACAAAAAACATGTTAGAGCAAGTTTATAGTAAAATACTAACAGACAATAGGTAAAGACCAGAATAGACTGGATGAGCCATCTTATTGAAATTCATCCACACTGGAAAGATGCACATATAAATTCCCTTCCATATCATCAAGCTGATCAATCCATAGACTGGTGGGTTGTGTCCATCTACCAGCAGGTGGAGATAGAGAGCAATCCTTTTGCCTCCCTATATGTGGTCATGTGCTGCCGGAAACTCCCCAGTATGTTCTCTATCTCAGCAGGTGGTGGTCACACACAGCATCAGCTCTGGCTAGGCCTCCAAGCCTAATTTTTAGGTTTTGTTGAGTGCCTGGGGTTGAGGGCTCTTCTTGAGCAAGTGCAAACCTGGTGGCGCCAGGTCCCTCCTTTTCTCCCCCCTCCCGCTGGCTCCGTTAAAAAAAAAAAATTTTGAACGTCCTTAAAGGCGTTTATTTCGACGTTTATTTAAACGTTTATTGCAGCTACTCACTGGGACACCAGGTCGTTACAGCTCGGAGCGGAAAGCAGGTAATTTTTACCTTTTTATAGCGGGCAGGGGGTTCCCCGATTGATCTCCACGTGGCATATGGCGTCGGAGGGCGAGGGCGCAAAGAGTCGCTCCCCGGATCGCTTAGGCGCTTCTAGAGGGGATGCGGGGGTCTTAAAATCTGATTCGCCCTTGTTGGGTGACAGTTTTGTGACCGATGAGTGTCCCGGTCCTTCCTCCGGCGTGGCGGTTTTTCCCGCCATAAACGCCCATCCCCCGCTGCTCGCCTCCGCCATCTTGGCCGGCCATGCGGCTCGGACGGCTTCTTCGTGGGCCGCCCTTGAGGGAGACATTAATGCCATGGACGCCCTTAATTTGGGCGACAGCACCAAAGCGGCTAAAGTTAAGCGCCGTTTTTCCCACGCGGCTCCTTCACGGAGTGTCGCGCCGGACGCCATTTTGGATGCGCAGCATGTCTCTCCCCCGCTCTTGCGAGCGCCGGTTGAGGGTGCGTCTAGGGCTGTAGCCCAGGCTGCGGAAGTGCACAGTCTGGGGGGTTTCTCCCCCGAGTTTGTTTTGCTGCTGCATCAGGCCTTCCTTATGCAAAACGCTACCCCTGCTCCCTCGTTTGGTAAAGAGGTTGAGGTCCCTGGAGGTAAACGCCCTCGGGTTGATTCCCAGGCCTTGGAGGACCTTGTCTCCTCCGATGTAAATGAGGGCAGCGTATCTGAGTTCTCCCAACGGTCCTTTGCGGATTCCTTGGAGGAGACGGATCCCCGCTCGATTGGAGCGGATGACCCCTCTGCAGCGCGGCTTTTTAGCTCAGAGGATTTGCCCAACCTGTTAGTGCAGGCCATGGGCATTTTGAAGATTTCCTCTCCGGAGGACGTCTCTCCCTCAGCCCCTGTTGGCTCTGCCATTATGCTGGGGACGAAACGCCCGCCTAGAACCTTCCACGTGCATGATGCCATGCACACCTTAATTTCGGCTCAATGGGATGTCCCGGAAGCGAGCCTCAAAGTGGCTAGGGCTATGTCCCGCCTCTATCCTTTGCCTGAAAGTGAACGTGAGGCCTATCTGTGGCCTACCGTGGATTCTTTAATCACTGCGGTGACTAAGAAAACGGCTTTGCCGGTGGAAGGTGGCACGGCCCTAAAGGACGCCCAAGACAGAAGATTGGAGGCGGCCTTAAGGTCGTCCTTTGAGGCGACTGCTTTAAGTTTGCAGGCCTCGGTTTGCGGTTCCTATGTGGCCAGGGCGTGCCTGACTATGGTGCAGCGGGCTTCCCCCTCGGATCATTCCTTGAGGGCTGATTGGCCGGCCCTGGAATCGGGCTTAGCCTATTTGGCAGACTTGCTGTATGATGTCTTGAGAGCCTCAGCTAAAGGCATGGCTCAGACAGTCTCTGCGCGGCGGTGGCTTTGGCTGAAACATTGGTCTGCTGACCACGCCTCTAAATCCCGCCTGGCTAGATTGCCTTTTAAAGGCAAGCTGCTCTTTGGGGTCGAGCTGGACAAAATCGTGACCGATCTCGGCACGTCTAAGGGCAAGAAGTTACCAGAGGTCAGGGCTCGGGCTAGTACTCGTTCCGGTACCTCCAGAGGACGGTTTCAGGAAGCCCGTCGGTACCGCCCGAGCAGGTCGGGCTCCTCTGCCCCCTCTTCCTTCAAGAGGACTTTCTCCCCCAAGCAGCATTCCTTTCGCAGAGACCGCCGTCCCGGAGGTGCTCCCTCCGGTCCTCCCCCAGGGTCTCGTACCCAATGACGGGGCCTTGGTCCACGCCCCAGTGCAGATTGGAGGACGGCTGTCCTCGTTTCGGGGCGAGTGGACCACAATAACTTCAGACGCTTGGGTGCTGGAAGTCATCAGAGACGGCTACAAGCTAGAGTTCTGCCGACCCTTAAGAGACGGGTTTGTACTCTCTCCCTGCAAGTCTCCGGTCAAAGCTGTGGCAGTGCAGCAGACCTTGGACAACCTGATCCGCCTGGGTGCGGTCGTTCCGGTGCCAGGAAATCAGATTGGCAAGGGACGTTACTCCATTTACTTTGTGGTACCAAAGAAAGGAGGTTCTGTCCGGCCTATCCTCGACCTCAAAGGGGTCAATCGGGCCTTGAAAGTGCGGCACTTTCGCATGGAGAATCTCCGCTCTGTTATAGCGGCAGTGAAGGCAGGAGAGTTCTTGGCTTCCTTGGACATCAAGGAAGCGTACCTGCATATTCCCATCTGGCCTCCTCATCAACGCTGCCTGCGTTTTGCAGTCCTGGGACGACACTTCCAGTTCAGAGCCCTCCCTTTCGGGTTGGCTACTGCTCCGCGGACCTTTTCCAAAGTAATGGTGGTCATCGCGGCCTTCCTGCGAAAGGAAGGAGTACAAGTCCATCCTTATCTGGACGACTGGTTGATCCGAGCCCCCTCTTATGCAGAGTGCGGCAAAGCTGTGAACCGGGTAGTTGCTCTTTTGAGCTCCCTGGGGTGGATCATCAACTGGGAGAAGAGCCAGCTGCGCCCGACTCAGTCCCTGGAGTATCTGGGAGTTCGATTCGACACCCAAGTGGGCAGAGTGTTCCTGCCAGACAATCGGATTGTCAAACTTCAGGCTCAGGTGGACCAGTTCCGAGTAGCCTCTCCTCTTCAGGCTTGGGACTATGTGCAGCTGTTGGGCTCTATGACGGCCACGATGGAAGTAGTGCCCTGGGCCAGGGCTCATATGAGACCACTACAACACTCTCTGTTGCAGCGCTGGACTCCGATGTCGGAGGATTATGCTGTGTGCCTTCCCTTGGACCCAGCAGTGCGCAAGGCGCTGAGCTGGTGGCTGCAGACAGACAAGTTGTCTGCAGGAATGCCTCTGGTGACCCCAGAGTGGATTGTCGTCACGACGGACGCCTCTTTGACGGGCTGGGGAGCCCATGGCTTGGGAAGGACAGCGCAGGGGCTCTGGTCTCCTGCAGAGGCAAAGTGGTCTATCAACCTCCTGGAACTCAGAGCCATTCGGTTGGCGCTTTTGGAGTTCATCCCGGTACTGGCGTTGAAGCCAGTACGGGTCCTGTCGGACAATGCCACTGCTGTGGCCTATGTCAACTGCCAGGGAGGTACCAAGAGCGCCCCTCTAGCCAAGGAGGCCATGAATCTATGCCAGTGGGCGGAAGCGAACCTGGAACAGCTGTCAGCGGCCCACATTGCCGGAGTCATGAATGTCAAGGCGGACTTTCTCAGTCGCCATACCTTGGAGCCCGGAGAGTGGCAGCTATCTGCTCAGGCGTTCTTGGACATCACGAAGCGCTGGGGCCAGCCGAGCCTAGATCTGATGGCGTCATCGGCCAATTGCCAAGTGCCGCGCTTTTTCAGCAGAGGACGGGACCCTCGATCCCTGGGAGTAGATGCTCTTCTCCAACAGTGGCCAACACAAGAGCTTCTCTATGTGTTCCCGCCCTGGCCCATGTTGGGCAGGGTGCTAGACCAGGTGGCAAAGCATCCGGGCCGGATAATCCTGGTGGGTCCGGACTGGCCCAGACGTCCCTGGTATGCGGACTTGATCAGGCTCTCAGTCGACGATCCTCTGCGGCTGCCAGTGGAGCAGGGCCTGTTACATCAGGGTCCCGTGGTGATGGAGGATCCCTCCCCCTTTGGTCTTACGGCCTGGCTATTGAGCGGCAACTGCTTACGCCAGGGTTTGGCGTACCTTTGCAGCGTGGTGTGAAGCAGGCTCACTTTCTCCCTTCACTGCTCCAATTTCTTCAGTGTTGGCGTTCCTGCAAGAAGGTCTGGAGAAAGGCCTGTCGCTCAGTTCCCTTAAAGTCCAGGTAGCGGCTCTGACTTGCTTCAGGGGCCGCCTGAAGGGTGTTTCCCTGGCTTCACAGCCAGATGTGGTGCGCTTTCTCAAAGGAGTTAATCACCTGCGCCCTCCTCTGCACTCTGTGGTGCCTGCATGGAATCTCAATCTGGTGCTAAGAGCATTGCAGAAGCCGCCTTTTGAACCCTTGTCGAGGGCATCTCTGAAAGACCTGACATTGAAAGCAGTCTTTTTGGTGGCTATCACTTCAGCCAGAAGAGTTTCCGAGCTCCAGGCGCTCTCATGTCGAGAGCCTTTTCTGCAGTTCACTGAGTCAGGAGTGACTATTCGCACAGTGCCTTCCTTCCTGCCCAAGATTGTTTCTCGCTTCCATGTGAATCAGCAGCTCTGTCTCCCTTCCTTTCGTAGGGAGGACTACCCAGAGGAATACTCTGCTCTCAAATGTCTGGATGTGAGACGAGTCATCATCAGATACTTGGAAGTGACCAATGATTTCCGGAAATCGGATCATCTGTTTGTCCTGTTTGCAGGTCCTCGTAGGGGTCTGCAGGCTGCTAAGCCTACAGTGGCAAGATGGGTCAAGGAAGCCATTGCAGCGGCTTTGTGGCCGCGGGGAAGGTGCCGCCTATCCAGCTGAAGGCTCACTCCACAAGAGCTCAGGCGGCCTCGATGGCAGAGGCCGGTTCCGTCTCCTTGGAAGAGATATGCAAGGCGGCAACTTGGGCTTCGGCCCATACATTCTCCAAGCATTACCGCTTGACTGTGGCTGCTCGGGCGGAGGCCCGGTTTGGAGCTTCAGTGTTGCGGTCAGGGATTTCTATGTCCCGCCCTGGGTGAGTACTGCTTCGGTACATCCCACCAGTCTATGGATTGATCAGCTTGATGATATGGAAGGTAAAATTATGTATCATACCTGATAATTTTCTTTCCATTAATCATAGCTGATCAATCCATAGTCCCTCCCAGATATCTGTACTGTTTATATTCTGGTTGCATTTCAGATTCAAGTTTAGTCTTCAGTTCCTGTTCAGGAAGACTTCGTGTTCAAGTTATTTTGTCACTTGGATTCTTCAAGAGTTGAGACGAGTTTGTGTTACAGTGAGCTGCTGCATTCCTCTCCCCTCCGTTTTACGGGGCTGGATTGAGATTTAAATTCTGCCGGCACTCCCTCCCGCTTCGTGCGGCTGTAGGGCAGCTTTGTACCCCTCCCGCTTCGGCGGTGTTAGGGTCAGTCAGCTCCTCCCGCGGTTGCAGGTTAAGCCAGATCCCCCCGCATCGGCGGGTGTGTTGTCCCTCCCCCGCTCCGCGGGGATGAGCTGGACGGATTCCCCTCCCCCACTTGTGTGGGGATGAGCTGGGTTACTTCCCCTCCCCCGTTTCGGCGGTGGTGAGCTGGGCAGAGTGTCCCTTTGTGGGTGTAATTCTCTAAGTGCTGAGTCCTGCGGATGGAGCTTTGATATCGACATACTGAGGAGTTTCCGGCAGCACATGACCACATATAGGGAGGCAAAAGGATTGCTCTCTATCGCCACCTGCTGGTAGATGGACACAACCCACCAGTCTATGGATTGATCAGCTATGATTAATGGAAAGAAAATTATCAGGTATGATACATAATTTTACCATATGCAGCACAACTTCTTACACGAGGTGTTTTCCTGTCCTTGGAGTGCTTGCAATCTAACCCCCCCCCCCCTTTACTAAGCTGCACTAGCTGCTGCCATGCGCATATGCCGACAGCCCATTCACTTTGAATGGGCTGTGTGCTAGCGTAGCTTAGTAAACAGGGAGATAAATTTGTACTTGAGGCAGTGGAGGGGTGAATGACTTGCCCGAGATCAGAAGAAGCAGCAGGGGATTTGAACTGTGCTTCCCTGGTTGTTAGCCTGGTGCTCTAACCTTGTCCTACCACTGCTTTCCGCATTTGTTTCAAGCTTGTAGTCGCTACCACCTCTACCGCTAGGTTATTTTAAGCTTTGCCACTTTCAACCGTGGTTCTAAAAAGACCAATACTTAAGTGAACACCAGGGCTCTTTGCTATCTATTACCAAGTTTTATAACCTCCTATCTACCAAAGTTAGTGAGGTTTTCATTTGGACAGATCAGGCTTCCCCATGCTAATTGAAGATGGTGTTTGATTCATGATCATTTCATACATGTCATCCTAACTTTCTTGAAAGCTTGATTTTATTACATCATTGCTATGTAGGATTGTAACTGCCATTATATGCAGGTCATTCCAGCACTTCATAATCATACTTTTGCCAGTAGAGATGATTGTTGTTTAGCTCTTTTTTTTTTTTTTAAATTTCAGTTACCATTTTTTTTTCTCCACATTTCCTCTAGAGTACCTTCCCATGTACTAGAAAAGTGCTATCAGTAGAAAAATGAAATAGAGACAATGATTGCTGGCATGTGTTTGTGTGGAGTTAAAGAAATTCAACTTGTTACTATGTAGGCAGGAATGTAGAACTGTTACTCAAAACTGTTTGAGTGAAGACTACTGTATGGCAGACTACAAAAGATTTGGGCAGACTAGGATTTAGGGACTGATGTTGAGACACAGCAGTTGTTGAACTAGTAGTTTTCAGGTTTGAATTTTGCAGATTATGGTCTTCAGAAAACTTGGCAACTGCCAAGAGTTGGCAGTATTGAGGGAATTTTATGGTTCTATTTCTTAAAGCATTTTTATTCCAATATTTATGTGATGATTTGGTATACTGTGATTCAAGCAAATTTGATGTTTACTGAACCTGAGAGCACTGAAAAAACAAGGATTTGTGACACTCCTTGTGTGACGTGTCTTATTGCTGAGTGTATGCTTGATAGCTGAGGAAACCTGTTGTTGAGAATTTGATTCCCTCTTAATTTCTTATTGTGACTATTTATCCTTTTTCTTTCATGTCAGCAACTGAGGAAAGCCATGAGGAACCAGCCTTCAGGAACTTTCTACAGGAGACCAAAATACAATACCAGAGCAGGAGCAGCAAGAAGTGAAAGGCAGACTAACAGATAAGTCTTGCTGAATGAAGAATCAGTAGAACACTCAGGCTCTCTGGCATGTGCTAGTTCTGGAAATGACCAAGCTGTAGATGGAGGAGCACCAAGCAGCCTTCTTTTAAGGACACCTTGGAGTGTTTCCAGTCACTGGTGGCAGTGTCTGGTGTACAGTGTGTTGCAAATATGAAAAAGTTTCAAGAACCTTGGCAGGTCTCTGCATGTTGAGTCTTTCTGTAAATTATTCATGTGGAAACTTGAATGTAGTCTGCTTTCAAGTTTCATTTGCTTCTGGTTTTCATTGGTTGGGTATATTTATAGACTTCATTTCTTGGACAAATTCAACCCAGAGTCATTATGTATGTCAACTCAAGAATGAAGAATGCCTGTATCTTGCTCGGAGCTGCTCATTTGCTGTGTGCCGCCCAAAGATGTGCTGACTCATTGTTATTGAAAAGCACTATATGAATATAAGATCTGGCAGGCAGGCAGACACAGGAATAGGCAAAAGATTGTGCTCTTGGTGTGCTCTTTTGAGCAGAGTGCATCAGTAACCTGATCTGTTCCTTCAAACCTGCTTTGACATTGTGACATCTAATTTTGATTTGTGTAGTTTGTAATAAAATATATATGTACCTATATATTTTATATTTGACTGCTTCTGCGTGTTCTTTTGAAAGGCAATGTGTAATTACTACATAGAGTTACAGGACAGAACAACTCCTGGGGTATCCAAAAATAGTGTCTCAAAATCCATGAAGCCTGCAAAACTGATATGCCAATGTATTCCTGAGGAAGAAAGAATCCCAGAAAGCAAGATGAATTTGGTTTAAATTAGAGCCATTTAAACCAATGAACACTGATAAAAGTGAAACTGTAAATGGAATGTGTGTTAACTGTATTAAAAATAATAGTAAACACCAGAGAAGTTCTTCAGATCTGCACCAGAAAAGATAGCACGAAAAAGCAGATCCCAGATCAAGGACCCAAGATAAAATTATTTTATAATAAAAAAACCTGACGTGGTCCACGTTTTGCCTGCACATGGGCTGCATCAGGGGGTAAATAACTAAACGCATCCATCAAAACAATATCACCATAAAATTATTAAACATTTAGACATGTCTGTGCAATACAGTCAACATCAATAGTGGTATACGTGACTCTCAATAAAATGTAGTGAGAACATATTGCTCTGAAAATACAATGGGACCGATACTCAGACTGTGGGAGGCAGCCTACATGTGCAGCAATCAGCGCTGACCCGGATAGTCAATGCTGGGCTGTTTCCAGTGACTGGTATTGAATATCTAGGGTTTTTTTTTTTGGACTGGCTCAAAAATAACCGGCTAAATGAATATTCAGCACTGGCCTGTTAAGTTTTTAGTGGCCAAAGATAGGACTGCTATTTAGGTGTTCTGATTTGGCCATTAATCTTAGCTTAGAGCTTGAATATTCGCGGATAGCCAGCTATATCACATGATATAGCTGATGAGCCACTGTGTGCTAGCTGTTTCCTGCTGAATATTAGCTGTTAGCCAGCTAAATGCTATTTAACTGTCCAGGAGCCATTCCTGGCTGGTTAAATAATGCTGAATATCTGCTAGAATTTATCAAGTGCTTAAATAGCGCCAGTGAGGGATTCATAATGTTTTTAGTCCTCTTTATTTTTTTTTTATTTTTTCATGAGTGGTTCAATTGATATCCAAGGTGCAAGCTGATACTAAAACATTGTGGTTAAAAAAAACAAAAAAACTTAAGATCTTTTTCCTGTTTTTAGCCATTTTTAGCCTGCTGATTCAGCAGTCCGCGATATGACATCAGTGGAATGCATATGCATTCCGGTGTTGGAGTCATGGAGCAACTTCAATTAATCATTTGCTTTGGTGGTTATATAGAGTTTTATAATTATTTTAATGTTATTTTATATTGGTCTTTATAAATTATTTATTTGGGAAGTCAAACAGGGAGCGTTATATAAAATTGCTCCAACACTGTTCGGTTTCTACATTGCTGTTCAGAGAGAAAGAAGCTTATGACATGCTGCTGCCAGCATGAGTAAGCATTTAACTTTTTTGGAGGCATTAGTGTCCTTTTTGATAATCTGATTAATGTATAGATTGTCCTTTCATAACGTTGAGTAGCATTTGCCTATCTGGATGAAGATTTTATTTTGTGAACTAGTTAAATGTACTTCACAAAATAAAATCTTAATCCAGATAGGCAAATGCTACTCAACATTATGAATAGTTGAGTAGCATGTTTACTTTTGGTTCCTTTAGTGTTGGTGAGCATTGGTATAGCTTGAGTGGGAGCCTTTAGTGCTCTCACCTTTTGGTATGTACATTGTTGATTTTCTTTTTTTTTCTTTTTTGAGTAAGGCTTTGCACCTGAATAACACACAAAGCTTGAATTGGTAATGTTGCACTCGATACATTGTATTTTCTCACTGCTTTTATTGAGAGTCATGTACATCTCTATTTATATTATTGCACAGACATGTCTAAATGTTTAATATTTTTGTGTTGCATTTTAATTGCATGACTGTTGATGTCGGTTTTTTTAAAAATAGATTTCTATTGTAAAATTGAACAAGAAATGCAAACCAATATAAACACCTTCCAAAACGCCCTAGAATACACCAAGGTACAAGATACCAAAAAGAAATCCCCCCCCATCCTCCCCCAACCAACTCCCTCCCACCCTTCCGCTATTATTGATGTTTTTATGCTAGCATATTAAGGGACCTGTTTACTAAGCTGCGCTGTAGAAGCGCTAACATTTTAGCACATGCTAAAAAGTGCATGCTAATGCTAGAGACACCCATATATTCCTGTGGGTGTCTTAAGTGTTAGCGCCCGCTAAAAGGTTAGCACTCCAACATCACAGCTTAATAAACAGGGACCTAAGATTTATATATTTTACAAACTTTATTGTATGTGTACATATATTATCTGGATCTCTCACAGTTCATATTTTGTAAGTTTTTAATCGGTATATATTTTATGTGGATATTTATGGTGATATTGTTTTGATAGATGTTTTTGGTTATGTACCCCTGATGCAGTATGTGCAGGCGAAACATGGAACATGTCAGTTTTTTGTTTTTAATAAAGAATTTTATTGTGGGACCTTGATCTGGGATCTGCTTTTTCATGGCACGAACAAAAGGAAGTACCATGAAGTAACAGCTATGTTTTTGTTCATAGATGAGAATTCATTTAGTAATTCCAGTGTCACAGATTCGGGGATAGTGAGCCCTTGGGCTGCAGCCAGTGGTGTGCTGGAGCCAGCTCACACCGGCTTGCAACAGCCGGATGTTAATTTTTGTGACATTTTGCGAGCCGGTTGTTGAGGCAGAACAAGCCGGTTTGCCTCTCCTCCCCCTGAGCCGCAGGGTCCCAGCACATACCTGAAGGCAGCCACCCTTGTGGTCTAGTGGATTCTTCGGGGCAGGAAAGATCCCCAGTCTTTCCTGCCCGCTGCCGCATTGCTCTTTAAAAATGGCTGCCGAGACTTCCAGCAGTGGTCTCGCGAGACTTCAGCTGAAGTTTTGCAAGGCCGCCCTTGTAAGTCTCGGCAGCCATTTGAAAGAGTGATGCGGCAGCGGGAGGGTCGACAGCAGGCAGGAAAGACTGGGGATCTTTCCTGCCCTGAAGAATCCACTAGACCACCAGCGTGGCTGCGTTCAGGTATGTGCTGGGACCCTGTGGCTCAGGGGGACCGGGGAGGAGCCCTGGAACAGGTGGGATGGGGTGGGGTAGGGGCCGTGGGAAGGATACTGTTTAAAAAAATATATATTTTCAAACATGCCAGCTTGTGCATATGGATGTACACAGAGGAAGTATAATAACTTTTCATAGGTAGAGTAGTAATTTGTTTTAAATTGTAATCAGTGTGTCATTTGGAGGGGCTGGTTATAGGGATACCCTATCCCTGTTATAGTGCTGCAGAGATTTTTTTTTCTCCTGGTAAAGGGCTTCTAAAACAGACATCATGTTATGAGAATCAGGTGCTCAACATTCATAGTTTCTATCTTTTCAATAAAGCCTACAATAAACATCCTTAATGAAACAAATCATTCCTTAAACCACCTACGTACATCAAAAAACACCTCTTGCAAGACCTTACCTAACACCTGCCATGTAAACCCTCTTTACCTTCAGCTTACTACTGACTGTATTTCAAACCATGTAACGACTATATCATTACAACACTCTGTAAGCCACATTGAACCTGCAAAAAGGTGGGATAATGTGGGGTACAAATGCAATAAATAAATAAATTTACTAATTTATTCCACATCAAACATGAATTAGATTGGAACCTGGGAGCATTTAAAATCTTTTTTTTTTTTCCTAGAAAGAGTAATGCATTGCCCCTCCCCACCAGGCTCTCTCCCCATGTATAGCCAGCTGTGCAATATGGAGGGGGGCAGAGGTGGGCTGAGGCCCCTAGTCCACCTCTGTGCCCCCCCCCCCCAAAAAAAAAAAAAATTGCAGGGCTGAGAGCCTGTTGTTAAAAATGTAGAGTACAGCACTAGCTGCAGCAGAGGAGTCCTCTGGGATGGCACAGGCACAAAGCAGAGGCAAGCCAGACGCTGAATCCAGACACGAGAAGGCAGACCAAGAACTGGATCCAGACACTAAAGAAACAACCCAAGACAAGGCACGAGACATGGCAACAAGCAGTGCAAACTAAAAACAAGGTAGAAACAGAGCCTGGCTGTAGCAGGAACCAGGAACAGAGCTAGGCAATAGCAGGAACAAAAGGAAGGACACTCATACAGGCTGCAAGCCCTAACCGAAAGAAAGGGGAAAGAAACAGAATGAAATCCCCTAAGCAAACACTAACCAAGCAGTGCCCACACGCTGCGCGAAACACAGCCACAAACAAGAGGTCAAAAGATGTTACACACAGGCACAAAGTAACTGAAGGGAAAAAGACAACCCCACATAAAAGAAATAGCTCACACTGTGTCAAAAAGCACTGTCGGACGGAAAGAGCAACCCACACAGGCTCAAATAGGAGAATCAAGGAGTAAAAGGTTAAAGGGAAGCCATACAGGGATGCAGCTCAGGGCTGTGTTAGGAGCCACAGCTAAGCAGAAGAACTACCCACTCAAACAGAAACCACACAGAGAGGTAGCTCAGGGCTGTACTAGTAGCCACAGCTAAATGGAAGAACCATTTGCCTTTGTATCGCTCCTTGGTGCGACCGCATCTCAAATATTGTGTTCAATTCTGGTCACCGCATCTCAAAAAAGGTATAGTGGAATTAGAAAAGGCGCAGAGAAGGGTGACGAAAATGATAAAGGGGATGGGACGACTTCCATATGAGGAAAAGCTAAAGCAGCTAGGGCTCTTCAGCTTGGAGAAAAGACGGCTGAGGGGAGATATGATAGAGGTCTATAAAATAATGAGTGGAGTGGAACGGGTAGATGTGAAGTGTCTGTTTACTCCAAAAACATTAGGTCTAAGGGGGCATGCGATGAAGCTACAAAGTAGTAAATTTAAAACGAATTGGAGAAACGTTTTCTTTGCTCAACATGTAATTAAACTCTTGAATCATTGCCAGAGAATGTGGTAAAGGAAGTTAGCTTAGTGGGGTTTAAGAAAGATTTGGATGGCTTCCTAAAGGAAAAGTCCATAGACTATTATTAAAATGAACTTGGGGAAAATCCACTGCTTATTTCTGGGATAAGCAGCTTAAAATGTTTTGTACTTTTTGGGGATCTTGCCAGGTATTTGTGACCTGGATTGGCCACTGTGGAAACAGGATGCTGGGCTTGATGGACCTTTGGTCTGTCCCAGTATGGCAATACTTATGATCTAGCAAAGCTTGAAGAATGGTCCAATAATTGGCAACTAAGATTTAATGCTAAGAAATGCAGGGTCATGCACTTGGGGTACAAGAATCCAAGGGAACGGTGCAGTACTTCTGTGTACGAAAGAAGAGTGGGACTTGGGGGTGATTGTGTGGATGACCTTAAGGTGGCCAAACAGGTAAAAAAAAAAAAGGCACTGGTCTAAGCCAGAAGGATGCTTGGTTGCATAAGGAGAGGGATGACCAGCAGGAAAAAGAGGTGATAGTGTCAGGCTCTCTCTATTCAGGTTTGCCAGCCCATTCTCTTAAGCATCTACAAACTGTTCAGAACACGGCCATCAGACATTTTACCCATGCACATGGTCGCAATCCTGTTATCTCGCTTCTTATGCAACATCACTGCCTCCCAGTATCTTTCCATATACATCATAAAATCCTCACTCTGGCACATAAGGTTTTCCATCTTGGGTCCCTTTCTATCTCTCCTCTCCTTATTCCGTATACCCCTTCACATGCCCTGCGTTCTGTTACTGTACGCTGGCTGGCCCCTCCCTCAGTGCATTACTCCCATCTTGCTTGTACCCAGCGCTTAACTTTCTTCTTCCTGGCACTCCATTTTCTTCTTCCAAGCCCCTACCCTTTGGAATTTGCTTCCTCTCAACCTTCCAGTAGAGCAGTTCTATGCCAGATTTCACTCTGCTCTGAAAACTCACCTTTTCTCCTTAGCCTTTCCCCAGAGCTTCCTAGGGGTAGTGTTGTACACTGTAGACAGCAGAGAACCTTTCCTTTTCTCCTCTATCTTCCCCCTGTTTCTGACCTTTACATATGGAATTCATTTCTGTTTCTTTTGATTTTGGAAACTGATTTGGTTGTCTGGCTGAAAGACAGACCAAGTCTAAAAAAACAATAAACAATGTGTATCTCTTTTGCTGACACTATATAATGTGCACTTATACTGGACCAGTGTCAAATTATCACATGTTATACCCATTATGCTTTATATTCCTGCTAGTAAAAAAGGCCCGTTTCTGACACAAATGAAACGGGCGCTAGCAAGGTTTCCTTGGAGTGTGTATGTTTGAGAGAGTGTGTGTGAGAGTGACTGTGTGTGAGACAGAGAGAGAGAGTGAATGTGAGTGTGTGTGTGTGACAGAGAAAGAGTGAGACGGTGCGAGTGTGTCTGGGAGAGAGAGAGAGTGTGTGTGTGAGCATGAGAGTGTGTGCCAGGGCCCCCCTCCCTCCCAGTTCCAGGATCCTCCCTCCCGCCCTCTGAGTTCCAGGGTTATTGTCCCCCCCTCCCTGCCTCCGAGTTCCAGGGTCGTCCCCTCCCTCCCTGCCTCCGAGTTCCAGGGTCGTCCCCTCCCTGCCTCTGAGTTCCAGGGTCGTCCCCTCCCTGCCTCCCTCTGAATTTCAGGGTCCCCTCCCTCCCCTGCATTAAGCTCTCTCCCCTGCATTCATCCATATGCAGGCAACGTCCTCTGTGCCCTGCCCCCTCCATCCATCCATGTGCAGCATCTCTCCCCTGCCCCCTCCACCTCTCTCCAAATTCCAGGCCCCCCTCCCTCTGTCCCTCCGTCCCTCCCTCCCAGTTCCAGGGTCCCATGGAACTGGGAGGGAGGGGGGACGGAGAACATTGAAGGAGTGATGTCAGCAGGTGGTTACGATCCCAGTGAGACACATTGGAATGTTGGAGGAGCAAATTATTATATTAGATTATAGTTTGTTTATTATATGACCAGTATTATGAGGTCACTAGGTAGGTTGGTTTTCACGCATATATGTAGTCATTTTATGTGGTTTTGGGGCATAATTTTGATCTCTAAAAAGTTCTTTGTTAAACATTTTGTAATAGAAGCTTCATAATTTAATTTGTACATTACACATATGGTACAATAGAACACTTGTTTAAATTGATTCAATTGGACCATTGTTTATGCACCAATTGCCCTCCAGACATTATCCAACAATGTACAACATTCTATTACTTTGGACACACTGTTTCCCAGTTTTATGCTTCATTGCTTAAATGTTGTAATCCTGGTATGAAGGGCTTAGGGAAAATCTGGGAAAGAGTTAATCTGGGGAAACACCGATGTTCCATGAAACTGTTTCTAGTTTCATAAAATATGTTTTTGTGTACGAGTATTGTGCAGTTGCCTTTTTGCGGTCTGGACCCTGTTTAAACTCTATAGATCACGATAGAAGTCTGACAGTATATGCTGCATATGCCAAATCAATGTTGGTACATTGTCTCATGCTTTATTTATTTTTTGTAACAATATATTTCCTTTATGGCAAAGGGTGTGGGGTAGAATATCTGGAATTTTACCGTTACCTATAAAATTATGAAATCTGTTGTTTTTCTGGACTTAAAATATCGACCGGGCAGATATCTGTTTGATATACTGATAATCCGTTGCTTTACATCTACTTCTGAGTAATTGGAAACATTTGGCACAAGTTGGCTTCCATCTTTGGTGAAATTATGTATGTATATATGGTCCATGAATATGAAAAAGTTGCAGTGGAAAAATCAGGAAAACTTCCATATACTCTGCTATGTGGAAGTTATTTGGTTGCTTTTCTTTCTTGGGGGGGGGGGGGGGGGGGGAGGGAGCTGCTAAATAACCTTAAAATGTACTTTAACCTTTGGTTCTAAAGTGCTACATTCTGTTATACCTGTTTTGTTTATTTGTTTGATTAATTTGTATTCTGTATAAAGTTAAATAAAAAATATTTGAACTTAATGTAACCCTATGGGTTAAAGTTTAAAAGATTACCTGGCTCCTTCTGGATCTGGTGTGGAGACAGTGAGCAAAGATGGCTGTCCAGCCCATGTGGATGCAGAGTGGTGGTGGCCATATTGGATACATCATTAGTGTTGGAACTGGTTTATGTCTGTTCCTGTAATATTTAGTGTGCAGCTACTACATCTATTTAAGGATAATACCAAAAATGGCTAGAAATGGGTGTGGTTAAGGATAGACTAAGGATCAGAAGTGAATGCTTATTGGCTGGAGGAACAGGAAATGGATAGTACTAACCCAGAAGTGAACTCTGATTGGCTGGCCCGACCTGTCAAAATGAGTTTGACAAGAACGCCATCCCTTAAAGAGATGAGACAGCTGTGCTTGGACAAAGATGTAAATTTCATGAAGGGGAGAGCTGGTGCGGCTTAAAAAAGAAAAGGAATTGTTTGAATCTGTTTTGCAAAAAATCATTCAACTGAATTGCAATGAGACTTCATTTGTTCACACTCTATGTCCTATGTCAAAGTAGCATTTACTTTTGTTTGATTTTTTTTCTTTCTTTGTTTCATTTCTGCAAGTAAGGCATTCTAAAAAATATGTGTAAAAATATTTTCTCAGATTAGTTGGAAATAAAACTAAATAAGCCTGTTTTATTGTGTTTCTCATTTAAATTCACAAATTAATTCACATGCCTAATAAAGGATTATGTGCCATTTTTTTCTCACAGCATTTCATGAATAACTTTGTGGTTAAAATATCATCTGAATTCTTTGTTGGGTTACTGCATTTGATAATGCTATATTAGAGGAGGGATCATATCCAACAGCAATAACTAAAATTCCACTGACTCCAATTCCAAAGAATGTAGGAACAGACTTGACAATAGTAGATAATTACAGGCCAGTAGCTGGCATCCCCTGGATTGCTAAACCTTTGGAGTGTATAACAAATTCACAATTTTCTGATTATCTTCAATCATCTACTTAGTTACATAAATCTCAACATGGGTTTTGACCATCCTGTAGTTCAGAAACTTTACTTATTATCTTACCCCCTGTTTACTTAGCCGCTTAGCAATGCCGACACAGCCCATTCAAAATGAATGGGCTGTGTCGGTATTAGCGCATGGCAGCCGCTAGTGCAGCATAGTAAACAGGGGAATTAGTGACAGAGGTAAGGAATTATTAGTGGCAAGAAACAGTGTTACTTTCTTATTGTTCAATATTTTGGCGGCATTTGATGCCATTGATCATTCTGTGCTGCTTTATCGGTTGAGAGGTGGGTATTGCAGGCAGGGTTTTTGACTGATTTGCTGCTTTTTTTAAAAATCATATGTATAGCGTAATTAAAAATGGAGAAGAATCAAAGAGTTGGTTATCACCTTGTGTCCTCCCCTGTCTCCACAACTTTTTAATGTTTTTATGAGTCCTCTGAGTAAATATTTGGCTGATTTAGATAGCTTTCACTTATACAGATTTGAACAGCGAGCTCTACATGAGACTCTTCTTAGAGTAAGGAACTATATAGATATGGTGGAGAATTGGACAAAGTCTAATTTAAAATTAAATAAGCAGAAAACTAAATTACTCTGGTTCGGGGACATACAGAAGGTTGAAACACTTTGTTGTCTGGGGAAATTCTTCAGTTTAAGGAACGATCTAAAACTTTAGGGGTGATTTTAGATTCTGGACTGTCTTTTGAGCTACATATCAATGAATTAGTATGGAAATTATTTTTTTAATTTATGTAAATTAAGAGCTATAAATTTACATAAATTACAAAAATAATTTCCATACTAATTCATTTCTGAGTCCTGTAAATGTTCGGGTTATTGAGCAGGCAGTTTTAACATCCTATCTTAATTATTGTATTTCCTTATATAGTGCCAAAGTGCTAAAATTTGGAATAGTGTTCCAGTTCCTGTTAGACAGATCACTCCATATTTACAGTTTCGCAAAGCTTTAAAAATTCATTTGTTTTCTTTGTATAGAGTTTGGAGTATTTTCTTTCACACTCATAACCTGCTAATTTTATATTAGTAAATGTAATTCCCTTCTTTTAGAAGTGATTATTAGTGTAATCCGCTTTGCAGCTGTGGTTAAATGCAGAATATAAATGATGTGAATAGAATATGCGTTTACAATCCACACATATTTGATTATTGATGTTGCTGACTTGCCTCTGACTCTATTTACTTTGAGTTTCTTGTTGGTTCTTAGAAGCTACCTTGGTAGGTAATGAATAGCTTGGATTTCACAATTCTATTCACACATTATTCACCATGTCTTTTTCCTGGCAATAGTTCGCAGCAAACTGGTCTTTCTTTGATGGAACCTTTCCAGGCCAAGTCTGTACCAACTGCTCTTTACATTTGCATTTCCTCAATATTTTCGGTGTGTTCCATTTCCCTCTACCTCCTAAAGCTACCTGCTGTACCAGTTCTTCATGTACTACAAGTTATTATCACCACTCATGAGACAGGAGAAATAAGAAGAGCTCTTATTGAAGATATATTACAGAATAAAATCTGACGTGGTAACATTTTGCCCTCAGGCTGCATCATAGGTAAAAATATAAAAGACATATAACAATTCAAATGATATACATGTATATAAAAATAATCAAATATAAAATAAACTCAAAGGAATCTTCCATAGATTTGTTCTATAATCATATATGCATCTCATTTATGCTGCTCTTGTATATTAAGTAATAAATACAATTCTTAATGAAAAGATCTTTGATAGACTAATCAATTAGTTAAACAATTGTACTTGCAGTTTTTTTGGATTCAGTTATAAATCATATGTTTTCTCATTACAATTATAACAACTCCCAAATACTAATGGGAACATTAAATATTGACAATAAGAACAGTTTTTTCTCATTTATCACCAGGGTATCATGTTACGGTGAGCGGGACTCACAGGCCACACCTCCATCATCTTGGGGTCAGTGTGATACACCCTCTCTTCTTTTTTCAGTGTGTTAGAAGCCATATGGGTGATACTTGCTGGTGGGTGTAGCCTAATGGTTAGTACAGTGAGTTGTGATCCTGGGGAACTGAAGGTCCTTGTAACCCCGGGCAAGTTACAACTCACCATTACCCCAGGTACAAAAATACCGTCTTAGATCATGAGCCCACTAGGGACAGAGAAAGTAACTGCATATAGCCCCAAATTCTATAACAGTTGCTTAAAATTGCACGCACAATTTAATTGAATAACAAGATAATTAATGCTGATAAATGGCTCGTTAACAAGCAATTATCAGCACTAAATAGATTTAATTAAAATATACACCTATAAATATAGGCAAGGGATCCGCACCTAAACTTTACATGCAAGTTCAAAAAGAAGGTGCGGAAATGGGAGGTGATGGGTGGACCAGAGTTTTCTTAAAATTTACACGGGTAGTTATAGAATAATGGGGATACACACCTAATTTAGGCATCAAGATTTGCACCACGTTTCAGTTGGTGTAAATAGCCATGCCTAAAATTAGGCACAATTCCCAGGTGCAAACCGCGCCTAACTTTAAGCTTGGTTTATAGAATAGTGTTTTTTTCAGCACTGATTTATTTTGGCATCATATATAGAATTCACCCCATAATGTGTACAGTGCTGCGCTTGTCTAGTAGTGCTATAGAAAAAATTATAATTAGTTGTAGTAGTACAAAGTACATAAGCATTGCTGTACTAGAACAGACCAAGCTCGGTATCCAGTTTCCAAAAGTGGCCAATCAAGGTCATATGTACTTGTCAGTATCCTAAAAGAGTTAAATAGATTTCATGCTGCTTATTCCAAGAATAAACAGTGGATTTTCCCAGTCCACCTTAGAAAGTGGTTTATGGACATTTCTTTTAGAAACTTGTCCAAATCTTCTTTAAACCCTGCTATGCTAACCGCTTTTACTATATACTCTGGCAATGAGTTCCAGAGCTTAATTATAGGTTGAGTGATGAAATTTTTTCTCAGATTTTGTTTTAGATGTACTACTTAGTAACTTCATTGCTCTAAGCATTTGCAGTATATGTGTAGATCCATGACTTTCATGTTGTGGGGTCGATGCTTGTCAATTAAGTGAGGAGGACCCCAAAGCTCAAGGATCCTGCATCCTCCTTGCTCTTAGCACATCACGTTACCCCTCTCATACTGAAGATAGTTCATCTTGTCAATAGCATTAAGAGGCAGAATTGAATTATGGACAGTTTGGAAATAAGTTGAAGGCCTTTCTATTCCCAGTAGGAAAGTAGCAGTTTGCTGGTCAGAGTTTGGTCAACAGTATAACTCAATAAGATGTTTAGTGTGTAAGGAGATATTAAGATATCAGTTGAGTTCTCTGGGGTGGGAGGTATTTTAGTGATTGTTTAATGGACCTGTATTTTAAAAATATTTTATAAGCTCCATGTGTCCTGATTTTTATTGATATTAGTACATTGCCTTGGATTCTTATTTTAGATGGAAAGTGGTACAGTATATCAAAATATTTTCCAAACAGATCAAAGCAGCATCACCACCTCAGCTCTGCATTCGGTTGTCATCATAAAGGATCTCAGCTTTATAAAATGATTACCAGTAAGCCGTAAAGCATTCTCAAAATGTCACCACTGGAATATGTTTCACTGGAATAATGTTGTTTGTTTTTCACCGCTTCTAATTTCTTGGAGAAAAACATGAATTTGTAGAATACAAGGGTATTTTCAGGGTTAGGCAACCTATAATCCCTGTACACACCAATTGACTTGGATTTTCAGGATATCATTATAAATATGCATGAGGTTAATTTGCATACAATAAATATTTATTAGAGATATTCTGAAAATCCAAGTGAATTAGTGTTCACAGTGAATGGAGGTGCAATGCACTGTGGAAAAGGGGACCCAGGCCCATATCTCACTCTATCTGTCACACTTGTGGTGGAAAACGTGAACCTTCCAAAACTCACCAAAAAACTACTGTACCCACATATATGTGACCCCTTCACCCATAAGGGCTATTGCAGTGGTGTACAGTTAGGGGCAGCGGATTTTGGAGGGCTCAACAGACAAGGTAAGGGAGCAACGGTGAGATGTGTACCTGGGAGCTTTTATCTGAAGTCCACAGAAGTGCCCCTGGCCTAGGGTCTCCCACTGCTCCCCTGGGATGTCTGTGTGCCTAATCTACTAAGAATGCTGACTCCTACTACATCCCAATGGCTTGATTTTCTATGTTTTTCACTTGTACTTTTTTTTTTTAAAAACAGACTAAAAAGATAAATGCACAGAGCACAAAAACATGTTATATGCGGTATTTTTGGAAAAAAAGATAAGACATTTTGCTTTTTCAAAAATGGCTATATATTTCCTATTCAGATTTGGGACGTTTAGCTCCAAACATCCAAAGTCTGACTTAGACGTCATATTGAAAATGCTCCTCCACATGAAATAAATATGCCAATATTAACAGAACAAACTATACAGACTATTTGAATACTCTGAATAAAAGGGTGCATTTACCAATTTAAAAAAAACCCCAAACAAAACCCTGCATCAGAACAGAGCAAAAAGATCAAAACTGGGCAAGAAGAACTGAGTCATTTGTCTCTGTCCCTAATAGGAGGCTCAGGCTGGATCTAACATAATAAACCACTTCATTGCTTACTTTAGGAAGCCAATTTTTCATACAGGGTATTTCTAAACTTGTGTTGTAACAGATTTCCTAATTCAGGTGTGTTGGGAAACAGGCTGTTTTGAAATAAGACGTGGCAGGCGTCCCAGTGCTGATCTGTCATTGTAAATTGACTCTTCCCTTTCTAGCGCCAGGCCCTGTAGCATTAGTTTATAAACTGCAGTCTGGCCAGTTCTCAAGATTCCGTCCCAGCTCCTGAAGGCACCATGAAGACAGCAAGTAACACCTTCTTTCTACTGACATTCATTAACCTCTGCATATACACATCTGTGTCCGGGCAGACAACAACAACAACAGGAGGTGAGCACAGTTATAGGTACAAAGATGAGATTGCTGTTGACTGGAAGAAGGGGCTGATGTTAGACACACTAGAATCAGAAGGTAGAGAAACCTTTCAATATAAGGCTATATTTTAGCTTCTCCAAAACCAGGCATTTCAGGATGGACTTGCCTATGTGAGAATTGTGTGTAAGCAGAATTTTCAAACTTATGTGAATAGTTTTCCATGCTAAACTCCACAGGAAATATAGAAAACCCATAAGATCAATTATGGGTGGATAATATTGGCATTGCTGCAGTAGTGCCTATATATATTTTGTTATGGTGAAGGGATAAAAGAAAAATGGGTGGTGGTGGGGGGACATATATACTCGATAAGACGATAATTTAATTATTTTGCAATGGGAGTCTTATAAAGACTTAAGGAATTAAAATTAATGAAATTTTGATGTAGTTTAATTAATTAGCAAATAGGGGTAAACAAAATAAGAAGGGATCACCGGGAAGAGATGATGAGGTTTAGTAAGGCATTCAAATTAGAGCAGAAAGAATGGTGACTTCAAAAGGGTATGTAAATTTTGGTTTGGTTTTTTTTAAGGTTGGGGGCGGAGTAAAATAGCAGGAGAACAGCTCTGGGCTGAGGAGAATTGATGGACAGCAAGGAGGAAAGCTAGTTGAGGGAACTGAAGCAAGAAATTTCATCCCTCCCAATCCCTCCCAAAATTTAGAAGAGTGAGAGTTGGGATTGGGATCTTGGGTAATTTTGTAGTTGGGATAGCGATGTTTAGGGATGTTAAAAGGGGTAGTTTAAGTCACAGTTGCAGTAATTTAAATGAGAATTTTTCAAGCAGCCTTCCTTTAAGAACAATGAATTTACTGGCTATATGGATTTTACAGTGTAATCTGCTCGTGTGCGAAACTGCTAGAAGCAGAAGTGAGGCCTTGACAACACCGCAGGTCTCACTTTACAAGGTGGTTCATGCAGTAATAATACATTTGATGGAATAAATATGTGCAGCTAGGTCAGCACCGACTAACTTTATAAAAGGTAATAAGAAAAGTGAAGGTTGTATTGAAATATTGATAATAACATTTTTATTTGTGTTGGTTATGAATTTTTGATTGCTTAATAAAGCTGCCTCCAAAACAATTTTTCCAATTTATAAGGTTGCCATAGAATTCTTTGTTCATGTGTGTGTCAGGAATGGATGCAATGCAAGTGCCAATATTAAGCACAGATAATATACATGGTGCTTTTCACACAGTGCTATTGTAAGCTCTAACATATTTTCAAAGAGAAACTGCTCTTTGAAAATTTACTAACAATACATAAATAAAAAAATGAAGTCATACTTTGCTGTTAAGTGGGTCAGAGAAAATTGACCTCCAGTGGAGACACTTGAGACAATATCCCCCTGATGCAGAACATTTTTGCGTCGGGGCACACTTGGGAATATATAAGAAGCAATATTTTGATGGGACCCATTTTGCAAGATGGAAAATTCTCAAGTGACATATTGGAATAAAAATGATTTAAAAACTTTTGTATTGAATTGTATTGAATGATTAGGTTATATTCACATATAGTAACATAGCAACATAGTAAATGACGGCAGATAAAGACCTGTACGGTCCATCCAGTCTGCCCAACAAGATAAACTCATTATACATGGTATGCGATACTTTATCCAGTTCATTTTCGAAAGAGAAGGGTGCCCATCTTTCTACACAAATCCAGAGATTGGCGTCCTTCTCTCAGGGGCGCCCAATTTGGCATTATCGAAAGCCGATTTTGGGCGTCCCCAACTGCTTTCCATCTCTGGGACGGCCAAAGTTCCCAGGGGCGTGTCGGAAGGGTAGCAAAGGCGGGACAGGGGCATGCCGGGAAATGCTTAACAGATGGTCGCCCTCGGTCGATAATGGAAAAAAGAAGGGCGTCCCTGGCGAGAATTTGGTCCACTTTATTTGGTCCTTTTTTTTTCAGGTCCAAGTCCCAAAAAAATGCCCGAACTGACCAGATGTCCACTGGAGGGAATCAGGGATCACCTCCCCTGACTCCCCCAGTGGTCACTAACCCCCTCCCACCCTCAAAAAACAACTTTAAAAACTTTTTTGCCAGCCTCAAATGTCATACTCAGGTCCATCGCAGCAGTATACAGGTCCCTGGAGCAGTTTTAGTGGGTGCAGTGGACTTCAGGCAGGTGTACCCAGTCCCCCCCCCCACCTGTTACACTTGTGGTGGAAAATGGGAGCCCTTCAAAACCCACCCGAAACCCACTGTACCCACATGTAGGTGCCCCCCTTCACCCCTTAGGGCTATGGTAGTGGTGTATAGTTGTGGGGAGTGGGTTTTGGGGGGGGTTGGGGGGCTCAGTACCCAAGGTAAGGGAGCTTTGCACCTGGGACCAATTTGCAAAGTCCACTGTAGTGCCCCCTAGGGTGCTCGGTTGGTGCCCTGGCATGTGAGGGGGACCAGTGCACTACGAATCCTGGCCCCTCCCATGACCAAATGCCTTGGATTTGTTCGTTTTTTGAGATTGGCGCCATCGGTTTCCATTATCTGCAAAAACCGAGGGCGCCCATCTCTAAATCCGGCGATCTCAGCATTTAGGTCGACCATCTTTAATGTTGACCTAAATGTCAAGATTTGGGCACCCCTAACTGTATTATTGAAATGAAAAATGGACGCCCATCTCGTTCGATAATACGGTCGGCCCCGCTCCTTTGCGGCGCCATCTTTGGAGATGGGCATCCTTAGAGATGGGCATCCCCGGTCGAAAATGCCCCTCTATATGTATACCTGAGTTTGATTTGTCCTTGCCATTCTCAGGGCATGGACCGTAGAAGTCTGCCCAGCACTGTTCTTGTACTAAAATTTCTGAAGTTAATGTCGAAGCTCCTTAAAATTTACATTCCAGCCCATCCATACCTATTCAGTCACAATCAGGGCACAGACCGTAGAAGTCTGCCCAGCACTGGTTTTGCTTCCCAATTACCGGTATTGCCACCTCTGCTAAGATTCTATGAATCCATTCCTTCTAAGCAGGATTCCTTTGTGTTTATCCAACGCATGTTTGAATTCCGTTACCATTTTCATCTCTACCACCTCCCACGGGAGAGCATTCCATGTATTCACCATCCACTCTGTGAAAAAATACTTCCTGAGTCTGCCCCCCTTCAACCTCAATTCATGTCCTCTAGTTCTACCACCTTCCCGTCTCCGGAAAAGGTTTGTTTGCAGATTAATACCTTTCAAATATTTGAACATCTGTATCATGACACCCCTGTTTCTCCTTTCCTGCAAGGTCTAAATGTTGAGGTCGGCGAGTCTCTCCTCGTACGGTTTGCAATGCAAACCCATATAATTTTTGTAGCTTTTCTTTGCACCACTTCCAGTCTTTTTACATTTTTAGCAAGATATGGCCTCCAAAACTGAACACAATACTCCAAGTGGGGCCTCACCAACGACTTGTAGAGGGGCATCAACACTCCCTTTCTTCTGCTGGTTATACCCCTCTCTATGCCGCCTAGCATCCTTCTGGCCAAGGCCTCTGCCTTGTTGCATTTTTTCTTCACCTTCAGATCATCGGACACCTTCACCCCAAGGTCGAGCTTACTAATCTCTCCCCTCCTATCTGGTATCTCTCTTTTGGGTTTCTGCACCCCAAGTGCATCACTCTGCACTTCTTGGCATTAAATGTTAACTCTTTATTTATTATTTGTTAGGAACCTAAATTGCTCTGTTGTTTAAAAATTTTGTATTTTATGTCTAATCTAGTATAAATATGCTCACTATTAATAATAATAATAATAATAATAATAATAAATAATATTAATAGTAGTGCTCAGATAAGTTCATTATTTATTTATTTATTTATTTATTACATTTGTATCCCACATTTTCCCGCATAGCAGTAGGCTCAATGTGGCTTACAGGTTCTGGAGAGGAGAGTATCAACTCCGGGAATATATACAGAGTGGAAAATAGAGTAACAGTAGGTGCATGGAAGCTTATTAATAATAATAATAATAATAAGAAACAACATAAGGAATGTCAAGTCAAATGCAAAGTGCTAAGGAAGGCAAAGAGGGATTTTGAAAAAAGATTGCGTTGGAGGCAAAAACGCAGAGTAAATTTTTTTTTAGGTACATTAAAAGCAGGAAGCCGGCAAAAGATGTTTCCAGGATAGCCATGTATGTATCAAATCCTGGCTCCATAAGAATCCTAAATTTAAAGCTTGAGCTCTGAAAGAGAAAGAAAAAAGACACTTTCACATTAATTTAAAAGGTCACATAACTCCACTGTTCTGGTATGACACTCCCTCATTCACAGTCCATTCACAAAATCTTTGTAGTCAGGCTGCCCAACATGGTACAGGATCTGTTTCCCCATAACACACTCCACCATCATTGCACTGAGGGCCAGAAGCACTAAACTTAACGAGCAATTAACGAGAAAGGGTTGGAACTCCCAGCAGTTCATGTATAGCAGTTATGCAAAACAATTCCCCAAACACAGCATATAACTGCTTGGAGTTTGAAGAGACCTCCAGAGTGAAAGGTGAGCTACCTTAAAGCCTTTCATATTTCCCCAGGGCTAAATAGAAAAAAATCTAGCTGAGTAAACCTCCCATTCAAGGACAACATCAACTAATGGAAAAAAGTCTCACAATATTTTTTGTTCTGCAGGAATGGCACCATTGTTTAAACAGCCACAATCAAAAATCTATCTCTTTCTTTTTCATTTTCAAAGATTCCCTGTGCATAGGCACACACTGAAACAAACCCATGTCTATCTAAAGAGTTTAAAGTGGGTTGTAATGTAAAATGTAAAAGATCAAAAATAAGACATAGAAACTTAGAATAAAATGTATCAAGATTTTTTAAGGCTGGTTTCAATATCAAAATAGTAATAAATGGTGCTTTAAATTCTTCATCTGAAAAAGTTGTTTTGCTTTTTGTAAGAGAGATTTTGAATTTAGACACAATGGAGCAAGATATGAAGCTAATTGGATGATAAGTGTTGGATCCTTTAAATGTTTATTTATTTTATTTATTAGGGTTTATTTACCACCTTTGTGAAGGAATTCACTCAAGGTGGTGTACTGTAAGACTAGATCAAACATGAGCAATAGACAATTGCAGCAGTAAAAATAGTCAAATAACAATACAATATTTATATATACATACATACATACTAGGAAAAAGGCCAGTTTCTGAAACCAATGAAACGGGCGCTAGCAAGGTTTTCCCTCGGAGTGTCTATGTTTGAGAGAGTATGTGTGAGAGTGACTGTGTGAGAGATAGAGAGTGAATGTGCGAGTGTGTGTGACAGAGAGAGAGTGAGACTGGGTGTGAGTGTGTCTGTGAGAGAGAGTGTGTGTGAGAATGAGACTGTGTGCCATGGGCCCCCCTCCCTCCCTTCCTCCCAGTTCCAGTGTCCCCCCTCCCTTCCTCCGAGTTCCAGGGTCATCCCCTCCCTCCCTCTGAGTTCCAGGGTTGTCCCCTCCTTCCCTCCCTCTGAGTTCCAGGGCCGTCCTCCCCCTCCCTCCCTCCGATCTCCAGGGTCGCCCCTCCCTCCCTCTCTCTGAGTTCCAGGGTCATCCCCCTCCCTCCGAGATCCAGGGTCATCCCCCCCTCCGAGTTCCAGGGTCGTCCCCCCTCCCTCTCTCTGAGTTCCAGGGTCGTCCTCCCCCTCCCTCTCTCCGAGTTCCAGGGTCATCCCCCCCTCCCTCCAAGTTCCAGGGTCGTCCCCTCCCTCCCTCCGAGTTCCAGGGGACCGAGTTTCAGGTTCCCCCTCTCTCTCTCCTTCCTTCTGAGTTTTAGGTTCCCCCCCTCGAAACGCAACATCACAAGCATGAGGGTGTCATTGTCCCTCCCTGCCTCCCTCCCTCCCTTCCAGTTCCAGGCCCCCTACCTCCAAATTTTAAAAGTCATCTTCACTTACGAAGTCGGGTTTACGGCAGCCGGCAGCAGTGGAAAAAGGCGTGCAGGCTTGGCCCTTCTCTCTCTCTTAGCTCTTGTCCCGCCCTCATTTCCTGTTTCCGTAAGGGCAGGAACAGAGCTGAGTGAGAGAAGGGTCAAGCCTGCACGCCTGTTACCGCTACTGCTGTCGGCTGCAGTAAACCCGACTTCGTAAGTGAAGTTGACTTTTAAAATTTGGAGGTAGGGGGCCTGGAACTGGAAGGGAGGGAGGGAGAAAGGGAGGGACGACGACACCCTCATGCTTGTGACATCGCGTTCCGTTGCCTGGCAACTCTGCAGCATTCCCTTCCAGTGATTGGCCTTTACTTACACGAAAGTACGTGACGTCATTTCAGGAGATGGATACAGCAGGAGCACGAATGCTTCAAGGCTTCACTTTCTCAGCTTCAGAATGTTGGAGGTGCTTTTTATTATATAGAATATATATATATATATAGTAAAATAAAAATAAAAATATCTTCAATTTTTTGAGAGACCTCTGTTTTTTTGGGATATCCTGTGATCTCTCTGTATATCCTGAAGTTTGTCAGTATTAAGACCAAAACGTCCAACTTTTAGCCCTGGACATTTTTGCTTTGTTCCATTATGGCGGAAGAATATCCTAGTGGTGGAAATGTTCAAATCCCCCCCCCCCCCCTGTGATTTGGACACACTGCAGATGAACTACATTGAAAAATATCTTTTAAATATCTTTCAAAAAATAGCAATTTGGATGTTTTTGCAAGAAAAACTTCCATCTGCTGTTATGTGCCATTTTTGAACGTTTTTCTGTTGCAAAAATGAGCCCCTTAACCTGCGATAGTCAGCAGTGCTTACTTAACAAGTTATGTCTCTGAATATCTTATTAAAGTTAGCGGGATATATTGTGCTGCTTAATACTGGCCTCAATATTTCATTTCACATCACTGAATATACTGTATTAGTATTTTTGTGCATTTTCTGCAGTTAGATTGTAGCAAGAATAAAATGATTATCTTTCTTCCAGCTCTGCAGTGCTTATTTATTCATTTTCCATTCTGCAGGCAAATAGAGAGACTTGTTAAAATAATTTTGTAATTTTATTTTAGAAAAATCTGGCTCTTGCCCATTGGAACTGGATGGACTACCTTGTGCAAGTGGAGATCAAACCCCTCTGTGCAGCAGTGACAGCAACTGTACTGAGGATGAGAAGTGCTGCAACTATAATTGCAAATTCCAGTGCGTGAAACCCGTGCAAAGTAAGGGTGCCCATGTCACACCTAGATTGTACAGTGTTCAGAGAGTGCCCACCCCATTGAATGCAATCTTGTCAAAAAATGCACAGGGAGCTGTAGGTTTTCGGCTTGTGAACCATTAGAATTTTGTAAAAGAACTATTCAAAAAGGATCTGTATCTGTTCATCCATTTGGGGGCAAAATAACTATCCAAACAAAAGTGAAAGTCATCAAAGTTTGGCCAGCTGGAACAAAATTGGACTGGTTTAATTAACCTCTGTTACAATCACATTCAGATGTTATAGTTATAAATGCCTAGTTGGTAATCAAGCTTCCTTAATCTTACAGTTCAATTTTTTAACCTTCTTGATCGCAATATTCGTCCCAAGAGGTAACAGCAATAATATAATGCTGAGTGGTATACAATAATAACAAAGATTTACTGATCATAAACAAGTCTTGTGAGACTTGAAATCACAAGACTAGCATGAGCACTGTGTGGCTCAAGCTTGCAGATAGACCAGTCGTGGCGGGGAAACCAGATGAGGGGAAAGAGACTGTATAAAGACAGAGGAGGGGGTACGAGAGAGAGAGAGAGAGAGAGAGAGAGAGAGAGAGAGAGAGAGAGAGAGAGATATTGGGTAAAGGCTGGGAGGGGGACATGAGAGAGAGAGAGAGAGAGAGAGAGAGAGAGAGATTGGGTAAAGGCTGGGAGGGGGACATGAGAGAGAGAGAGAGAGAAAGAGACTAGGTGAAGACTGGGGGTAGGCAATCACCAAGTTTATCATATTTTCCTTTGCCAAGAAAGAACATAATAGTGTGATTAACTCGTTAGTCTTTACTTTACTTTACTTTATTGTACTTATACCCCACACACATCCGAATTGGGGACTCAGTTCTTTGTGGCTTACATTAAGTTAACTCAGATATACAGATAGAGGTCAGATGTACAAATGAGAATACAATCAGAGATACCAACAACAGGTCAAGGGGTGCAAGAAGAGGGAGAAAAGAGATAGATGGATGAGTTGACATATCTAGGGGTGTAGTGCGGTATCATGATCTGGTGTATTTGTTGTGCTGTCTGTCTCTTGATGCTAGGTTGCATTGATCATGAGGAATTTTTTTATTTTTATTTATAACCATTTAAATTTTTACAAGCGATAAAACAACTTGCTGGAAATACAGAGAAAGTAATATGTAGGAATTATTTCAGTCAGGTAATTCTATTCTCTTCCTTAGACCACTAAATAGGGAGAGTGAAACAAGATAAGGAGATCAATTAAACAGTAAACAGAAAAACAAAAACGTGGTATTAACCTGATTATCCCCAGATATTACTCGTCTAATTCATTATTCCACATTGATCATCTGGTTGGCTTCTTCAAGGCCAATACGGTGTAAAGTCAAATCATTTCATTGAAAACATACTTATTGTCCAATATTAGTTAGAAATAATAGATCTGATTATATTCTCTCTCTTTTAAAAAACAGAAGTTATTTAACAATGCATATACTTAAGTCTCTAATTCAAATCCCACTGATTAAAGTAATCCCAGTTTTCACAGGCTTCACTCCTTTTAAAGTAATAATTTGAGGAAATGTTTCTAAGGAAAACTTTAAGAGTCATACCCGGAACTCTGGGAAAAACAATAATCTCAATATTAATCATCTATAATAATATTCATTTTATTACTCAAAATTTCTGGTCTATTATCATTTTCAAAATCAAAACCACATCTTGCTCATGTAGAATAATTTGTTATATCAATTTTTTACTCTCAAAGGGTTCAGTTGTCCATGTAACTCTCTAATAAAATTATATCTGAAACAAAATTATTTACTGCCACCGTTAGGTCCCGAAGCACCTTCCAGATGGTATTCAATGTAACCTCCACGGGAGCCAAAACCTCTAAGTTGATTTCTCATAGGTGTTTAGGAGTGGTTCCGCCGATTTGGGTTCTGCTGTAAACGTCCTCCGTTTCAGCATATACCTCTAACTCACTCCTCCACTCCTTTGGACATGGTGGTTGAATAATTCGGGAGTGAAGGAGTTGTTTTTTCCAGGTCCAAGAGCGTTGATGCTCCTTCGCCGGCACTAATCAAAGGACTCGCCAACCCTTTCATCTGTGGGCAGTTCGTCGCGCAGCGGTCCTGCACTTGCTGCTCAGGGGATAAAACACTGGCCATCGGCGGCTGACTGCCGGTTGTCCCCTTCCTCTTAGTTAAGGTAACTGCAATTGCAGAGAGGAAATTTAAGTAAAGAAGACGAAACTTCAGAGGGCAGCTGGGCCGTTGGGCATACGAACTTCAGGTCACCATCTTACCACTCTCCCAGTTTGGGACACTCTTTGTCTGGTTTCTCTTCAGAGGCCTGTCTGATATGGGTAACCCTTCAGCATAGCCCTCTAAGTCATTGAAACACACAAGCCCCTCCACCCCTAAAAGGTGGTGTCCCTTCGGAGGGGAGGAATTTTTTATACAGAAATGTTTTTAATTTTTTGTGAAAACATTCATAGGTGATGTCGTGTTGTATGTCCTTTGGCAATGTATTCCACCATCTGACCACATTAAATGGGAAGTTTGCAGTGTGGGCTGCTTTGTAGGTCACCCCTTTACAGTTGGAATGGTGTATGATGAGGTAGTCTTGTAGTTTCACTTTGAGAGTAGGTTGCGGTGGTTCAGCTAGTGACATCATGTAACTTGGTGCGGTGCCATATACAATTTGGTACACGAAAGTGCAGACTTTGAAGATCCCTCTTGCTCTTATTGGTAGCCAGTGTAGATATTACAGTAGTAGCATTGTGTGGTCATATATGGATGTGCCGCAGATCAGGCATGCTGAGGTATTCTGTGCTGTTTGTAGTTTTTTGAATAAGTATTCTCTGCAGCCCACAAGGATCGCATTGCAGTAGTCTACCTGGGACAAATGAGGCTTTGGACTAGGATTCAGAAGGCAGTTTTTGAGAAATATGTTCTTATTCATTGTAGTTTCCAGAGGGATCTGAATACTTGTGGTTCTAGTGTCAGATGTTAGTCAATCAGTATTCCTAGTACTTTAATATTTGTATCTTGTGTGTATTCCCTTTGATCTATATGAATTTTGTTGCTTATTATTGGTTTGGAAGGGTTGCTTATCGCCATGAACTTTGTTTTTTCACTGTTGAGTTTCAGCTTGAAAGTCGTGGCTCAGGTTTCCATTAGGTCAAGTGCATGTTTGATTTCTCTGTGTGCAGCCATGATGTTATCAGCAAAGGGAATGCCTATGGATATGTCATCCATGTAGATATATGTTTTAAAGCCATTCACTTCTAGTTTGTGGCCCAAGGGGGCCATAAAAATATTCAATAGTGATGGAGAGATGGGGGAACCTTGAGGTACTCCACATTCTGGGATTCATTCCGCAGATAGGGATCTTGGCATCTTCACTTTGTAGGATCGGTTGCTCAGGAATCCCTCAAACCAGGATAGTACGTTGCCTCCTATACCTATGCTGTCTAGCATGTTTA
Source organism: Microcaecilia unicolor (assembly GCF_901765095.1). Classification (NCBI taxonomy): domain Eukaryota; kingdom Metazoa; phylum Chordata; class Amphibia; order Gymnophiona; family Siphonopidae; genus Microcaecilia; species Microcaecilia unicolor. The sequence goes on along the minus strand of NC_044033.1, from coordinate 371,061,855 downwards.
GTAACAGTCCATGGTCTAGCAGGTCAAAAGCTGATGACATGTTGAATTGGAGGATCATGGTCCTGCGACTTGTGCTGATCTCTTTTCTCAGGTCTGACACCAGCGATGTTAATATGGTTTCTGTGCTGTGGTTTGGGCAGAAGCCCGATTGTGAGCTGTACAGTATGGAAAAGTGTGTCATATATTCCATGAGTTGATGTGCAGCTATGCCCTCCATTACCTTGGTTAGTAGGGGGATGGAAGCCAAAGACATGTAGTTGGATATTACATCTTGCATGATCTTGCTATTTTTTGGGATTGGGGTTAGGAAGATGCCTCCTTTTTCCTTTGGCAATTGGCCCTGGTTAAGCATGGATGTGATATGTTTTGTTAGGCAGTGTATGAAAGTATCAGGGGCGTTCTTTAATAGGAAGTTCAGACAGGTGTCGAGAAAGCATTGTGATTTGGTGTATTTATTCACAAGATTTTTGACCATGTCGGTGGAGGGAGGTGTGAAAGTAGTCCATGTTCTATTTCCTGACTTGGGGTCTTCCATTTTACTTGTCATGTCTAGGTAACCTCCTAAGTTGCTTGTGGAGGTGGAGAGACCTCTTTTGATATTGGAGATTTTCTGTTCAAAGTAGTTGACCAGCACTTGGGCTGCGGGTTGTTGTCTGTTGTCCGCTGTCAGCTTCTCTGTGTCCAGCAGACTATTTTATTTACTTATTTATTTATTTATTGCATTTGTATCCCACATTTTCCCACCTCTTTGCGGGCTCAGTGTGGCTTACAATAGGATATGAATAATGGAAATACATTTGTTATAACTTGGTTATGGGTTACATTGTACAAGTTATGTGAAACCAGCCTGAAAAGTTTTTTTTTTAATTTGGTTGATTGCCACCTATTTTGTTTTCATAATACTTAACTTTGGCTTTCTTGATTTCAGATTTGTATTTTTGGATCATTTTGCACCATTGCACTCTGCTTTCATTGAATTTATGGCGAATCCATTTCCAACCAAGTCTTCTGCATGCTTTTTTCATCTGTGATAGTTCCTGGTTGAACCAGGGGTGGATTGTTCTCCTGAGGTGATTCTTCAGTTTCTCTGGTGCTATTTTGTCCAATGTTGTTTGACTCTCCTCATTCCATCAATTTAGGAAGGTAATTGTATTTTGTGCTGTTCTAAAACGCGGTTTTAATTTATGTCGTGCCAGAATAGGTCTGCATCAATTTTTCCTCTTGTTTTTTTGAAGTTGGGTCGGACATTGTGATTTTTCTTTTTATCCCTTTTTGGCCACTCCAGGATTAATGTTAGCTTGTAATGGTCCTGACCATGGGGCTGGTGACCATTGTGTATCTCTGATTTTCATCTTGTGATGGTTTTTGAGTTTGTAGGCTAGCATGTCTAGCTGGTGTCCTTTGTTGTGGGTGATGTTGGTTGTTGAAAGTTCCACTTGCCCATGAAATCCATTAGGTCTTCAGTGTCCCTATCATTTTCACAGTCCAAGTATAGTGTCACCCAGTATGACCATGAGGTCATTGCGAGTGCACACAACTCCACAAAATCATCCTGTGCATTTGTCTACTTTACAGGTGGATGGTAGAATAGGGGTAAAGCAAATACTTCCCTGGAGTGTGTAGTCATTGAGTTTACAAGTCATGATTTCCAGGTAAGGGGTTATGAGGTCTGATGTGAGTTTGAGGTTAGGATTTGTAGAGAATGGCAACACCACCTCCTCTTTTGGCATAGCCGCCGAGAGGGGGGGGGGCAGCAGGGGGGACTCAAAATCAGTGTTCTGTTGGCGTGGTTGGTAGGGATCTGCAAGCCCCATCGGTTGAAGACCTCCTCCCGGCAGAAAGAACACTTACACCCTGTGCAGCCGGCAGTGTCACTGAGCCACTGCGGCCCCACCTCTTGCTGCTCAGGGTGTAAGTGTTCTTTCTGCCGGGAAGAGGCCTTTTGGCTGGCAGGGCTTGCGGATCCCTGCCAGCTCAGGTATTTCAGTCATATTACATCAAACTATTGGTCTGTGCAGGCCCTATTGCAGGAGGCCCACAGAGAAAATACATTTTGACAGCCTGCTACACCAACATACAATTCACATACTACAGTATGAAAAATGAACATGAGGCATGACTTGCTGAGGCTGTTTTTCACAATTAGTGCCTATGGGAAAAAGTTTATTAAATCAGGCCCACAGTGTATATTTAATTTGTTTGTTTTTTTTAAATGGTCATAGTTTTACCATACTGGGAACAAAAGTGGCATTACCCTAAAATCAGGGCAGTCAATATTCAGCCTGCAGTGTCAGCTGAATTAGACCTGGATATTTATTTATTTTATAATTTCTTTTTTTTTTAAGTATCTTTATTGAGTCCTTAGTGCACAAAACATCAATACACATTAGCCCCCCTCCCCTCGTCATTTCCCATCAGTGAATGAAACAACATATTAGCCTTTCCATCAACATCCACAGGGTTATAACATAAATACATCAAATAACATTAAACGAGACACTTCGGACTTTTTGCCTTTATTTACCCCTCCCCCCTTAGTATAGCAACCCCCCCCCCCCCCGTCCACTCCACCTAATATGCTAACATGTCCTGCTGCACAGTGCCATGTAGAGACCATTTCCCTACCGCTCCCTTACCCCTCAAAGTGTCTGCTAGTACTTTACCCTACAGTATAATTTCTTATATACCACCTGCAAGTCTAAAAGCTTTCTGAGCAGTGTGCTTTCAGGAACTGTAGGTATTTTTCTGTCCCTGGAAGGCTCACAATTCAAGGGGGTCTTGTTTTTAGCTCACACTACAAATCAGATGGCGCTAAATGCTGAGACGCCCATTATATTCCTATTGGTAACTCGGCATTTAGCTCCTGCTGATTTGTAAGCGAGCTAAAAACGCTAGCACACCTTAGTAAAAGACCCCCTTAAGTTTGTACCGGAGGCAACAGAGGGTTAAGTGGCTTGCCCAAGATCGCAAGGAGCAGCAGTAGGATTTGAACTGGGCTTCTCTGGTTCTCAGTCCACTGCTGTAACCATTAGGCTACTCCTCCCAGGGCTGCCAAGAGACTGGGAGGCAATGGAGGGTTAAGTGACTTGCCCAAGATCACAAGAACCAACAGTGGAATTTGAACTGGCCACCTCTGGATTTCAAGCCTGGTGCTTTAACCACTAGGCCACTCCTCCACTCTTGTGTACTTTGTACAATGTTCTAGGGTATGCCCAGTTCTCTTGTTTGTAAGCTACATTGATCTCTGGAGGTATGTGTGGGATATAAATGTCATGTAATATTCAGACTGGCACCTGAATAACTAGGTGGATAAAAGTAAGGACAGCTCTAATTTTATCTGCTTACTTACCCCCTCCCCTCCCCCCATTTACTTAGCTGTGCGGTATTGCTGACACAGCCCATTTAAAGCAAATGGGCTGTGTTGGCATTAGCGCACCGCCAGCCACTAGTGCGGCTTAGTAAACAGGGGGGGGGGGGGGTGGTTATTTGGTTAGTGGTTTTGAATATGGCTGTTAACCAGATAAATGCTGGCTCTGCCCATGGACTGCCCTGTCACTAATTGGACAGAGCCACAGCGGTCAGAGCGGATAAAAAGTGGGCTGTCCAGTTAAGTGTTGCTGAGTATTTGCTCCCAGACTGCTCAGCCTCTTCTGCCCGCTTAAACCACACTGAACATCTACACCTGGGAGATTAGTTTAAGAAAATATATAGTAAAAATAACAAACAATAGGGGAATAAAGTAAAGAGAGTGGAGGAGTGACCTAGTGGTTAGAGCACTAGTCTTGCAATCCAGAGGTGGCCGGTTCAAATCCTGCTGCTGCTCCTTGTGATCTTGGGCAATTCACTTAACCCTCCATTGCCTCAGGTACAAACAGGGGCGTAGCCAGACAGCAGATTTTGGGTGGGCCTAGGCAAGACGTGGGTGGGCACCAAGTGTTCTCCACCCCACCAAAAAAATATCTCAGCTTGTGGAAAAATGCTTCTCTCCACCTTGGCAGTCTGCAGCAGGCAGGCGCTGAAAACTGAGAATGTGCAGGTGCCAGTATCGTGGAGAGTAGCGTTTTCAGCTGGCAGAGATTGGGATCCCCGCCAGCTACTGCTAAATCTGTATTACTGTTGGGTGGACCTGAGCCCTATGTGGGTGGGCCCTGGCCCACCCTATCCCACCTGTGGCTATGCCACTGGGTACAAACTTACATTATGAGCACTCCTGGGACAGAGAAATATCCAGAGTACCTGAATGTAACTCACCTTGAGCTACTACTGAAAAAGGTGTGAGCAAAATCTAAATAAATAAATAAAGAGATGATAAAAGTAACAGGTGGAATAAAGTTACTCCAGGCATTCAAGTTGCTGAAAAGCTATTTATTTGCAAATTAGAACGTGCTGAATTTCTGTTAGAATGAGTCAACCTCACATATGAAGCTATTCTCCCTTGCAAGAACATAAATGTATATAATAGCATGTTCATTATGGGCCTTCCTGTTTCAGGTAAACATGGCGTATGTCCAGAGTGGGATGCGTCGATTTGTATCTATGTACGTCCAGGACCTGGTCAGTGTCAAAATGATGTGCAGTGTCCGGGGAATATGAGATGCTGTTACTACGGCTGCAAACAACAATGTGTTAGGCCTGACGGTAGGTGTCAGCATGGGAGTACAGCAGGAGGGTTGTTCTGGAAGCTATTAAAAAAACAGGAAGTACAGATACAAGCCAGCGATGTCCTGGTACGTTTTCCCCTACACATGTCAATCCCTGTGTGAAGATTTTATGAGGGAAAACCACAAAGAGGTACTTATTTTCCAAGTCACAGGAATTCTGCAGGATTACAGATTTTGTTTTGTTTTTTTCCTATTCACCAGCAGCCATTTTGGCATTGTCTCTTATATTAAAGTTTAAAGAAAAATTTCAGCACCTAAAGAAACTGACATTTCTATGTCTTTCTCTGTCCTAGTGAAACCTGGCAAGTGCCCAGTGCAGTGTGCACCCTCTTCATCTAGCAGACAGTGCCAGGATGATGAGGACTGCTTTGGGAATTCAAAGTGCTGTGGGGACACCTGCCAGGATCCTGAGCCAGGTACCATTATATCAAGTGACAGTGGCCCAGCCCCTCCATGTGAACACTTATCAAAGCTGATATCTGGCTGGGGGGAGGGGGAGGGGGAGGGAAATGATACTAGAGGTGTGGGTGGGGAAGCAATAACAGAGTGCCTAGGATAACAGGATAAGCAGGTGCATATTTCAAGCCTATTTTGTAATGAAAATTAGCCATCTACTTTTCCTTCTAGAATCCTTGCACAAGTGGCAGATAACACGCCTACATTTAAGCTGTGATCACTTACTTATACCAGCCCTATGACTGGTGTAAATGCTCACACCTAGATATAGACCTGAATACGCATAAAGTATAGAATAGTATAATTTATGCATGTATTTGCGCATTCTGCCCATGTTTTGCTCATGGTATGTACTTTTCTGCTAGTAGTAACTAGGATTCCACTGTTCCTAAATTTAGGCAGCTCCTTATTGAGTTACTCCCAGTGTGCAGAATATTTCAACATGACTACAGAGCCGAATAAACCAAGGGTCTTACTAGGACCATGTTGTTTCCACACAGGACAAGGAAGCTGGCACATGTTGTATCAGTATTGTGGTGGAAGCCTTTTCTAACGCAATAACAATAAATCCTCCTACTGTCATCTTCCCCACCTTTGACTCTGCCCTGTCACGTCTTGTTCTCAGCATTCATTTGCCTCTCCCACCTGCCTCAGCCATATCTTCTCACTTGTCCCTATCCCAGCCTTCAGGACAATCACTGTTCAAAATAAAGGCAGGCAAGGATTGTTTTGGGCACCCCCCCCTTCCCTTTCAGGCTCATTTGCTCACACAGTGAGTGATTCAAAAAAGGCAGCGCCTCTGGGTAGCTCTGAACACCTTAACAGTGCCCCTCACCTCTGCCACCTAGAGGTGTAAAAATGTTTCTTACCAAAGTAAAGAGCAGAAAAAGATCAGGGTTTTTGCAGTAACATCTGCATAATCTTTTCAACTTTTGCAAAGATTATTATTATGATTACCAGAGACATTAATGTAGAACCTTTGGAATGAAACCCTTCAAATAAAACTTGTCTCCTTCCTTTTTTTCCTCTTGTTTTGACTTTTTTTTTTATTGAAATGGTAGCAAAAAAATAATTTCAAAAGCATATCTGGAGGATAATTATATCAATAAAGCCTATAGTGGAAATGGGGGTCACCTTTAAAAAAATGCATTGTTATTTCTCTGTCACTGAGAACAATGCAAATTCTTTGGTTTGGTTGCGGGTGAGGGGAGAGGAACAAAGTTCCAAGGGCTTTTGTTTACAGACCCCTTTCTAATACATATTCAACACATAAGCTTATTTATGACAACATGAGTATGTGCTCAGGGCACCAAACTTGGATTTCTCTTGTATGTAATCTACACCCAGCCTTCTTCACACAGACATAAGAAAACAATTACCAAAAATGCAATTGGAACAACTTAACTGACTTGAATATCAAGAAACATGAATATGCTCATAAATGCCCAGTGTAAGAGGTTTAAGATAGCTAAGCCTTCCCAAATGGCAGACAGAAGCTAGATCTTGATCATTCAATTCTGATAGGGTAGGTTGAGAAGAGGGCAGGCACCAGGATGGTGTTTGAGCCAGGAATCCAGGAAGCGCTCTTTGCTTATTGCAGCCAGGCCCTCCTGACTGTGACTGCTCCTGCCCAGTGGAATGATCCAATGAGCAACTGGAGGAGGGGGGAGGAATTTCTCCAACTCTTGCAATGATGGGGGAGGGAAAGCACAGAGAGCAGTGTACAAGAATATTTGGGAGGGGCACAGTAAAAGGAGAGGACAACTGAGTGAGCATGGGAGTACAGTAGTGCACAAGCACCATCAAAATCCAGGATGGTCTAGGGTAGGAGAAAATGAGGCTGTTTGAGCTACAGCTGAGCAGGGGAGATTGTGAGCTCAGCCTCTGCTGGTGTTACTGTTCCTCAAGCACAGCAGCAGAAGATGAGAACTGACAAGTTCCCTTCCCCTCTCCTGCTAGCCTATGACATGGATGATCCAAGGCATGGACATGGAGGGTTGACTCTGGAGATGCCCAAGGTCAGCTCAAGGATATCTGACTCCCCAGATAAACCTTCAGCTATATCTCCCCTAGGGCAACTCATGGCCTTCTTCTTCACCCCCTCCTCATATTTAGCATCTCCCCTTCTCTACCCATGGTGTCCAGCATCTCTCTTTTTCCCTAACCCTCCTCACACTGTCGTGCCCAGGATCTCCATCCTTTCTATTTCTCCTTTCCCTCTGGTGTCCAGCATCTCCCCCTCCCCCCCCCCCCGAAAGTGTTCAGCAGCTTCCCTTCCCTGCCTTGCCCTTTCTGTGGTGGCACCGGCATTTCAGTCAGCTTTCCAATATAGCATTCGTCATGCCTAGTGTGGGGCCTTAATTTTTTGACATTATATTACATGACAAGTGCTCTTATATTTCGCAAATACCATAAAGTTCCATGTGAATTCCAGGCTTAAAGATCCAAGTAGTCCAACACCTAAGTCTTTTGGTCAACCCACTGTGTTATGTGTGAGCCTGGTGTGGAGTTTTCAACTGCCAGCTAGTCTATGAGACAATATAAGATATCCGACCCCTAATGAAGCCTTGAAGAGCGAAACACGGACCGTGTTGGGTTCAGTAATTTCCAAAGATGGACTCAAGTGTCAGCATTATTGCCCTTGTTTTACACTTAAGTATAATGCCGTGGTACCCGACTGTGTACAACATTCTGAGGATTGTTACACCGTTGATAGTGACTCAATTGATTAATATATTGACTATGGAGTACATTTTGGATGTATAATCAGTTTGATGTGGAGCAATGTGGACTTCTCCTGATAAATAAAGGATTGTTGAGATAGCTACATCGTTTCTCAATGAGACTTTTATTTATCCTGCTGAGTGGAAGAGCTGCGGGCTATATTTGGTCTAATGTAAGGGTATTTGGTGTCATACAGTGGTGGAAATAAGTATTTGATCCCTTGCTGATTTTGTAAGTTTGCCCACTGACAAAGACATGAGCAGCCCATAATTGAAGGGTAGGTTATTGGTAACAGTGAGAGATAGCACATCACAAATTAAATCCGGAAAATCACATTGTGGAAAGTATATGAATTTATTTGCATTCTGCAGAGGGAAATAAGTATTTGATCCCCCACCAACCAGTAAGAGATCTGGCCCCTACAGACCAGGTAGATGCTCCAAATCAACTCGTTACCTGCATGACAGACAGCTGTCGGCAATGGTCACCTGTATGAAAGACACCTGTCCACAGACTCAGTGAATCAGTCAGACTCTAACCTCTACAAAATGGCCAAGAGCAAGGAGCTGTCTAAGGATGTCAGGGACAAGATCATACACCTGCACAAGGCTGGAATGGGCTACAAAACCATCAGTAAGACGCTGGGCGAGAAGGAGACAACTGTTGGTGCCATAGTAAGAAAATGGAAGAAGTACAAAATGACTGTCAATCGACAAAGATCTGGGGCTCCACGCAAAATCTCACCTCGTGGGGTATCCTTGATCATGAGGAAGGTTAGAAATCAGCCTACAACTACAAGGGGGGAACTTGTCAATGATCTCAAGGCAGCTGGGACCACTGTCACCACGAAAACCATTGGTAACACATTACGACATAACGGATTGCAATCCTGCAGTGCCCGCAAGGTCCCCCTGCTCCAGAAGGCACATGTGACGGCCCGTCTGAAGTTTGCCAGTGAACACCTGGATGATGCCGAGAGTGATTGGGAGAAGGTGCTGTGGTCAGATGAGACAAAAATTGAGCTCTTTGGCATGAACTCAACTCGCCGTGTTTGGAGGAAGAGAAATGCTGCCTATGACCCAAAGAACACCGTCCCCACTGTCAAGCATGGAGGTGGAAATGTTATGTTTTGGGGGTGTTTCTCTGCTAAGGGCACAGGACTACTTCACCGCATCAATGGGAGAATGGATGGGGCCATGTACCGTACAATTCTGAGTGACAACCTCCTTCCTTCCGCCAGGGCCTTAAAAATGGGTCGTGGCTGAGTCTTCCAGCACGACAATGACCCAAAACATACAGCCAAGGCAACAAAGGAGTGGCTCAGGAAGAAGCACATTAGGGTCATGGAGTGGCCTAGCCAGTCACCAGACCTTAATCCCATTGAAAACTTATGGAGGGAGCTGAAGCTGCGAGTTGCCAAGCGACAGCCCAGAACTCTTAATGATTTAGAGATGATCTGCAAAGAGGAGTGGACCAAAATACCTCCTGACATGTGTGCAAACCTCATCATCAACTACAGAAGACGTCTGACCGCTGTGCTTGCCAACAAGGGTTTTGCCACCAAGTATTAGGTCTTGTTTGCCAGAGGGATTAAATACTTATTTCCCTCTGCAGAATGCAAATAAATTCATATACTTTCCACAATGTGATTTTCCGGATTTAATTTGTGATGTGCTATCTCTCACTGTTACCAATAACCTACCCTTCAATTATGGGCTGCTCATGTCTTTGTCAGTGGGCAAACTTACAAAATCAGCAAGGGATCAAATACTTATTTCCACCACTGTATGTTTAGTGGCGATATATGTTTATGAGGTGTGGGTAACAGCACTACATATATGTGATGTTATATCTTCACAGGATTTTAATATAAACTCTGTAGTATGTAATAAAACATTTTGCAATGCCATAGTTGTGGTAATAGATTGCATGGGTTGCGGCCTTTGAGGACCAAGTTGCCTACCCCTGGTCTAGTTCTAGGTTTATTTTTCTTATGATTAAAAATTCATCTATTGTTGTTCTCTTTTCCCCTTCCCCGGGATTGGTTTAGTAGGTGTCTTTCTTCTATGTTTGTGCAGCACTGCGTACGCTTTGTAGCGCTATATAAATGCTAAATAGTAGTAGATTATTTCTTAGTATATTTTTACTCTGTCTAAGTTTCCACCTGATGACTACTTATTTTCTGTTTACAAGTGTTATCTTGAAGGATTTGTATAGAAATTCAATAAATATGAAATAATAAAAAAGTATAAGTTTTAGTAGGCTTCTTCTCTTCTGATCAGCCACTTGAATGCAAGTTGGTACAGTAAATCAGTTCTCCAGCTGCACCTGATCCACTTCATGATGAAGCTCTGGTAGTGTATTCCAGTAAGAGGAGGGTTTTATTATTTTTTTTCTCGGTCTCTAAAATGTATGTGGTTTATCCATCCTACTGAATCACAAATACAAATGCGCTGTTCAAATTATCATCACGCATCTAGCCTTGTATGTAGTGCTGGCTGTAGCCATTGGGTGGCAGCAGAGGGCACACTTGCAAAAAGGTTTGTGGAGCTCATTTTTATTCTTTCCAATCCACTGGAAGTTGGAAAGAATTATAAAAAAAGGATTGAGAAATATTTCTCTGGGACCAAAATAACTCTGAAAATTAAATGAATTGGATGAAACTTGGCATTGGGAAAAACAAATGAAAAGACACACAGTTCAAAAATGGGCCAAATCAGACTAGGATCCCAGAGGAATTAATCTCCCCCTCCCCCAATAAAAAAATATGGTCTAATGCATAGAAACTTCCACACAGTGAAACACAGCAGTTGGGGAATTTTTCCTTTCAAACTGCATCTCCCCTGTTCTCTACTGTCCCCACCCTCCAAATTTACACCACTCCAACTCAGCTACCCCCTACAATGGCACCACCACCTCACTAAAATGCCCCATCCCCCAAATTAGCCCTCACAACTCAATCACCGTCCTCCTATCTGTCCAACAACCCAAACCATCCCCAATTTCTCCCACTCCTCATAACTACCCCCCAACTAGCCCCACACAACACGAACAGTATGCATACACTCAAAACAATCGTTCTACATACACATTCCCTCACATACACACAGTCACACATTGGAAAGATTTCCATGGGCCATAGTAACATAGTAGTTGATGGCAGATAAAGACCTGTACGGTCCATCCAGTATGCCCAACAAGATAAACTCATTACATATGGTATGATGTGATACTTCACATATATACCTGATCTTGATTTTGCCTTGCCATTTTCAGGACACAGATGTAGAAGTCTGCCTGGCACTGTCCTTGTTCTAAATTTCTGAAGTTGTCGAAACCCCCGAAAAGCTCCACTGCAGCCCATCCAATTCTATTCAGCCACTATCAGGGCACAGACCGTAGTCTTGCCCAGCACTGGCTCTGCTTCCCAATTAGCAGTGTTGCTACCTGATCTCTGCTAAGCTTCTTTGGACCCATTCCTTCCAAACAGGATTCCTTTGCATTTATCCCATGCATTTTTGAATTCCTACTACTACTACTATTAAACATTTCTATAGCGCTACTAGACTTACGCAGCGCTGTACAAATGAACATGAAAAGACAGTCCCTGCTCAACAGAGCTTACAATCTAAATTGGACAGAAGAACAGACAGCTAGGGGTGGGGAAATTGCAGTGGTAGGGGTGATAAGTGAGGGTGTTGAGTAAGAGAGTCATGGTTAGGAGTCGAAAGCAGTAGCAAAGAGGTGGGCTTTAAGCCTAGACTTGAAGACAGCCAGAGACTGAGCCTGACGTACTGGCTCAGGGAGTCTATTCCAGGCATAGGGAGCAGCGAGATAGAAGGAACGGAGCCGGGAGTTAGCAGTGGGGGAGAAGGGGGATGACAGGAGTCATTTACCCAGCGAATGGAGTTCACAGAATTCCATTACCGTTTGCATCTCAACCACCTCCTGGTGGCATTCCAGGTACCTACCACCCTCTCAGTGAAAAAAAACCAAAACTTTCTGATATTTTTCCTGAGTCAGTCCCCTTTCAACCTCTGCATGCTTTCCTCCATCCTTTTCCTGCCAGCAGCTGGATCTGGCTGATAAACTGAACAAACTCTAAGGCAAAACTCCACTCACCTTAGCAAATTCTGAGTGGGTGGGGCACCCATGAATCTTCTCAGTGATTTGCAATGTCCTAGGTGGCCTTTCTCTTGAAGAATTAGGAACCAGTGCTGTAAATGCTGTGCTTACAGAAATAATGGTACAGTATGTCCTCTTGCTGGTCTCTATATCTCTGTAAGCCTTTATCTCAGGAATAAATCGCTCTCCTCAGGAGGGAAGAAACGTGGAGGGGCATTTTCGAATGGGGCCGGCCATCTCTAAGGGCGCCCATCTCCGAGGACGGCACTGCGAAGGGGTGGGGCCAACCATATTTTGTTTCGATAATACGGTTGGGGCCGGCCAAATGTCAGAGATGGCTGGGTTTGAGATGGCCAGCCTCGGTTTTTGCCGATAATGGAAACCGAGGCCGGCCATCTCAAACCCAGCCAAATCCAAGGCATTTGGTCATGGGAGGAGCCAGCATTTGTAGTGCACTGGTCCCCCTGACATGCCAGCCCCCCAAATCCCCCTCCCCAAAACTCTACACCATTACCATAGCCCTTATGGGTGAAGGGGGCACCTACATGTGGGTAAAGTGGGTTTGGGGGGGGGGGGGTTGGAGGGCTCCCATTTACCACCACAAGTGTAACAGGTAGGGGGGATGGGCCTGGGTCCACCTGCCTGAAGTGCACTGCACCCACTAAAAACTGCTCCAGGGACCTGCATACTGCTGTCAGGGAGCTGGGTATGACATTTCCGGCTGGCAAAAAAAGTTTTTATAGTTGTTTTTTTGAGGGCAGGAGGGGGTTAGTGACCACTGGGAGAGTCAGGGGAGGTCATCCCTGATTCCATCCGGTGGTCATCTGGTCAGTTCGGGCACGTTTTTGGGACTTGGATCTGAAAAAAAGGGACAAAGTAAAGTCGGCCAAATGCTCGTCAGGGCCGGCTTTCTTTTTTCCATTATCGGGCGAAGCTGGCCATCTCGTACAACACCCCTGTCCCACCTTCTGTACCCTGCCGACATGCCCCCTTGACGTTTGGCTGGCTCCACGACGGACTGCAGTTGAGGCCGGCCAAAATTGGCTTTCGATTATGCTGATTTCGCCGGCCTTGAGAGATGGCCGGCCATCTCCCGATTTGTGTCGGAAGATGGCCGGCCTTCTCTTTCGAAAATAAGCTGGATAGTATTCCATATTATGCATATTCAGACCTAATAGAACTACCACCCAGAAATGCAAAAAAGTCCTCCCGCACATTCCTCAACCTTCATCCTCCCAACTGTAAAGGCTTGAAATACAAATCAATGCATGCATCAACCGTTTCCTATACAAGCACAGAGCTCTGGAACACACTGCCACGAAACCTGAAAACGGTCTACGAAATGACCAATTTCCGCAAACTCCTGAAAACTTATCTCTTCGACAAAATATATCATAAAGAACAACACACATAACTCCACATTTGTTAAGATATCCAGGAACGCTCTTCAATGCCCTTTGCTTTCACACTATCATATACCTAATGTCTATGACTTAATACTATCATATATCTCACCACCATGCACCCTAAACTTCTGCTAACATAAATGTATACTCTTTTCTATTTCCAGTACTATGTATTTCACCATCATGCACCTAACACCTGCTGTAAAACCAAATGTATATTCTTTTCCATTTCCAGTTTCCATGATGAATTGTAAGCCACATTGAGCCTGCAAAAAGGTGGGATAATAAGGGATACAAATGCAATAAATAAATATAAATACATTTTAATGATTTTATATTACTAAAGTTAATAATTTTTCTTTTTGTCCTTACTTATCACTGGAGGAAGTTATTTTATTTCTTTTTTGTAGTGAGTAAAATCCAGAATGCTATGGTCCTAACTGTAGCTTGTGATTGTTATTGTTACACAGGCGTCTTGACTCAGTTTATTTCTTCTGTTGCAGAACACCCTGGATTCTGTCCAAATGACCTAAGAAGCAATGATCAGTATTCTTCTGAGATTCCGCTTGCTCCGCTCTGCAAGTGTGACAGCGAGTGCCAATCAAACGAGAAGTGTTGCTTCTTTGGCGGTAGGAAGCAGTGTGTGAAAGCCTTGGCAGGTACTATTTGCATGGGGCATCTGGGAGAAGTTTTTATATGCTGCGACTTTTGTTTATGTGGACAGTTACCCTTTGGGCTGCAAAAGGTATGCCCTGTGTGTTTTCAGTGAAGAAGCTTTTTTGAGGGAAATTGCATTCTTATGGTTTATGCAATGAATATAATTTTCAGGAGATGATTTCCTGTCAATTATTGGGAACAAAACAAATTGATGTGGATTTTTGTCTGTGTTTATACACTGCAAAAGTGTATTTCAAGCCCTAAGAGCCTTGAAGTAAGTCTTTTTCCTCTAGCTGGCAGTAGGGTGATGTGGAGCTGTGTTAGTCCATTTTTAAAGGTAATAAATAGAAATAAAACAAAACAGAGAAAAGAAAATAAGATGGTTTTATTTTTTATTGAACTAACAATGAAGTTTTTGATTAGCTTTCGAAGGTAACCCTTCTTCTTCAGATCAGAAATAAGCAAATGTTGTTAACTAACAACAGTATATATAAGTGAAACATCAAATCACTCCAATGACAGTTGCACAGGAAAAGGGGGGGTGGGCAAGGCAAGAAACAGGAGTGGCTGGGTGGATGAGAAACAGGGAGATGAATGGTAGATAAGAGGTTGACAAAGCAGATGGGCTAGAAAACCTAGTTCTTTGTTAAGTCCTGTCTGGTGGGTGTCAAAATATTTAATCACTAGTAAAAGAGGCTCGTTTCAGAGCAAATGAAACGGGCGCTAGCAAGGTTTTCGTCGCCAACACCCCCCCCCTCCCTGGCCAACCCCTTCGTTGTTCTGCCATTGCTCCGCCCCCAACGTCATGACGTTTGACGCGAGGGCGGGGCCTGGAGCGATTTCCCACCCCCCGCCTCCCTGCCTCCCTCCCTGCCAACCCTTTCGTTGTTCTGCCATTGCTCCGCCCTCGAGGGCGGGGCCTGGAGAGATTTTGGTGGCTTCACCACCACAAACCTTCGAACCTTTTTGAAGGAAGTCAGGGCTTGGCTTCACTGACGTCAGTGTCCTCAGAACGTTGAGGGTGAGTTTTATTATAGTAGATTTTGACTTCAAAGGTCTTATATTCCTGGATTGTCTTAACATTTTCTTTTAGTATTCTCACCATAAAATCATTGATACAGTGTTCTGCTTTTGTAAAGTGCTGTCCCACAGAGGTGACATCCTGGTTGGCATTGGCATTTTTCACATGATGTCTGTGCAAATTAAATCTCATCTTTAGCATCTGGCTTGTTTCTCTAATATAGCACCCTTCTTCACACTTTTTATACTGGATGACATATACCACATTTGAAGATGAGCATGTGAAAGATTCCTTTATGTTGAATATTTTCCTTTGTGAATTGCAGCTAGATATATTGCAAGCATGTGTGTCACTACTCCAGGAGAATGAACTACTGAAAGAGATATTCCCATCCCCACTAGTGCTAGCCTTCCAATGCCGTAGCGAGAGTGCCTGACACCCGGGGTGGGTCGCCGCTGCGCACCCCCCCTAGTGCAGGGCACGGTGCCCCCCCTCCGGAGTGCCCCCACTCCGAAACGCACCCTACTTTTCAGCAGGGCAGGCAGGAGGGCCGATCCGCCCCCAGTGCACGTCACTGGGAGCTGCGTCGGCTCTGCTGCTTCCCTGCTTTCTCTGCCCCGGAACAGGAAGTAACCTGTTCCAGGGCAGAAAGAGCAGGGAACCAGCGAGCCGACACCCCCGTGCATCCGGGGCGGACTGCCCCACCGCCCCCCCCTTCCTACGCCACTGTAGCCTTTCAACAGCCACCATTCTTAAAATACAAACTAGTGAAAAGCAAGCTCCCGTTAGAAACTCAAAAAGAAGAGCATGGCACACATCCTTACAATATATCTAGCTGTAAACTGTGCCATCACATTTCACAGGATCCCACAGTCATTCACAAAGGACAAATATTCAACAACGTCACATGTTCATCTTCAAATGTGGTATATTATCATTCAATGTAAAAAGCGCGAAGAAGGGTGATATGTTGGCGAAACAAGCCAGATGCATAGACATCGTATGAAAAATGTCAGTGCCAACCAGGATGTCAATGATTTTATGGTGAGAATACTAAAAGGAAACATTAAGATAATCCAGGAACGTAAGACCTTTGAAGTCAAAATGATTAAATATTTTGACACCCACCATACAGGGGGTTTCTAACCCATTATAAACCATAACATTCTACTGTTTTGTCACTCTCCTATCTACCATGTATGTCTCCCTGTCTCTTATCCACCCAGCTCCCCCTGTTTCTCACTTTATCCACTCCACCCTCTTCCTGTGAAACTGTCATTGGAGTGCTTTGGTGTTTCATTTCTGAGCTGAAGAAGAAGGGTTAACTTCTAAAGCTAATCAAAAAGTGTATGAAGTTAGTCCAATAAAAAAGGCATCATCTTATATTCTTTTCTAAGTTTTGTTTTATTTCTATTTATTACCTCTAGCTGACAGAAACCCCAAATCAGCAGTTCCTAAATGTGCTGCCTTATCCAGGTCTGGCATGAAAAGATCACTTCCAGAAATCAAAGTTCTTCAAAATTAGTGACAATATCAAACTCTGTGTCCATAAAAATGTAAAGTACCACGGAGTAAACCTTTGACCAAAAAAAAGAAAATGTAATCATTAGAGCAACTTAGCTTGACTTATATGGTCCAACCCCCATTTGTTCGTCGGATCCTTTTCAAACTCCCGACAGGGACCCATTTTGCCCACCGGCTTTGTCAAGGGAGAAAACAGGGCACTTTGTTGTCTTTTCAAGGATAAAATTGCAGCAAGAAAAGCGACATACTATCATAGCTTTTGTTGTATCCCATAAGAACATAAGAATAACCATATTGGGTCAGACCAAAGCCCTATATCCTGTTTCCAGCAGTGGCCAATCCAGGTTACAAATAGCTGGCAGAATCCCAAAGAGTAGCAAGATTCCATGCCACCAATCCCAGGGGTAGGCAGTGACTTTCCCCATGTCTACCTTAATAGCAGTTTATGGACTTTTCCTCCAGTAACTTGTCAAAACCTTTTTTAAACCCAGATACACTAACTGCTCTTACCACATCCTTTGGAAATGAGTTTCAGTGCTTAACTATTTGTTGAGTGCAAATAATATGTTCTATTCATTTTAAAAGTATTACCATGTAATTTCATGGAGTGATCGCTGGTCTTTGTACTTTCTGAATGAATAAATAATCAATTCACATTTATCCGTTGTACTTCACTCAAGATTTTGTAGACCTCTTTCGTATCCCACCTCAGCTATCAATTTTCCAAGCTGAAGAGCCCTAACCACTTGCCTTTCCTTATATGAGAAGAGTTCCTTCCCCTTAATCATTTTGGGCACCCTTCTTTGAAACTTTTCTAATTCTGCAATATCTTTTTTGAGATACGGTGACCAGAATTGCACACAATAATCAAGGTGAGGTTGGTCTATGGAGCAATACAGAGGCAATATAATATTCTCTGTCTTATTTTTTATCCTTTTCCTAATAATTCCTAGTATTCTGCTTGCTCTTTTGGCCACCGCTGCACACTGAGAAGATTTCAACGTATTGTCCATGATTGACACCTAGATCTTTTTCTTGATGGTGGCTCCAAAAGCGGAACCTAATCTAATCTAATATGGGCATTTATATTCCACCTCACCTCAAAGGACCTAGGAGGATAACAACATTAAAATGATACCGATCCCTTTGAAAACAGTTGCCTTACAATAATTTACAGTCAAAAAATACTCCTTCCTTCATACTGAAGAATCCTTCAAATACTGAGTAAATAGGAAAGCCTTAATTGCTCTCCTGAATGTACAATAACAAGTAATGCTTCTGATAGCTTTTGGCAAGTTGTTCCATAGCTTTGGGCCTCTTCAAATTAAAGATCTATGCCTTGCAATCGCCTTTCGGCAGATCACAACAGAAGGGCCTTCAGCCTTGTCTTACCTAGTATCAAGTAACTATGATTTGGATTATTCTTCCCAAAGTGCATCGCTTTGCATTTGTCCATATTAAATTTCATCTGCAATTTGGATGCCCAGTCTTCCAATTTCCTAAAGTCCTCCTGCAATTTCTCACAGTCAGCATGTGATTTAACAACTTTGAATAGTTTGTGTCATCCCAACCTGACAGAATTTCAGAGAAGGATGAAGTTGTGATCAAATGAGCCATTTCTACTCTAGTAGCGCTCTAGATATGTTAAGTAGTAGTAGTAGTATATGATTTTCTTTTTAATTTACAAGCACATACAATACTGCATTTCATGTAACAGGCACAGCAAAATGGTTTACAAACAACCTATTAAAAGAAAATAAAACCAAAGGAGGGACATATGGGGGGGAGGGGGGGGAGGGGGAGGAGATACAAAGTAGGGGGAACAGGAGATTGCACTTGCTCATCATAAGGGAGAGACAGAGAACATGGGTTGGGCAGTGACATCTCTAGACATAAATATTTGGGGTGACAACAGGGGGGCAGGTTAGGTATGGTGGGAAGGGGGCTAGTCAAAGCGATATTTCCATACATAACCTCCCTCCACTTTTAAATTAACAATCTTCTATACATAAAAGAAACCCTCCTCCCTCCAACCTGTTTAAACTACCCAGTAAAACCATCATTATATAATTGATAGCATCATTCAACAAATTCTTCTATGTGGGCGTGGTTTGGATTCTCTACCCTCTTACAACTGGCCACACAAAAAAGTATTCAAATCATGATAATCAACTCAAGAACAGCACATGCTCCAAATACATGGCTTTTGTTTGTGTAGTGACTCTACCACAGTGCTTCTCAACCCTGTTCTTGGGGCACACCCAGCCAGTCGTGTTTTGGGGATATCTACAGTGAAGATGTATGAGATAGATTTCTAAACCAAGGAGACATTGTATGAAAATCTTTCCCATGCTGGTGCTGAATCCACTTTGCTCTTCGCCTCTAGAAGGAACGGGCAGTGGCAGTAGGCTTGGTAAGAGGAAGGGAAAAGGGTGAGATTCTGGATGCAGAAGAAGGGGGAGGGAAAAAGGAGAAGCTGGACTCTTGGGGGATAGGGAGGGGAAAGGTCTTGATCCCAGTATGGAAGAAGAATGTGACATTTAAAAATCAGTGGGACAGAGCTTGAGATAGAAACATAGAAAAATGATGGCAGATAAAGGCTAAATGGCCCATCCAGTCTGCCCATTCTCCGTAACTACTAACTCTTCCTTTTCCTAAGGGATCCCACGTGCCTTCTTAAATTCTGACACAGTCCTCATCTCTACAACCTCCAATGGGAGGCCATTCCACGCTTCCACCATCCTTTCCATGAATGAATACTTTCTTAGATTCCTCCTAAGCCTGTTTCCTCTTAGCTTCAATGTATGCCTCCACATTCCAGAGTTTTTCAACACTTGAAAAAGGCTCACTTCTTGTACATTAATTCCCCTGAGATATTTAAATGTCTCTATCGTATCTCCTGTGTCCTTCCTCTCTTCCAGGGTATACATGTTGAGGTTCATAAGCCTGTCCCTGTATGTTTTATGTCCAAGATCACTTACCAGAAAAAGTAGTTGAATATACTGCTGATTTCCTTGCTATTTCATTGTACACGTTCTAAACGGGAGTCTTCAAGCAAAAGATTTCAAATACAGAATATGTTTATATGATTGGAGAAGATCCAATTCCGATAAGTGTGTCACATGTTGTATATTTTTTAAAGATTGGGATATAAACTTAAGCACAGCGTTTAAAAAATATATTTTTTGAAAATTGCAAAGGAAGAATACCCAAACTCACTTATACAGACAAATGTATACAATGAGAAATATACAAAGAAAAAACAATTCTAGAAGGTTAAAAAAAATCATCACTCACTAAAGTTCACAAACTAGAGAAGCCAATAAAGATAATTATCATCTTTTGTATTGTCTGAAGTTTGAATGCTCCTGGCCTGTTAAATAGTTTTGAATATCAGTTTCCAACTAGAAGTGTAATAAACGGTATGACAAGCAGTCAAACTGTAGATTATCACCATCTAGCTTATTGTCTCTTGCCAATACAGTAGAAACTAAGCTATAGAAAGTAACAGGTGGTCATCGGAAGATAAGGGAATAACTATGATTCAATAAGATAATTAGGCCTCCACCGCTAACTCCAGACTCCTTTCCTTTTATCTTGCTACACCATATGCCTGGAATAGACTTCCTGAGCCGGTACGTCAAGCTCCATCTCTGGCCGTCTTCAAATCTAAGCTAAAAGCCCACCTTTTTGATGCTGCTTTTAACTCCTAACCGTTGTTCACTTGTTCAGAACCCTTATTTTATCATCCTCACTTTAATATTCCCTTATCTCTTGTTTGTCCTGTTTGTCTGTCCTAATTAGATTGTAAGCTGTGTCGAGCAGGGACTGTCTCTTCATGTTCAAGTGTACAGCGCTGCGTACGTCTAGTAGCGCTATAGAAATGATAAGTAGTAGTAGTAGGCAATGAGGGGCCCTTTTACAAAGGTGCGTTAAGCTCTACGTGCATGCAGTGTGCGCCAAAATGAGACTGCCGCCAGGCTACCACGCCCCTGGCAGTAATTTCAGATTTGCCGCTCACCCATAACGCTTGGATGATTTATTTATTTCCTTCCACACATGCCGTTTCCAGCAGTAATCGGCAGTTTGTGCGTGCCGACTGTTCACTGCGTGTGTGTAGCACGTGAGCCCTTACCACTAGATCAATGGGTGGTGCTAAGGGCTCAGGCCGGTTTTAGGTGCACGCTGGTTTCAGATTTACCGCATGCTCTTTTTCTGTCCCATTAAAGAAAGCCCTTGATTGCAGACGCAGTAAAAACTGGCCTGACGCGTGCCCAAAACATGCGCCTACACTACTGCAAGCCACTTTTTAGCGCGGCTTAGTAAAAGGACCCCTCAATGATTAGCTCCAGAATTGTATAATATTGCTTGCAAGACCAGTAAAGAGCATTCCTGACAGATCATTCTACAGCCCAGATAAGTGTATAATTAGGGTTACCATATGGCTCCAGAAAAAGGAGGACGGATTGAGCCAGCCGGGTTTTACTTCCATTGCTTTCAATGAAAAGCAATTGCTTTCAATGGAAGTAATTGAGCCAGCCGGGTTTTACTTCCATTGCTTGGAAAGCAATGGAAGTAAAACCCGGCTGGTTCAATCCGTCCTCCTTTTTCTGGAACCATATGGTAACCCTAGTATAATCAAGACATACAGAGCAGGTGAAAGCTATAACACATACAATATATGAAGTAGAAATATACGAAGGTTTTTCGACTGATGACGATTCGGCTCCTAATCCTAATCAAAGCAGACACACAATCTGCAGAGGAAAGGTAGCAGCTCATGACAAGAAGCAGGGCGCAAACAGAGAATCTGAAGTCTTTTCCTCCAAATAGAGAGTACTACTAGCCTAGGTGTGAATGTATTGATTTTAAAGTTTGCAAGACCAGAAGCAATTCAGTACCGGCTGTGGCATGCTTTGTGAACATAGCCCATACTTCTTTGTATTGAGGTTTTCCTCTGATGTGAATTTGTATCCGGGAATTCCCAGGTTTCCACAGTTTAATACCACAGCCAACATTTAAAGCAAACTCTGACCATGGCATATTGACCTGCATAATAATTTCTCCTTTCAAGGCTCTAAAGTGACTGATGTTCTCAATAGACTTTATTTTAATTATAGAGAAACCTGGTATGTGCCCAGCAATAATGGCTAAATGCCTTCCTCCTCTACCTGCACCAAAGTGCTTCAATGACGGCAACTGCCCCCAGACTCAGAAGTGCTGCACCTTGTGTGGGAGAGTGTGCATGACGCCTGCTCAAGGTAGGAACATAATCTGTCACGAGAGCTGCAATGACAGCTCTCTTGCTTAAATTGTCTTCTTTTGTGACTTTCGTAATCCTGAGGTTCATGGGCTCCGACCCTAAGAGAGCTGACTCAGTCTTCCATCTGTCAAAGAAAACAGATGCCAAATGTAACCAGGTAATATGTAACAAATGTGAATCCTGTCCTACTGATAAATTTCCATCCACAGATGTGCTTCAGTATTAATAGAGCTAACGTTAGAGTAATAAATGCCTGATACCACTGGTACAGAGTAGAATATAGAGCAAACTATACAGGCTGATGTTCAAAAAAGCTCAGCTACTAAATTTTGGAAACAAACCCCCCTGTTTACTAAAGCTTAGCTCGAGTTATCTGCAGCAGGGCCCATTTTATTCCTATGGGCCCTGCTGCAGATAACTCATGCTAAGCTTTAGTAAATAACCCCCAAAGTTTGCTTCCTCAAATAACCATCTATTTTCAGTCAAACTTATAAGTAGAAATTCACATACATTTAGGATTCTTAAACCTGCAATTAATCTGTTTTGATTAAGAATCCTAAGTTTGGTGTCAAGAGTTGAAAATCAGTGCTATGCTCCTGTTTTGCCATACCTTAAACCAGCTTCCTGTAGATTCTTATTTATGAGACACCTACTCCCTAATTCTATATATGGTGCTAAAAATTGTGCGTGTAAACTTCGGCACATGCCCAATTTGCTTGCGCAATTTAATTGATAAATGAGCCAGTAAGCACTAAAAATCATTGGCACTAATTGGCATTAATTTAAATTTGCGCATGCATCTTTAGGTGCTGGGATCTGTGTGTAAATTTTACAAATAGATCCGAAAAAGGGGATTTAGCCATGGGAGGGGCATGGGCGGATCCTGGAATTTGCGCGCAGTTTATACTAGAAGGCGGGAGTGGAATATGGAGGCAGGTCACTTCCAGCAGTCATTCCCAGCTAAAGACATGATGTGACAGTAGTAAAGAAAGCAATGAAATCACTTCTTACCAACACAGCAGGAAGTGAGACTAAAGAAAAAACTAACAAGAAGATGAGACTCCACTGAAATGTAGCTGGAAAGCGATGACCACAAATGCTTGCAGTCTAAGCAACAAAGTTCCTGATCTGCAAGCCCTGGGAAACAGAAAAAAGGTAGCCAAAATTATTTCCTCCTTAACTGTGTTGCTTGAGCAACATCTGGAAAACTGGCAACTTTATATTCATAAACTATTTATTTTTTATTTTAGTTACATTTGTACCCCGTGCTTTCCCACTCATGGCAGCAGGGCCGTGCCTAGGGTCTCTGGCGCCCCCCTGCAGACTATCAGTTGGCGCCCCCCCCCCCCCCCCCCCGGTGAAAATGATCGCTCACCACTTGCTACACTGACAGGAATTGTCAGCAATATTCTTAGAAACAAATTGCTATACATTGCAAAATAAGATAGCAGATGTAAATTCTCAAAGTAGACATATTCCAAACGCTAAAATGAAAATAAAATGATTTTTTTCTACCTTTGTTGTCTGGTGACTTTCTTTTTCCGATCATGCTGGCCCAGTATCTGAGTCTGCTGCTATCTGTCCTCTTAACTCCATTTCCAGGGCTTCCTTTCCATTTATTTCTTTACTTTCCTCCTTTCTTCTTCATTTCTTGCTCTAGATCCATTTCCAGCAATTTCTTCTCTCTCCCTGGGTCCTGTCCTCCCATCCATGTCCATCCTTGTCCCTCTCTGCCCTTCCCTCCTCCATCCATAGCCAGCAATCCTCCTCTCTCCTCTCCCCTCCATTTCCAGCAAATTGTCCTCTCCCTGGGCCCCCATGTCCATCCTTGTCCCCCTCTGCCCTTCCCTCCTCCATCCATAGCCAGCAATCCTCCTCTCTCCCCTCCCCTCCATTTCCAGCAAATTGTCCTCTCCCTGGGCCCCCATGTCCATCCTTGTCCCTCTCTGCCCTTCCCTCCTCCATCCATAGCCAGCAATCCTCCTCCCCTCCCCTCCATTTCCAGCAATTTGTCCTCTCCTTGGGCCCCCATGTCCATCCTTGTCCCTCTCTGCCCTTCCCTCCTCCATCCATAGCCAGCAATCCTCCTCCCCCTCCCCTCCATTTCCAGCAATTTGTCCTCTCCTTGGGCCCCCATGTCCATCCTTGTCCCTCTCTGCCCTTCCCTCCTCCATCCATAGCCAGCAATCCTCCTCTCTCCCCTCCCCTCCATTTCCAGCAAATTGTCCTCTCCCTGGGCCCCCATGTCCATCCTTGTCCCTCTCTGCCCTTCCCTCCTCCATCCATAGCCAGCAATCCTCCTCCCCTCCCCTCCATTTTCAGCAATTTGTCCTCTCCTTGGGCCCCCATGTCCATCCTTGTCCCTCTCTGCCCTTCCCTCCTCCATCCATAGCCAGCAATCCTCCTTTCTCTCCTCCCCTCCATTTCCAGCAAATTGTCCTCTCCCTGGGCCCCCATGTCCATCCTTGTCCCCCTCTGCCCTTCCCTCCTCCATCCATAGCCAGCAATCCTCCTCTCTCCCCTCCCCTCCATTTCCAGCAAATTGTCCTCTCCCTGGGCCCCCATGTCCATCCTTGTCCCCCTCTGCCCTTCCCTCCTCCATCCATAGCCAGCAATCCTCCTCTCTCCCCTCCCCTCCATTTCCAGCAAATTGTCCTCTCCGTGGGCCCCCATGTCCATCCTTGTCCCACTCTGCCCTTCCCTCCTCCATCCATAGCCAGCAATCCTCCTCTCTCCCCTCCCCTCCATTTCCAGCAAATTGTCCTCTCCCTGGGCCCCCATGTCCATCCTTGTCCCCCTCTGCCCTTCCCTCCTCCATCCATAGCCAGCAATCCTCCTCTCTCCCCTCCCCTCCATTTCCAGCAAATTGTCCTCTCCCTGGGCCCCCATGTCCATCCTTGTCCCTCTCTGCCCTTCCCTCCTCCATCCATAGCCAGCAATCCTCCTCCCCTCCCCTCCATTTTCAGCAATTTGTCCTCTCCTTGGGCCCCCATGTCCATCCTTGTCCCTCTCTGCCCTTCCCTCCATCCATAGCCAGCAATCCTCCTCTCTCCCCTCCCCTCCATTTCCAGCAAATTGTCCTCTCCCTGGGCCCCCATGTCCATCCTTGTCCCCCTCTGCCCTTCCCTCCATCCATAGCCAGCAATCCTCCTCTCTCCCCTCCCCTCCATTTCCAGCAAATTGTCCTCTCCCTGGGCCCCCATGTCCATCCTTGTCCCCCTCTGCCCTTCCCTCCTCCATCCATAGCCAGCAATCCTCCTCTCTCCCCTCCCCTCCATTTCCAGCAAATTGTCCTCTCCGTGGGCCCCCATGTCCATCCTTGTCCCTCTCTGCCCTTCCCTCCTCCATCCATAGCCAGCAATCCTCCTCTCTCCCCTCCCCTCCATTTCCAGCAAATTGTCCTCTCCCTGGGCCCCCATGTCCATCCTTGTCCCCCTCTGCCCTTCCCTCCTCCATCCATAGCCAGCAATCCTCCTCTCTCCCCTCCCCTCCATTTCCAGCAAATTGTCCTCTCCGTGGGCCCCCATGTCCATCCTTGTCCCTCTCTGCCCTTCCCTCCTCCATCCATAGCCAGCAATCCTCCTCTCTCCCCTCCCCTCCATTTCCAGCAAATTGTCCTCTCCCTGGGCCCCCATGTCCATCCTTGTCCCCCTCTGCCCTTCCCTCCTCCATCCATAGCCAGCAATCCTCCTCTCTCCCCTCCCCTCCATTTCCAGCAAATTGTCCTCTCCGTGGGCCCCCATGTCCATCCTTGTCCCCCTCTGCCCTTCCCTCCTCCATCCATAGCCAGCAATCCTCCTCTCTCCCCTCCCCTCCATTTCCAGCAAATTGTCCTCTCCGTGGGCCCCCATGTCCATCCTTGTCCCTCTCTGCCCTTCCCTCCTCCATCCATAACCAGCAATCCTCCTCTCTCTCCCTTCCCCTCCATTTCCAGCAAATTGTCCTCTCCCTTCACGCGATTCGCGAACCGCTTAGCACTGCTTAAAAAAAAAATTACACATCAGCAGGAACAGGCTGCTTCAGCCAATCCCAGGGGCCTTCCTTCAGCGTGTTCCGCCCAAGGGCTGAAGGAAGGCTCCTGGGATTGGCTGAAGCAGCCTGTTCCTGCTGACGTGTAAATTTTTTTTTTAAGCAGTGCTAAGCGGCAGCGCGGTTCGCAAATCGCGTGAAGGGGGGGGTGGGGGGGTGGGACGACGCGACGGCAACGAAGAGGAGAAACAAGAGAAGTGCTGCGTGTGCCGGTAAGCTGCTCAAAGGCACAGGGGACGCCGTCAACACTGCCAGGTGGGGACCGGAGCCGGTTTTAAAGGTCATGGTTGGGCTGGGGAGGCTTAGCCTCCCCAAGCCTCTTATACGGGGCGCCTATGCCTCTGCTCTTTCCTCCGCACCCTGGGGCCTTTAAATCTTTTACTTCCGGTCGCAGCAGCGTCAGTGAAAGCGGAGCGCTGCCGACATCTCCCTTCGCGCTCTTGGTTCCCTCAGTGTCCGCCTTCTTCTAGAAGGCGGGACACTGAGGGAACCAATGAGTGCAAGGGAAGGGAGACATCGGCAGCGCTTTCACTGACGCTGCTGCGACCAGGTAAAAGATTTAAAGGCCTCGGCGGCGCGGGGCGAGAGTAAGCACCGCGGCGGCGCCCTCCAGAGGTGGGCGCCCCCCTGCGGCGCTTACCCCGCTTACCGCATCGGCACGGCCCTGCATGGCAGACTCAATGCGGCTTACATATTGTATGCAGGTACTTATTTGTACCTGGGGCAATTGAGGGTTAAGTGACTTGCCCAGAGTCACAAGGAGCTGTGCCTGAAGTGGGTAATATATCTTTCTTTGAAAAATAAGCTTTCAAGACAGATACATTGTCATCTTCCAAAAATGTGATAAGTAAAGTAGCTATAGAGGAGATCAGATCTTGAAAGGTCTCCAGGAAATCAGTTAAATTAGAAATAGGACATCACTTCTCTCAAACTAGTTCAGATTTCTCAACAGGCAATTAGATATATGTAACTTAGAAGTATTAATATGGTTAACCATATGGTTAACCAAATCCCTCCTTTCAGTACCCTTCTCCACCACCGCCAACTCCAGGCTCCGCCCTTTCTGCCTCGCCTCACCCCAGGCTTGGAACAAACTCCCTGAGCCCATACGCCAGGCCCCCTCCCTGCCCATCTTCAAATCATTGCTCAAAGCCCACCTCTTCACTACACCTCTACTCAGGAAATCTAGACTGCCCCAACTTGACATTTCGTCCTTTAGATTGTAAGCTCCTTTGAGCAGGGACTGTCCTTCTTTGTTAATTTGTACAGCGCTGCGTAACCCTAGTAGCGCTCTAGAAATGTTAAGTAGTAGTAGTAACCAATTGGGAAACCTCCTTGGAATATTTTTGCAATAATATCAGAGGGGCAAGGAGAAGAGTTTTGGGGAAATAAAGAAAATGTAAATTTTTTATTTTATAGCCATTTTACACTGACTCAAGTTGGCGATGAAGTCCCATTATATCCTTGATCTTGGAGCTTCTGCTGCCTGAATCACATCAATCTGTGTCCCAATAGATCATACACTACTTTCCATTTGTAGCCTTGCATCACACCCCTGCAGTTTCCCCAATAGATTCCTCAAAAAACTTTACAGTCTGTTTGTTTAACAAATCCCTGAAGAAGCAAATTAGTTTTCAACAGCAAACTCCAGATGCCCTCTAGTGAGACATCTGAAAATGCTTCCTCAGAAATCGCTGAGTTCATCTGAAGAAACGAAAATAGTAATGAAATAGATTTAGTCTTTGGGAACTGAGCTATTGTGAATCTCCGGGTGCCAGTATGATAGATGCTGAAGGCACACTGGCACACAGACACTAACAGCCTTCAGATTGTCATCTGGCGTGCTCCAATTTAGGGAAGTCCCTGGCAACAGACTTGGGTCCTTCCAACTGGGCTTAACGAAGCTGCTGCACTAGGAGGAATAACAGTAACAGTGTCAAGCCAAAAGAGGAAACAAAGTCCTCCTGTAAAACAGTCCAAGGAAAGAAAAGGATCAGAGACACTGTTCATGACCAGTGGTTTTTCCTTACAGCTTTCAGTGATTTATCCATAGTGCTGATTTGGTAAAGCACATATGATATAGAGCACTTCATGTTAGGACCCGTGATGAAGGCAATTTCTTGCTGAAACACTGCAATGTACTGTTGGGTTTTCTTCATCTTGAAGTACCGACTATATCTACTGTGCATGATTTTTATGTACATTCATTCTGGATATAGATCCTGGAAGACTGCTTTTGTTAATAAATTGAGCCATTTTGGAACATCCTGTCTTGTGGGTTTGGTTCGTTCCATTCCATTCCTTTTCTTTCCCTGGAGTTGTAACAGCCAAAGAACCAATGCTGGGACTGCTAACAATGGAACAGGACACAATTCTTCTAATGGTAGGGAGAGAGCAACTCTAATTGGCCATCTTGATGCAGTGCCAAGCTCCGCCCCTAGGATCCCTCCCTGTTTGTGCAATGTGCTCCCTCAGGGAGTGCAGGAAGAATGAAACCATCTCAGGTTTTGTAAGAGGCTGAAAGCTTGATGCTTTGAACAATGGGGTCCTTTTACCAAGCTGTGCTAAAATGTAGCCTGCGCTACATTTAGTGCATGGATTTCCCATGCGCTGTGGCCACTTTTTAGCGTGGCTGTAAAAGGGCTGAATTTCAATTGATGTCATTAATGGCCTGTGCTAATTTACAAATTGGGGTTATGGCCATTACTGCCTGAGCCCTTACTGCCACCTGTTTAGTAAGTGGTGAGGACTCACGCGTTACTCATGCAGTAATCGGGCAGCGAGCGTGTGGCAATTTGTCTGTGCTGCGTGATTACCGTCGGGCTAGTTTCTAGCGAGGGGATCAGCACACACTGATCACAGCAATATCACGGGATACCTCAGCGCGCCCTGTGGTGGTGCTGTTTCTGTGTGCACTACCCACGCGGTAGCCCTACTGACCTTTAGTAAAAGGGCCCCAATGTCTTTGACTGTTAGATTGGGAAGGAGGGTGTTTATGTTTGTTTGCTTTGTTAAAATATTTATTGTTTATTTTAACATTTACCCTGTATTATGCCTTGCTGGTATGCAGTTAATCAAAAAAAGTTAATCTATCAATTAAATATCCAAGAACTGATGCAGTTGCCCTATGTAAATAACTTCTTATAATGTAACTAAATATCTGTTTAGAGCATTAATGTTTCATTATGTAATGCCCCAGTACATGCTCAGTTTCTGCAAAATTGAACATGTGCAGGGGGCGGGTCTCTCCTGTGCATACTCGTTTTCACAGAAACTGAGCATGCACTGGCTGCGGGCAACCAGGGAATGTGCAGGCTGTGGGCAGAGGAGGACCTCCACTGGAGGGGCTTGGGAACCTTCACCAGCCAGGGGCCCAAACCTAAATTGGGGGGCGCAGACCTCCAAGGCTCCCTGTGGCTACACCCCTTCTTGCAAGCACCACCTGTCAATTTCCATCCTGTATAACATTGTCACTCCTCCATCAGGTAGATTTGTGTTTTCACTGTGGTATTTTCTCTTTTACAGAGCATGATGGAGTTTGCCCACCACATCTGGGAGCATCACAGCCCTGCAGATACAACTCATCTGCGCCTACCTGCTCACATGATTGGCACTGTGCCACTGATGAGAAGTGCTGTTTCTCTGGGTACATGAAGCAGTGCGTGACTTCTTTGGCAGGTACCGATAAAGATGGGCAGCTGCAAGACACCTGCCAAATCAATTCACCGCTGTCCTCATTTCACCAAGTCAGTTGTGAGACATGATAGAAACGTTTAAATATCTCAAGGGCATTTATGTACAGGAAGAGAGCCTTTTTCAACTGAAGGAGAGCTCTGGAATGAGGGGGCATATGACAAAGTTAAGAGGGAATAGGCTTAGGAGTAACCTAAGGAAGTATTATTTCACAGAATGGGTGGTGGAAGCATGGAATGGCCTCCCGGTGGAGGTGGTGGAGTCGAGGGCTGTTCCAGAATTTAAAAAGGCATGGGATAAGCATGTGGGATCGCTTAGGAACAGGTAGAATTGGGGGTTACAGAGGATGGGCAGACTGGATGGGTCATATGGCCTTTATCTGCCGTCATGTTTCTATGTTGGGTGGGAGAGGAACTCGATCAATTAGAGCAGATGCTGCAGAAAGATGGAGAGGAATCATATGGCTGAGTTTTGCTCTGGATGTTTCCATCTGTCAGAGACTTTTTGTGAGGTCATAACAGAAGGTTAAAGGGCAAGTTTGTAATCTAGGCACCCATATTTATGCGCCCCTTGTATGCATACATTTATAGAATGCTAGCACGTATGTATGTAGGCGTACACTTGCTCACACAAGTGCCAACAGGATGGGCGGTGGTGGAAAAAACAACTGTGGCGGAATTTTAAAAAGTGTTGGATATGCACAGAGGATCTCTAATTAGAAAATGAATGATATAAAAAACAAAACTTAAAGGGTTGCTTATGTGTTTGCATGTCAAGTGCTTAGATGGTGACTCTGGCTGTGTCAACTAAGGCCAGTGCTGGGCTGGCTTGTACAGTCTGAGTACTGCATATAGCAATCCGGTTTAGGATGGGCTGGAGAGAGCTTCAATGGAAACTCCAGTAATCTGGAATGTAAGGACATTGCCGGGCAGAATTTTGCGGTCTTTGTCCTGCAAATGTCAAGACAGATTTGGATAGGATGGAGTGGGCTTTGATGCAACTCCAGTAGTTGGAACATAAGAACAGAGCCGGGTGGGCTTCTATGGTCTGTGTCCCAGAAACACCAAGGAAAAATCATGATCAAGTATATAATTTCACGTTCATTGTTTATTTAATCTTGAATTGATAATGAAAAAATAAAAAGAACATTAAATTTTAAAGAGCAGTTTTGGATCATTACTTTAAATACAGTAGAACTGTAGGGGCTAAATCGTGAAATTGAATGGCAAACACTCATATGAATGTTCTCTGTAATTAGAATGGTACCTCCTGTTTGTCTCATTTACTCTATACCAATCAGCTGTTCGATCCCGGAGTTGAGATTGGTGCTGAGATATTACACTTTTTAATTATACTTTTTTAGTGCTTTTTTCATTAGCATTTTATTTTCACAAGAAATCGCTATACAAAGGTTAAGGGTAACTAAGGGACAAAGCTGCAGCAAGGGCAAGGCCAGGACAACAAATATAATCCCCCCAAAATCATAAAGGCACAAAGAGAATCCACCCCATGCAGTAAGGGCTTTAGTGACCCTGGATCACAATAGTAAAACAGGGAAAAGACTATTGTAACCAGTTGTAGAAATTGGTTTAATTTGTTTACCTTACTGCTGGGAGAGCATGGGGGGTTGGCTGGAGGTGTCATGGGTTGCCAGGGAGATATTTAAGTAGGATGAATTCCTGCACATGAGCAGTTCATACTAAAGAGACTTGCACTGACACCTGAGATTTTAAAAGTGCTAAAAATATGTTTTAAAAGTATTTGCATTAAATCTAATTGCAGAATTTAGGTGCTAGGAGATGGGACTGGTATGCTATGTACTCAAATTTGTTTAAATCATATGCAAATTAGTCCATTTTTGGGAGGTTCTCATTTGCAAATTTATGGGTAGAAATTGTTGGAAATGTTTATAGCCTTAATGTTAGGGCATGGCTCTGATCAAAAATGTGAAGTTTGATCAAAAAACGAAGGGTTTAGCTAATGTTTTTGACTAAAAATTCCCATTAGAGTGTCTGTATGTTAATCTGCATTCAAATAGAGCTCTCTGATTGGATGAGCAGGCTCCTGTTAGAAAATCTGCCCGGTGGGAATAGAGAACAGAGAGCAACTGAAGATTTGGACTGAGAGGACATGCAGCTTTGAGCTCGGTGTGTATGAAAGGAAAGAAAGAATTGTTGTTTGATCTAAGTTGACTGAAATTATAAAAGAGTTCCTGATTATGTGGTAAATGAGAAAATATGAGTGAAAAGAGATTGGTGGAGATTTACAAGTTTGAGGTTTCTCTATTGAGAAAAGGATCTGAATATTTCAGGATTACTTGAAGTTTATGAAGAATTGAAAAGGGTGAATTTCAGTTTAAGAGTGTTTAAATCCTATAAACTATATAAAGGCTAGGTAGATTTAAGTGCCTGTAAGCAAGGAAACCTTAATATTTGATCTGGAATAAATATTTGACCTGAAATAAATATTTGATCTGATAGTCGATCTGAGATAAATGTTTGATCTGAATTATATCCTTTGAGATAAGGTAGAAAATGAATCTTTGGAAACTAGGAGGACTTTGCTCACATTTTGAATTAGCCAGATTAGTAAATTTACAGAGTAGAGAGGGGAGTGGATATATGAATGTGTGTGTGTGGATGAGATCCAGCAGTGGGCTTCAAGATCTCAGCAGCTTGGAAGAAAAAAAAGAGTTGCTCTTTTGATAGTCAGGGTAAAGTTATAACAAAGCTACTTAGGAAATTAGAACTGAGGAAATTCAATTTATTTTATTTTTTTTATAGTTTAGCACTCATTCCAGGTTCCAGTTTCAGGCAGGCTGATCTAAAGACTCACACACTGCAGAGAGGCAGTATTTCTCCTTTTATTTTTATTTTTAGATTAAGTTTAGGAAGAAAAATTGATGGGAGACAACTTCTAAAGGAGAGATCTCTTGAAGACTGAGTCTGCAACTGGAAGTTTTCCTTCAGCTAAGTACTGTGAAAAAGAAGTAAACAACTTAATACAGGAAATTGAGGAAGAGAGAGAGAGACAATTCACACTTTTTCTGAAACTCCTGTTTATCACCCAAGTGAACTGAGATTTAATTTTGAAAATAAAGGAAGAAGGAGAAATCCAAGTAGAATAATTATACCACTATAAGACTATGATTTTGGATAGTTATTCACCTTATAAGTAAGCCCTGTAGGAAAGAAGTTTATAAAAATGTTTAAATGAGATACACCTAAGAAACATTCCTATTTTGAGTTGGAAATTTTTGAAGTGTTACACTGACTTGTAATTTGGTTAGAAGACTAATAATGTTTGGTTAGTAAAGAAATTAGAGTGTATACTGGATCCAGTAGGGAATCAGCAGTTCTACTGGTCTAATCCTGTACAATCTAACTGAAGAGTATTTCTTTCTGTTTACCAGTACAGTCAAATAATTCCATTCCACTTAAATAATATTTTGTTATATATATATATATATATATATATATATATATATATATATATAAGGGAGTAGTATCTGGATTTATTGTAAATCAAATTGATTCCATTCCCAGGAATCCATATTCACCTTTATGCCTTCATCCGGTATTATCTTTAAAGGATGATGTTTTATTTTATGTTCACTCTGTCTCTGGTGAGCTGAGCACAGTTGGTTCCCTCGGCTGGCACGACTACATATTAGAGGTATTTTGATACTGTGTGAAGTCTTATCACAGACGGGTGACACTATTTTTTAAATATGTTAATGAGAGGAGGAGGAGGTGCAAAAGTGGGATTGTAAGCTTCAGGATTATAGGAGAGAAATATGTGGCATCTAATGAACAAAAAGCATAATTTCTTAACAAATATTCATTTGTTCACTGAAGGAGGGCTGAGAGTAGGACTGCAGAAAATGGAAGCAAACAGAAATGAAAGTGATGTAGACCTTGAATAATTTTCAGAAGACTGTATCTATGAGGCTCTTGCTAAGCTAAAAGTAGCTAATACAGTGGGCTAGTCAAGAGATATCTGATAGCATTCAGGGTTCTGTAGGTTGTGTTCTGTCTGGATGAAAGGGGGCAGATTCTGAAAAAGGGGGCAGATGCATGAAGCATTCTCCATGTGAGGCTATCTGAATTCAAAAAAAGTCTGGGACAAGTACAAAGAATTTCTGAGAGAGTGCGGCGGCCATTTTGATAATGAGGAAATGGGCAGGAGCAACTGAGGATCACTCCTGCCCAGACTATCCACTAGATCACCAGGGGATATATGGTAGGCCTGGGTGTGGGGTGTGGCTATGGATCGATCCTGTAGGGGCGCTTGTTCTGTTCAGGGAGGAAGGAGGAGGAGAGGGAGGGAGGGAGGAGGGCTTCTATTGTACAATGGAGAGGGAGAGCTAGGGGGACCCAGCATAAGGTTTCAGTTTCAGCCATGTCAATGGCAGGCATAAGATGGCATCCATAAGTGCACCATGTAATGTAACAGGAAGACATGCCCATGTTCCACCCACATGTGTGCTTCCCTTTGTAGTTAGGCACTATGGTACTTAGGCTCTACCTTCTAGAATAGTGCCTAGTGCACGTGGAGGGGCATAATTGAATGGGGCCGGCCATCTATATGGCCGGCCATCTCTAAGACTGGCCCCGTAAAGCGGAATACACGACCGCATTATCGAAACAAGATGGCCAGCCATCTTTCATTTCGATAATACAGTCGGGGCCGGCCAAATCTCAACATTTGGGCCAGCGTTAGAGATCGCCGCCATTGGTTTTTGCCGATAATGGAAACGAATGGCGGCCATCTCAAACCCAGCCAAATCGAAGTCATTTGGTCATGGGAGGAGCCAGCATTTGTAGTGCACTGGTCCCCCTGACATGCCAGGACACCAACCGGGCACCCTAGGGGGCACTGCAGTAGGCTTCATAAATTGCTCCCAGGTGCATAGTTCCCTTACCTTGGGTGCTGAGCCCCCCAACCCCCACTACCCACAACTGTACAACACTACCATAGCCCTTAAAGGGTAAAGGGGGCACCTAGATGTGGGTACAGTGGGTTTTTGGTGGGTTTTGGAGCCCTCCCATTTACCACCACAAGTGTAACAGGTAGGGGGGGATGGGCCTGGGTCCACCTGCCTGAAGTGCACTGCATTACCCACTAAAACTGCTCCAGGGACCTGCATAGTGCTGTGATGGAGCTGGGTATGGCATTTGAGGCTGGTATAGAGGCTGGCACAAAAATGTATAACTTTTTTTTTTTTTGGGTGGGAGGAGGTTGGTGACCACTGGAGGAGTAAGGGGAGGTGATCCCCGATTCCCTCCGGTGGTCATCTGGTCAGTTGGGGCATTTTTTTGAGGCTTGGTCCTAAAAGTAAATGGACCAAGTAAAGCTGGCCAAATGCTCGTCAGAGCCAGCCTTCTTTTTTCCATTATCGGCCGAAGCTGGCCATCTCGTAGCCACGCTCCATCCTGCCTTCGGTACCCTGCCGACATGCCCCTTTTAACTTTGGCTGGCCCTGCGATGGAAAGCAGTTGAAGCCAGCCAAAATTGGCTTTCGATTATACCGATTTGGCAGGGTATAGGAGAAGGCTGGCCATCTCCCGATTTGTGTCAGAAGATTGCCGGCCTTCTCCTTCAAAAATAAGCAGGATAGGTGCCTACCTGTCAATTATTGATACCTTTGATGTACAGAGAAGGGCAACAAAAATGATGGGACGACTTCACTATGAGGAAAGGCTAAAGCGGCTAGGGCTCTTTGCTTGGAGAAAAGATGGCTGAGGGGAGAAATGATAGTTTCTACAAAATAATGAGTAGAGTGGAACGGGTAGAGGTGAATTGCTTGTTTACTGTTTCCGAAAATACTAGGATTAGGGGGCACGCGATGGAGCTACAAAGTAGTAAATGTAAAAAAAAAAAGTCAGAGAAAATATTTCTTCACTCAGCATGTATTTAAACTCTGGAATTCATTGCCACAGAATGTGGTAAAAGTAGTTAGCTTAGCAGGGTTTAAAAAAGGTTTGGCTATCTTCCTAAAAGAAAAGTCCATAAACCTTTATTAAAATGGACTTGGGGAAAATCCACTGCTTATTTCTAGGATAAGCAGCATGAAATGTATTGTACTGTTTTGGGATCTTGTCAGGTACTTGTAACCTGGATTGGCCACTGTTGGAAACAGGGTGCTGGGCTTGATAGACCTTCGGTGTGTCCAAGTATGGCAATACTTATGTTTTTATGTTCTAAGTGGCACCTACCTCTAGGTGCCATTCTGTAGAATTTGCCCCAATTGTGTGACATGAAGCTAGGATTGAATTTTTGCAACTATATTATTTTGGAATACCCAGTAGCATATTAATTTGGATTGTTTTGGTTGCAATATGCATTATACAGCAACTCTTGGGGAACATATGTGCACTGAGACTTTTCTTTCTTCTAGAAAAACCGGGGATTTGCCCAACCACTGCAACTGCTGTGAGCAAGACGAAAAAGGAGATCTCATGGAGATGCAAAACTGACAGAGACTGTCCTGGAAGTGAAAAGTGCTGCTTGGGGACTGAAGGATACGTCTGCCTGGTATTTGATCTTTCTACTCATTGTGATGTGTTATTGTGGAAGGTCCACACTGCATCTTCTGGTTATATAAATCCCACATGGAAGGACAGACCTATACAAACACCAATTAGAAAAACACCTATTAGTTCTGTTACATTCCTGAATGTACAATGAATGGTACAATATAAAAAAAAAAATACTGTCAAATTGTAGTTTTGCCAGTTTTAGAGCTAAACAGAAGATACAGTGTTAGTCTTAGAGATTGACACAGGGACAGTTTGTCCCCATCTCCGTGGGTTTTGTCTCCATCCTCACTCCATCCCTGTAGGTTCTGTCTCCGTCCCCACGGGCCCTGTCTCCATCCCCGCCCTATCCCTGTGGGCTCTGTCTTCATCTGCAGAAGCCTTGAACACATGATTTTATATTTAAATCTTTTTATTACAGTATAAAACAGAACTATATGCTGTGCAACTGTTGTTTATAGATCACAAATCTAAAACAATAATAACAACAAGC
Organism: Microcaecilia unicolor; assembly: GCF_901765095.1. Classification (NCBI taxonomy): domain Eukaryota; kingdom Metazoa; phylum Chordata; class Amphibia; order Gymnophiona; family Siphonopidae; genus Microcaecilia; species Microcaecilia unicolor. Next base: position 371,025,264 of record NC_044033.1, on the reverse strand, counting down.
AACTATAACAACCCTCCCACCACTACTACTACTACTTAACATTTCTAGAGCGCTACTAGGGTTACGCAGTGCTGTACAATTTAGCAAAGAAGGACAGTCCCTGCTCAAAGGAGCTTACAATCTAAAGGACGAAATGTCAAGTTGGGGCAGTCTAGATTTCCTGAATAGAGGTAGGTGGTTAGGTGCTGAAGGCGACATTGAAGAGGTGGGCTTTGAGCAAGGATTTGAAGATGGGCAGGGAGGGGGCCTGGCGAATGGGCTCAGGGAGTTTATTCCAAGCATGGGGTGAGGCGAGGCAGAAAGAGTGGAGCCTGGAGTTGGCGGTGGTGGAGAAGGGTACTGAAAGGAGGGATTTGTCTTGAGAGCGGAGGTTATGGGTAGGAACGTAGGGGGAGATGAGGGTAGAGAGGTAGGGAGGGGCTGCAGATCGAGTGCATTTGTAGGTTAGTAGGAGAAGCTTGAACTGTATACGGTACCTGATCGGAAGCCAGTGAAGTGACTTGAGGAGAGGGGTGATATGAGTATATCGGTCCAGGCGGAAGATAAGACGTGCAGCAGAGTTCTGAATGGACTGAAGGGGGGGATAGATGGCTAAGTGGGAGGCCAGTGAGGAGTAGGTTGCAGTAGTCAAGGCGAGAGGTAATGAGAGAGTGAATGAGAGTTCGGGTGGTGTGCTCAGAGAGGAAAGGGCGAATTTTGCTAATGTTATAGAGGAAGAAGCGACAGGTCTTGGCTATCTGCTGGATATGCGCAGAGAAGCCGAGGGAGGAGTCGAAGATGACTCCGAGGTGGCGGGCAGATGAGACGGGGAGGATGAGGGTGTTATCAACTGAGATAGAGAGTTGAGGGAGAGGAGAAGTGGGTTTGGGTGGTAAGACAATAAGCTCGGTCTTGGCCATGTTCAGTTTCAGGTGGCGGTTGGACATCCAGGCAGCAATGTCGGTTAAGCAGGCCGATACCTTGGCCTGGGTTTCCGCAGTGATGTCTGGTGTGGAGAGATAAAGCTGGGTGTCGTCGGCATAAAGATGATATTGGAAACCGTGAGATGAGATCAGGGAGCCCAGGGAAGATGTGTAGATTGAAAAGAGAAGGGGACCAAGGACAGATCCCTGAGGAACTCCAACAGAGAGCGGGATGGGGGTGGAGGAAGAACCATGAGAATGTACTCTGAAGGTACGGTGGGAGCGATAAAAGGAGAACCAGGAGAGGACAGAGCCCTGGAACCCAAATGAGGATAGTGTGACAAGAAGTAGATCGCCCACCACCACCCTCTACCCTTTGAACCCCAACAAAAGCTGACTTCTACTAGCCCAAGGACTCCTAATCCACCCTGTTAAAATGTTCAGGGGGACAAAATACAACCTGTTCTGTATGCCCTAGTTGGGGAGAAATATGCCCTATGAAGCACTGTTATGATTTTTTAATCTGTAGATGAATAAGTCATCAACAATCTCAAGATTCAGTCTCCTGTTATACACAGTCCTTCCTGTAATAGAAGACGTGCTGGTAGCAGGAATGTACAGGATCCCCCGTGCAAATTTTGCTAGTTGTGGCCAGCATGTTTGCTTGTTTTTCCAAAAAATCAAAATATCATTGTCTGCATCACTAAAACATAAATAACAGTCCAGTTCATTAACAGGCTTCAAAGTAAAAAATGACACGGGGACAAAGTTTGTCCCTGTACCCACGGGCTATATCCCCGTCCCTGCCCTGTCCCCTCAGGCTCTGTCCCCACCCCATACCAGCGGGCTCTGTCCCTTTCCCTGCGATTACCGCCAGTCCCCGTCCCCAAGTCATTCTCTAGTTAGTCTTTTGATGCCTGCATTTTTCTTTATCAGTTTTGCACCTTCATTCCTTTTTTCACTTCCTCATTAAAGGGCCAATGTATTAAAATGTGCATATATTGTCTGTTAATGTAGTTTAGCATGCATACTAATGGCTGATATTAATGACACGTGTAGATGGCCCATTGGCACTGTGGTTAATCGTAGTTCCAGTGTCCAGTGGCGTACCAAGGGGGGCGGTGGAGGCGGTCCGCCCCGGGTGCATGCCGCTGGGGGGGGGGGGGTGCCGCGCGCTTGTCTGCTCCGCTCGTTCCGTGATCCCTCTGCTCCAGAACAGGTTACTTCCTGTTCCGGGGCAGAGGGAGCATGGAACGAGTGAAGCAGACAGGCGCGCGGCACCCCCCCCAGCAGGAAAAATACTCCCGGGGGGGTGTCCTTTCGCCAGGGGGGGAGGTGTGTCCTTTTGCCGAGGGTGGGGGGGTCGCGCTGCACCCGGGGGGGGCGCATTGGCAATCCGCCCCGGGTGTCAGCCACCCTAGGAACGCCACTGCCAGTGTCTTCTCTTAAGCCTCAACATCGCCTACACCAACTTTTCTCTCTTAGTGGCCTAGGGCTCGGGTAGCACCCAAAAATTCCCTTTGTTAGATCTCTCCTTGATCCTTCTGGTGGTGTAGCACCCTCCCTGGGTGCTCCTAGCTTTCTGTTTTCATTTATCCCAGGACTAGGGTAGTACTTAGGATCCACACTAGACAAGGCCTGAGCTGTTGGGTACTCAGCTTGCTTCTAGAAGACTGAAAAAGAGGAATAAGACACAAGTTTTCCCCTAAAACTCTCTTTTATCTGCCCTGGTAACACTCTAGCCCAGGGTGGGCAAGCTTTATACACAGAGGCCTGCATGAATGTCAGTACTATTCTGAAACATTACCTAATATTGGAACTGGAAATGCACAGTGCTCCATAGCAGTGGCGTAGCTACGTGGGGCCTGAGGGGGCCTGGGCCCCCGTAGGTTTGGCCCTGGCCCCCCTGCTGACGATCTGCTTGAACCTCCCTCCCACCACCAACTGTCCCCCGCCGTCGCCGCCCGCCCCGCCGCCGCATCAGATACCTTTTTTGCTGGCGGGGGTCCCCGAACCCCGCCAGCCGAAGAGAGTCTTCTTCAGCACCTGAGTAGTGCCTTCGTTCAACGAAGTTCCTGCGATCAGCTGTTTCGACACCTTGCATCCTGCATGGGGCTACATGCACGACCCTGAATAATTTTGTGTCATCTGCGAATTTAATTACCTCAGTAGCTACTCCCATCTCTAGGTCATTTATAAATATGTTAAAAAGCAGCGGTCCCAGCACAGACCCCTGCGGGACCCCACTAACTACCCTTCTCCACTGAGAATACTGACATTTCAACCCTACTCTTTGCTTCCTATCTTTCAACCAGTTCTTAATCCATAATAATACCCTACCTCCGATCCCATGACTCTCCAGTTTCCTCAGGAGTCTTTCAGGAGGCACTTTGTCAAACGCCTTTTGAAAATCCAGATACACAATATCCACCGGCTCCCCATTGTCCACATGTTTGTTCACCCCCTCAAAAAAATGCAGTAGATTGGTGAGGCAAGACTTCCCTTCATTAAATCCGTGCTGATTTTCAGGCTTATTTTCGAAAGTGATCGCCGGCCATCTTCTGACATAAATCAGGAGATGGCCGGCGATCTCTCAAAAGCGGCGAAATTGGTATAATCGAAAGCTGCTTTTTTTACACCATCGCCGCTTTCCCGTCACCGAGCCGGCGAAAGTTCAAGGGGGCGTGTCGGCGGCGTAGCGAAGGCGGGACATGGGCAGGCATGGGCGTGGCTACCAGATGGCCAGCTGCAGCGCATAATGGAAAAAAAGCGGCGTTAATCAGTATTTTGCCAGGTTTACTTGGTCCTTTTAATTTCACGGCCAAGCCTCAAAAAGGTGCCCCAACTCACCAGATGACCACCGGAGGGAATGGGGGATGACCTCCCCGTACTCCCCCAGTGGTCACCAACCCCCTCCCACACTAAAAAAATAAAACTAAAAACCTTTTTTGCCAGCCTGTATGCCAGCCTCAAATGTCATACCCAGCTCCCTGACAGCAGTATGCAGGTCCCTGGAACAGTTTTTGTTGGTTGCAGTGGACTTCAGGCAGGCGGACCCAGGCCCATCCCCCCCCCCTACCTGTTACACTTGTGCTGAAAGTGTTGAGCCCTCCAAACCCACCCCAAAACCCACTGTACCCACATGTAGGTGCCCCCTTTCATCCATAAGGGCTATGGTAGTGGTGTAGAGTTGTGGGGAGTTGGTCTTGGGGGGGGGATTTGGGGGGCTCAGCACCCAAGGTAAGGAAGCTATGCACCTGGGAGCTATTTGTATATATTTTTTTAACTTTTAGAAGTGCCCCCTATGGTGTCCGGTTGGTGTCCTGGCATGTCAGGGGGACCAGTGCACTACAAATGCTGGCTCCTCCTCTTGGATTTCATCGGGTTTGAGATGGCTGGCATTTTTTTTCCATTATAGCTGAAAAAGAAAACCGGCCATCTCAAACCCAGCGAACTCTGGCATTTGGCCGGGCCAAACCGTATTATCGAAAGAAAAGATGGCCGGCCATCTTTTTTGATAATACGGTTCGGCCAGCTGTTTGTGGCGCCGCCAAAATAGATCGCCGGCAATCTATTTCACTGGTGCCATTCGATTATTCCCCTCTTTGTCTCATCAGCCCATGTTTTTGTATGTGCTCTGTAATTTTATTCTTAATAATAGCCTCTACCATTTTGCCCAGTACCGACGTCAGACTCACCGGTCTATAATTTCCCGGATCTCCTCTGGAGCCTTTTTAAAAAATCGGCGTAACATTGGCTACCCTACAGTCTTCCGGTACCACACTCGATTTTAGGGATAGATTGCATATTACTAACAGTAGCTCTACAAGTTCATTTTTCAGTTCTATTAATACTCTGGAATGAATACCATCAGGTCCTGGTGATTCACTACTCTCCAGTTCGCAGAACTGACCCATTACATCCTCCAAGTTTACAGAGAATTCGTTTAGTTTCTCCGACTCGCCCGCTTCAAATACACTTTCCGGCACTGGTGTCCCTCCCAAATCCTCCTCGGTGAAGACCGAAGCAAAGATTTCATTTAATTTCTCTGAAAATATTTGTGAAATACAGTATTTAAAATCATAAAAACTCTGGTAATGATGTTTTCTGCGTATATTCCCCAAGGTCTCATGAGCTGCCTAAAATTCAGGCAATCCACCTAGCTACGCCTCTGCTCCTTTCTCCCCCATGATGTATCACTTTATTACCTTCTATACTTGAATGTAACTCACCTTGAGGCACCAATGAAAGCTAAAAATACAGACATTTCAATTATTCCACTTTCTGTATAAAATCTGATGTGCTCTGTACACTGAGTTGATTATCTTGGCTTTTCCTGTTCTTCTTTTCTCAGTGTCCTTAGCAGTATCTGATGGATTCCAGCCACTGAATAACATAAGGACCAGAACAGGCCTGCCTGTGACCCTGAAGAAGGAGACACTTTCAACTACAAACTAAAGTTCTAGGAAGCTGGATCCTGGCAGACATCATTTTATAACTATTCTAGCAATTGTTAAATGTCTATATTGTGTTTTCTAATGATGCTATGTGAGATGTAACAATACAAAACAGCTCTGTGATAACATGAACTTACACTGCAATAGACTGGGCCATTTGCACTTAAATGCCCCATCTGTTCCCAAGGCCTAATTCTTTTTCATAAGCCATTCCTGTCCTAGCTGATCTTTTATAAACTATATTCTGTACTTCTTTAATACTATAACATGCAGAAAGTATATAATTTCCTAAGGTTATGTGATTGCTCACTCTCTCTCTGTTTTCCTTCACTGTCTGTATACTTAAGAGTGCTAGGAAATAGGCTCAGTGCATGCTAACTTGTGTGGCCATTGGTACAAAAAATAGAAAATCAGCCTAAAATTGCCTTAGAGCATGGGAAAAACCCACCCAATGGCTTGCTAAGGGAAAGGGAAATGGGACGATATACCGCCTTTCTGAGGTTTTTGCAACTACATTCAAAGCGGTTTACATATATTCAGGTACTTATTTAGTACCAGGGGCAATGGAGGGTTAAATGACTTGCCAAAGAGCAGTGGCATAGCCAGAAGCAATTTTTGGGTGGGCCAACAGGTTGGATGAGTGGGCACTAGTCGTGTGCTGGTAAATGTTTAACAACAGGCTCTCTCCCCAGTCCACCTGTGCGCGCCCCCATCCACCTCTGCGCCTCCCCTCAAAATTGCAGAGCTGGCTGTAGCCGGGGAGAGAGCCTGGGGGGGCAGCAATGCATTACTCTCTCCAGGAAAAAAAAAAGTAAATGATCTCAGGCTCCAATCTAATTCATGTTTAATGTGGGATAAAATGCCATAAATAAGTAAATAAATATAAACTTTTAATGTTGAGCACCTGATTCTCAAAGTGGACATATTCCAAACACTATAATGAAAATAAAATGAATTTTTCTACCATTGTTGTCTGGTGACTTTGTTTTTCTGATCATGCTGGCCCAGTATCTGATTCTGCTGCTATCTGTCCTCTTAACTCAGTTTTCAGGGCTTCCTTTCCATTTGTTTCTTTACTTTCCGCCTTTCTTCTTCATTTCTTGCCCTACATCCGTAGGTAAAAGCTGGGTCCTCCGCAGACTTGACAGTCCAGTGGATCCAGCTTCTGCCTGTTTTGTACATCCATGTGCAGTTTTTCTCCTCTCCTCCTTTTCACTCATCTCATCTCCTTCCTCACTCTTCCCTCCCCTCCATCCATGTCCAGTATTTCTTCTCTCTCCCTTCCCTCTCCTCCATCCATATCCAGCAACCTTCCTCTCTCCCCTGCCCCCTCTATCCACCCATATCCAGCAATTCTCCTCTCCCCTGCCCTCCCCTCAATCCACCCATGTCCAGTGATTCTCTCCTCTCCCCTGCCCCCCCAACCACCCATGTCCAGCAATTCTCTTCTCTCCCCTGCTCCCCTCCAGCCACCCATACCCAGCGATTCTTTTCTCTCCCCTGCCCCCTCCAGCCACCCATACCCAGCGATTCTCTCCTCTCCCCTGCCCCCCCCAGCCACCCATGTCCTGCGATTCTCTCCTCTCCCCTGCCTTCCCTCAAGCCACCCATACCCCGCGATTCTCTCCTCTCCCCTGCCCCCCTCTAGCCATCCATACCCAGCAATTCTCCTCTCTCACCTGATTACCTCCGTCGAAGCGGCCGCGTTATTGAAAGCCCTGCCCATCTCTAGCCTTCCCTTCGAGTTTGTTCCCTCAGAGTTCCGCCCTCGCGGAAAGGGGAAATGACATCTGAAGGCGGGACTCTGAGGGAATCAACAAAGGGAAGGCTCGATGGGCAGGGCTTTCGATGACGTGGCCGCTTCGACTGAGGTAAAAAAAGATTTAAACCCCAGGTGAGGGGATGTTGGGTGGGCGGGCCTGGAGGGAAAGTGGCTGGGCCTGGGCCTGTTCAGGCCCACCCGTGGCTACGCCCCTGGCCCAGAGTCACAAGGAGCTGCAGTGGGAATTGAACTCAGTTCCCCAAGATCAAAGTCCACTGCACTAATCACTAGGCTACTCCTTCTTTTTTCCACAGCTTAGTAGAAGGACCCCATAGTCAGCTAGCTTTCATTTACTTTTTCATTAACAGTTCTCAACTTTGGCACTGAAAGTTTGAGAAACTATATCATTGCACTGCTTTCAAGAAGCCTGTGACATCCGTCACTTGACAAACGTTGCTACTAATTGGGTTTCTGCCAGGTACTTGTGACCTGGATTGGCCACTGTTGGAAGCAGGATACTAGGCTAGAGTGACCATTGGTCTGACCCAGTAAAGCTATTCTTATGTTCTTATGTTAGGTAAATCACTAAATAAATGAATGCCTTTCCAGTATATAAACACAATGAACTAGAAAGCAAAGGAAGAATTAGAGACTCATTGATGGAGGTTTCTTAGTTAGTTCTACATTCACGTGTTTATTATGAGTTACTCCTAAGAGCTTGAAAGAGAATGAAAAGTTGTGGAGGGCATTTTAAAAGGTATACTCTGTTCCGGCACAAATTAAGCTGGCCCTGCTCGTAAATGACCCTCAATTCCTGCGGACCAGCTGCGGCACACCAATACGCCACGGTACACTGGTTGAAAAATGCTGCTATACTACTACTACTAGTACCACTACTTATCATTTCTATAGGGCTACTAGATGTACGCAGCACTGTACACTGGACATGAAGAGATAGTCCCTGCTTCACAGAGCTTACAATCTAACTAGGACAGACAAACAGGACAAATAAGGAGTAATGATAAAAATGGGTGCTGAACACTACTACTACTACTACTACTTAACATTTCTAAAGCGCTACTAGGGTTACGCAGCACTGTACAATTTAACATGGAAGGACAGTCCCTGCTCAAGGAGCTTACAATCTAAAAAGACAGGTGTACAATCTAAAGACAAGTGTAGAGTCCGTCTGGTAGGTGATACTATATTTCATGAGAGGTTAGGTGCCGAACGCGGCATTGAGGTGGGTTTTAAGCAGAGATTTGAAAATGGGTAGGGAGGGAGCTTGGCGTAGGGGTTGAACAAGTGAGTAAGAGTTAGAAGTTAAAAAGCAACATCAAAAAGTGAGCTTTTAGCCTAGATTTGAAGACGGCCAGAGATGGAGCTTGACCTACAGGCTCAGGAAGTCTATTCCAGGCATATGGTGCAGCAAGATAAAAGGAACGGAGTCTGGAGTTAGCAGTGGGTAAAGGATAGTGATAGGAGGATGAACAGACAGATTTAGAAATGTTAACAGGAATTAGGGAGGCTAACAAACTGGGGAGCACAACAATAATAATGGATGATTTTAATTACCTCGATATTGACTGGGTGAATATAACATCAGGGCACACTAGGGAGGTAAAATTCATTGATGAAATCAACCACTGCTTTATGGAGCAGCTGGCTCAGGACTCAAAAAGAAGGGGAAAATTCTAGACTTAGTCCTTAGTGGAGCACATGATCTGGTGCAGGAGGTAATGGTGCTGGGGCCACTTGATAACAGTGGTCATAACATGATTAGATTTGATATCAGCTCTGGAGTAAGTACACATAGGAAAATCCAATACATTAGCATTTAACTTTCAAAAAGGAGACTATGATAAATGAGAAGAATGGTCCAAAAAAAAAAACAAAAAAAAAACTTAGAGGAGCAGCTGCAAAGGTCAAAAATTTACATCAGGCGAGGATCAAGTTTCAAGTTTATTTCAATATTTACTACCCCGCCCATCATGGAGAGGTCTGTGTGGCTTATATACTAAAAATATAGATAGGAAGAAGAGGAAGGAGCTGAAATAAAGGGGTGGGGTAGGACTACAATTATGCATAGGAGAGAGGAGGGGGAGAAAGGAAAGAAGGGCTGAGACTGGTCAAAAAAGGCCTACAGGCCTCAACTTTGTGGAGCATCAAGTATGATTAAGAGAATGTATCTCAAAATAGGAACATTTTGAGGTTTGTTTTATAGTTCTGGAGAGATTGCTCAAGGCGAAGATAATTTGGTAACTTGTTCTAGTGTTCTGGTGCTTGAAAGGAAAAGATAGCCTTTCTTGTGCATTGGTGAACAACTTTGTGGAAAGATGGGATAGTTATCGTAGGTTCTGAAATGCTGAACGTAGAGTCCTTTTGGTGGCATAGGGAATTATCATACGGGAGAGATAAGCGGGTTTTCCTGATTGGTGAATCTTAAAGATCAATAGCAAGATTTTATAGATGAAACGATGAGGAAGTGGAAGCCAGTGGAACACTTTTAGTAGAGGGGTGAAGTGATTGTATTTCTTTTTATCATTAATGAGTTTGATTGTGGTGTTCTGGACAATTTGAAGATGTCTAATGTCTTTTGTCTAAGTCCTATATATAACGAGTTGCAATAGTCAAGTTTGCTGATAATGAAAGAATGGATAAGTATATTAAGAGCCGATGAGTTAAGGAAAGGACGAATCAAATGAATTTGTCATAGTTTGTAGAACCATTGTCTGATAACAGTAGAGATGTGTGGTCAGAAGGAAAGGGGGGCATCTAGGGTAATACCTAGAATTTTAGTGGTGGGTGATATACTGTATGAATAGGGGTTGTACCAAGAACAATCGGTTGTGATAGGGTAGCGTTTGGACTATTAGAGAAAAGAACACAATTAGATTTGATAGGGTTCAAAAATACCATCCTGGAAGCAAAGATTAGATATATTCTATGTATTAAAAAAGGAAGAAGGAAGGCCAAGCAACATCCAGCATGGTTAAAAAGTGAGGTAAAAGAAGCTATTAGAGGTAAAAGAAAATCCTTCAGAAAACAGAGGAAAAATCAGACTGAAAATAGGAAACAGCATAAGGAATGGCAATACAAATGCAAAGTGCAGATAAGGAAGGCAGAGACTTTGAAAAGAAGATTGCGTTGGAGGCAATAACACATAGTAAAAACCTTTTTAGGTATATTAGAAGCAAGAAGCCAGCAAAAGAATCAGTTGGATTGCTAGATGACCGAGGGGTAAAGGGGGCACTCAGGGAAGGCAAGGCCATAACGGAGAGATTAAATGAATTCTTTGCTTCGGTCTTCACCAAGGAAGATGTGGAAGAGATACTAATAGCAGAAATGACATTCAGTGCTGACGTGTCAGAGAAAATGAAACAAATCTCTGTAAACCTGGAAGATGTAATGGGGCAATTTGGCAAATTCAAGAGTAGCAAATCACCTGGACTGGATAGTATATATCCCAGAGTACTGATAGAATTGAAAAATGAACTTGCAGAGCTATTGTTAGTAATATGTAATTTATCTTTAAAATCAAGCATGGTACTACTATTACTACTTATCATTTCTATAGCGCTACCGGATGTACGCAGTGCTTCACACTTGAACATGGAGAGACAGTCCCTGCTCAATAGAGCTTACAATCTAATTAATGGACGATTGAACTGTGGCCAATGGAATGCCAATTTTTAAAAAGGGTTCCAGAGGTGATCCGGGAAATTATAAACTAGTGAGCCTGATGTCGGTGCTGGGTAAAATGGCAGAGACTATTATAAAGAACAAAATTACAGAGCATATACATATAAGCATAGACTAATGAGACGAAGCCAACATGGATTTAGTGAACCAAAATCTTGCCTCACCAATCTACTACATTTCTTTAAAGAGGTAAATAGACATGTGGATAAAGGTGAGCCAGTCAATATTTATTTATTTATTTTTATTTTATTTTATTGCATTTGTATCCCACATTTTCCCACCTATTTGCGGGCTCAGTGTGGCTTAAAATACATTGTGAATGATGGAAATACAATGTGTTAAGTACAATTATTATGGGTTACATTATGAGGAGTTGTGGGAAGACAAAGTCAAGTCAAAACAACATTTAGAGCATAGAAACTATGGAATGTTACAATGGGGAAAAGATAGGGCGATAGAACAATAGCACGAAAACCTTAAGGCAAAGTAATTTTATATGTGTATCTGGATTTTGAAAAGGAATTTGACAAAGTACCTTATGAAGGACTCCAGAGGAAATTAGAAACTCATGAAATAGGAGGTAATGTACTATTGTGGGTTAATAACTGGTTAAAAGAGAGAAAGCAGAGAGTAGAGTTAAATGGAGAAAGGTAGATAGTGGGGTTCACCAGGGGTCTGTGCAGGGACTGCTGCTTTTTAACATAATTATAAATGATCTAGAGATAGGAATAACTAGTGAGGTAATTACATTTGCTGATGACACAAAGTTATTTAAAGTTACATCACAAGAGGAGTGTGAAAAATTTCAAGAGGACCTTACAAGACTGGGAGACTGGGCATCCAAATAAGCATCGCCATGCTGGGACAGACCAAGGGTCCATCGAGCCCAGCACCCTGTCACCGACAGCGGCCAAAAGAACAAGCAATTTGTCCTGCCCATCCTAGAAATACTGTATTCCCTTGTCCATTCAATAACATTCTATGGCTTTTCCCTCCAGGAAGCCGTCCAACCCTCTTTTGAAGTCTGCTAAGTCAACCGCCTCAACCACCCTCTCCAGCAGCGAACTCCAGAACTCAACCACGCGCCGAGTGAAGAAAAACTTCCTCCGATTAGTCTTAAATTTACCACACTATAGCTTCATCGCATGCCCCCTTGTCCTAGTATTTTTGGAAAGCGTAAACAGACACTCCACATCGACCCGTTCCATTCCACTCATTATCTTATAGACCTCTATCATATCTCCCCTCAGCCACCCCCTCTCCACGCTGAAGAGCCCCAGCCCCCCCAGCCCACCCCGACAGGGAAACCGTCCCATCCCCTGCATCATCTCCGTCACCCCCCTCTGCACCCCCTCCAATTCCCCCTGAGGTGCAGCGACCAGAATTGAACACAATACTCAAGGCGCGGTTGCACCATGGAGCGACACAACTGCAGAATAACATTCTTATTTTTGTTTTCCATCCTTTCCTAATGATACCCAACAAATGGCAGATGTCGTTTAATGTGAGCAAGTGCAAAGTGATGCATGTGGGAAAGAGAAACCTAAACCACAGCTACATGATGCAAGGTTCCACATTAGAAATCACCGCCCAGGAAAAGGATCTAGGTGTCATCATTGATACATTCAAACCCTCTGCTCGGTGTGCAGCGGTGGCTAAGAAAGCAAATAGAATGTTAGGAATTATTAGGAAGGGAATGGAAAACAAAAATACGAATGTTATAATGCCTTTGTATTGCTCCTTGATGTGACCATACCTCGAATACTATGTGCAATTCTGGTCACCGCAACTCAAAAAATATATAGCAGAATTAGAAAAGGTACAGAGAAGGGCGACGAAAATGATAAAGGGGATGGGATGACTTCCCTGTGAGGAAGGCTAAAGCAGCTCGGGTTTAACAGCTTGAAGAAGAGATGAATATGGGGCGATATGATAGAGGTCTATAAAATACTGAGTGGCATGGAATGAGAGGATGTGAATCTCTTGTTTACTCTTTCTAAAAATACTAGGGGGCACGCAATGAAGCTACTAAGTAATTAAATTAAAACACATCAGAGAAAATATTTCTTCACTCAACACGTAATTAAACTCTGGAAAGCAGTTAGCTTAGCAGGATTTTAAAAAAGGTTTGGATAATTTCCTATTTTACCTACACCCTTTTCTTAATCTCATTTCCCATCTAGTCCTGCCTAATTATGCTCTCACCTATCCACCCTTAATTATTTGTTTGTCCTTGAGACATTCTACATGTGTAGTATTAATTTGCTTCTTGAAGTTATTGTAATTTGTGTTATATTGTGTACATTATTAGATTTTATTCACTTTATTGTTTGTAAGCCACATTGAACTTGAAGTCTATTTCGGGCTAATGCGGGGTATAAATGTCATGAATAAATGAATAAATAAATAAATAAATAAATAAAAGAAAAGTCCATAAGACATTAATAAGATGGGCTTGGGGAAATCCACTGCTTATTTTTAGGATAAGCAGCAGAAATTCTGTTTAACTGTTCTGGGGTCTTGCCAGGTACTTGTAACCTGGATTGGCCCCTGTTGGAAACAGGATACTGGGCTTGGTGGACCTTCAGTCTGTTCCATTATGGCAACACTTACGTTCTTAAGAGGACACAGCATTCTTAATATCTCTCCCATTCTCAGACAAACATTTCTCCAAATAACTAGAATCAAAGAAGATATACTTATTGTCTTGTTATGCTATCCAACACTTACAAGGACGTTTAAAAAAAATAGTAGCTCAGCGTGCAATAACTCTAACCTTCATTGAAAGACAAACTACATCAGGAAAAATGTTTATGTTTATTAAAATCTTGATATACCACTTGGGCTGGCAAGCAGGTCACAGCAGTGCAGGGCCGCCGAGAATGGGGGGGCAGGGGGGACAAAATTCCCTGGTCCCGGGCCTCCAAGGGTGGCCCGGCACCGGGGTCAGGCCGCCGGCGCTGCAGTCCCCAGTCTCACCTGCCTGCCTCCTCGGCTCTGGGCTCCCTGTATTCGAAGCAGCAGTCACAGATTGCCTCTCTTCTGGCCTTCCCTCCCTGTGTCCCGCCCTCGCGGAAACTGGAAGTTACATCAGACGAGGGCGGGACACAGGGAGGGAAGGCCAGAAGAGAGGCGATCTGCGACTGCCGCTTTCAATGCAGGGGGCCCGGAGCCATGGAGGCAGGCAAGCGAGACCGGGGACTGCAGCGGCGGGGGGAGCGCCAGGGGGCGGCGGGGAGGGGGCCCCCTTGCCTCGGGCCCGGCCTAGTCTCTTGGTGGCCCTGCAGCAGTGTACATACTAAAATGAATAATCTAGAAAAAAAACCCTCAATTTAATTAAAATAGGATAGATAAAAGTAAAAGAACAGATCCTGCCCTCTGTCTGGGTTGTCAGCTCTCTGCAGGTTCCCCATAAGTAATAGTGAAAAAAACGTGGTTTTAGAAGGGTTTTAAATTTCTCATATGACTCTTCAGTTCAAATATAAGTGTGTGTGTGTGTGTATGTGTGTGTGTGGGGAGGGGGGGGGGGGGGGGAAAGAAAGATTGCTGGGTGGATACATACTGGGCCTTTCATGGATTAGTTAGAACCAGACGATAAGAATCCAGGGATCTTAAGAAGCAAGTGGTGATAATGGATGGTCAGAGAAGATAAATATGATGGAAGGTCTAAGTAATAGGCTTTATGTGTTAAGCACAATATTTTAAAAGAAATCTGAAGATAGACAGGAAGCCAGTATAAACAAATCGCTTAACACGGTCAAACCTACAAGCCTCACAGAGTAATCTAGCAGCTGAGTTCTGCAGTATCTGTAGGTGTTTAAGCTGAGAAACCATCATACCTGCATAGATTGAATTGCAGTAATCTAAATTTTAAAATAGAAATGGATGAATGAGAGAATGTAACACAGGAAAATCAAGAAGGCTGTGTAAATGTCATATGCAACGTAGATATGACGAAGTGACTTCTAAGCCGGGAGTAGTTAGTAAGGAATTCTTTATTGATGCACCAGGGAAATGACCTGACATGGGGCCGTGTTTCGGCAGTCACAGCCACCTTCTTCAGGGGCACAAACAAACACTCTAAACAGTAGACTGATGCAACAGCTTGATGTTCCTCAATTAATGTAAACTGAGCCAGAGCACTGCCATTAAAACGCAGTGCAGAGAAACAAGTAAACCTCAAAACACCACCACTATTGGGTGCAATAGAAAGGAAACACAACATGACATGACCGTATTTAAATAGATGGCCATGAATTATTCATGGCCATATATTTAAATGCAGTCATGTTTCCTTTCTATTGCACATTTTTGCTCCCCCGGCACCGCCGCCCCCGCCATTGCCAACTTTGCCCCCCTCCCTGCCGCCAACCCTCTCAAACCCCCTCCCACCTACAACCCGCCGTTGCCTACCTTTGCTGGCAGGGGACCCCAACCCCCGCCAGCTGAGGTCTTCTTCTTCTTGCAAAAGGCTTCCTTCTGTTTCTGACGTCCTGCACGTTGGACGTGCAGAACGTCAGACTCACAGAACAAAGCCTTTAGCGAGAAGAAGAGGACCTCGGCTGGCGGAGGTTGGGGTCCCCCGCCAGCAAAGGCAGGCGACGGTGGGTTGGCGGCGGGAGGGGGGGTCGGGCAGGTCATTGGCAGGGGGGGGGGGGGTCCAAGGACCCTGGCTCCATGTAGCTATGCCACTGTTTATAACCACTGAGGCAGGTGGCTGTGACTGCTGAAACACGGCCTATGTCGGGTCATTTCGCTGGTGCATCAATAAAGAATTACTTACTAACCACTCCTGGCTTGGAAGTCATTTTGTCATCCTCTAGTCCTTTGCCATACCTGCTGGATTTCTGTAGAGGGAGTCTCCTGTTCCTGCTTTGCACCCTATATGCAACGTAGAGATGTATATCCAGCTTTTAGTAAGCTTGAAACCTGGTCTTCAAAGGATAGATGGGAATTGATAGAATGCCTAAATATTGAAAAACCTTTGAAGGTGGGATGGGAAGGTCAAAAAGTGTGGGGATCCTAGTCTGGTTGAGATAAGGAATCTGTTATCTAGCAAGTGACAGTTTTATGTGGCTTAAGGACCAGTTTATGTCTAGTCATCTAGATGGCTAGAGATTTTAAATATAACTATAATGGGTATAGATCAATCTTCATCAAAGAGGTAGGGAAAAGTATCAAAATATTTTCTGCACAGAAATAAAATCTGATTATAAGGGGCTCATTTTCAAAAGAGAAAACATTCAAAAAGAGGCATAAACCAGCCTATGGATGTTTTTCTCTCAAAAATGTCCAAATTTCAAAACCCGTTTTTTTAGACTTTTCTACGTTGCTCATATGCAGTGCATCCATATCACAAGGAGGCATGTTGGGGGCATGTTAAGGGCAGGATTTGGGCATTCCTAACACTTAGGATGATTGAATACTTGGATGTTTTCCTTCTTTAAAGGAACAAAACAAAAACATTCAGAGCTAAAAGTTGGACTTTCTGGTCTAGATCTGTTTTAATAACAACTAAGCCACAAAATAGAGGCCTAAATGACCACTAGAGGAATAAAGGAATGACACCCCCCTTACTCCACCGGTGGTCACTGACCCCCTCCCATCCCCCAAAGATGTGAATGAAACAAGACATACCAGCCTCTATGGCAGCATCAAATGTTATGGCCAGTCCTATTGAAGCAGCAAGCAGGTCCTTAGAGTAGCCTAGTGGTCAGTGCAGTGCGTTGTGGAGAAGGGTCCCAGGCCCATAATTCACTCTAACTGTTACAGTTGTGGTGGAAAGTGTGATTCCAAAACCCACCAAAAATTTACTGTACCCACATATAGTAACATAGTAAATGATGACAGATAAAGAACCGAATGGTCCATCCGGTCTGCCCAATAGTCACATTCATTATTAATTCAAGATTTAAATCAACAATGAATATGATATTATATACTTGATCATGGTCTTCCTTTGGTGTTTCTGGAACATAGATCATAGAAGTCCGTCATAGAAGACCATCCTGTCCTTATGTTCCAACTACTGGAATTGCCGCCAAAGCCTACTCCAGCCTATCCAAACTTGTCTTGTCATTTGCAGGACAAAGACCGTAAAAGTCTGCCCGGCACTGTCCTCACGTTCTAAACCACTGGAGTTTCTATCAAAGTTCTCTCTAGCCCATCCTGAACCAGATCACCATATGTGGGAGTCAGACTGTACAAACCAGCCCAGCACCGGCCTTGATGCAGCCAGAGTTGCCATCTAAGAACCACTTGACATGCAAACGCATATGCAACCCTTTAAGTTTTGTTTTTTATATCATTCATTTTCTAATTAGAGATCCTCTGTGTTCATCCCACGCCTTTTTGAATTCCGCCACAGTCTTTTTTTCTACCTCTTCCCTCGGAAGGTTATTCAAGGCATCCACCACCCTCTCCGTGAAAAAGAATTTTCTGACATTACTCCTATGTCTACCACCCGCAACCTTAATTCATGCCCTCTAGTTTTACCACTTTCCCTTCTCTGGAAAATATTTGTTTCTATATTAATACCTTTCAATTATTTAAATGTCTGTATTATATCTCCCCTATCCCTCCTATCTTCTAGGATACATATATTCAGGTCTTCCAGTCTCTTCTCAAATGTCCTTTGGTGCAAGCCCCATATCATTCTTGTTGCCTTCCTCTGGACCGCTTCAAACCTTCTTACATCTTTAGAAAGATATGGCCTCCAAAACTGAAAATACTCCAAGTGGGGCCTCACCAACAACTTGTACAGGGTCATCAACACCTCCTTTCATCTGCTGGTTACACCTCTCTCTATACAGCCTAGCATCCTTCTGGCTACAGCCACCACTTTGTCACACAGTTTTGTCACCTCAGATCTTCAGATACTATCACCCCAAGATCCCTTTCCCTGTGTGTGCATATCAGCCTCTCACTGCCTAGCACATTTGTCTCCCTTGGATTTATACTCCCTAAGTGCATCATTTTGCACTTCTTTGCATTGAATTTTAATTGCAAAACATTAGATCATTCTAACTTCTGCAGATCCTTTTTCATGTTTTCCACTCCCTCCTCAGTATCCACTCTGTTATAAATCTTGGTATCAAACCTTGGTATCAAACCTTGGTATCAAACCTTACCTTCTAACCCTTTGGCAATGTTGCTTACAAATATATTGAAAGGAATCAGTCCCAGCACCAATCCTTGAGGCACTCCACTACTCACCTTTCCTTCCTCCAAGTGAATTCCATTAACCACCATCCTCTAGCATCTGTGTATCAACCAGTTCCTAATCTAGTTCACCACTTTGGGTCCTAACTTCAGCCTGTCAGGTTTATTCAAGGGCCTTCTGTGAGAAACCCAGTCAAAGACTTTGCTGAAATCTAAGTAGATTACATCTAGTGCATGTTCTCTATCCAATTCTCTAGCCACCCACTCAAAGAATTCAATCAGATTTATTTGACACAATTTACCTTTGGTAAAACCATGTTGTCTTGGATCTTGTTGCCTATTCACTATCCTTTCCTATTAGATTGTAAGCTCTTTGAGCAGGGACTGTCTTTCTTCTATGTTTGTGCAGCACTGCGTACGCCTTGTAGCGCTATAGAAATGCTAAATAGTAGTAGTAGTAGTAGTAGCATCGCTTCCATTACTTTTCCAATAACCGAAGTAAGGCTTTCTGGTCTGTAGTTTCCAGCTTCTTCTCTGTCACCTGCAGCCATAAGAGCTATTGCAGAGGTGTAAAGTTGGGTACAGTAGGTTTTTGGTGGGTTTTGGAGGGCCCACCATACCATATAAGGGAGTAAGTGTGAGATGTGTATCTGGGATCTTTTATGTGAAGTCTACTGCAGTGCCCCCTAGGGTGCCCCACTGCTTTGCTGGAATGTCTGTGTGGCCAGTCTTCTAAGATGCTGGCTCCTCCTACATCCCAATGGCTTAATTTTGTGCACTTTTCACTTGGACTTTTTTTTTTTTTTTAATGGTCCAAAAAGATAGATACACTAAGAACACAAATGTCTAGAAAATGTTGAGGAAATGACCGTTTTTGAATAAAAAAGATAGACATTTTTCAGGTTCAAAAACGGTCATGTTCACCACTTGATTTTTATATGTTTTCAGCAAAACATCCAAAGTTGGATTTAGACATCATATCGAAAATGCCCAGCCACATTTTGAATAAGGGTCGCTAATATACCAAGGAAAATATTGAAAAGAAGAGGGCAGTGGCATAGCCAAGGGTGGGCCTGGGTGGGTAACTCCAAAAAAGCCTGATTGATTAAAAATCTGAGGTGTACACAGCAAACAAAAGGTACGGTATGGGTAGTGAATATGATATGCCACCTTTTTGTGCTCCAACCAAAGCAGTTCACATATTAAATACAGGCAATTTCTTTCTTCCTAGTGGGCTCACAATCTCTGTTTTTTTGTACCACACAGGGAACCGAACCTGGTTCCCCTTGTTCCTAGCCCACCTTCCTCCTGATTTCTAAAGATAGTCCTATTAGATAAGTAATAACATTTAGGGGCCCTTTAGCTAAGGTGCTCCGAAAAATGGGCTGCGCTAGTGTAGGCGCGTGTTTTGGGCGCACGCAGATCCATTTTTCAGCATGCCTGTAAAAAAGGCCTTTTTAAAATTTTTGCAGAAAATGGCCATGCAGCAAAATAAAAATTAGCGCATGTCCATTTTGAGTCTGAGATCTTACTGCTAGCCATTGACTTAGCGGTAAGGTCTCACAGGGTAACCATGCGGTAATCATCTACACCCGTAGAATGACGATTACCGCCCGGTTTTTGCCGCGCGCCAGAAAATAAAAATTATTTTCCAGCGCACGTAGTGGACACGCATCAAAAATGAAATTACTGGAAGGGCCACACGGTAGCCGGGTGGTAACTCATAATTGGCACGCATTGGGCATGCGCAGGCCCCTATGCAGCTTAGTAAAAGGGCCCCTTAGAAAACAAAATTGACTCTGCATTTGGTGATGCCTGTATCTCCAGAAAATAATTTTTAAGTTAAATATTCAGGAAGCAAAACAAATGCACAAGACCGTGCGTAAATTGTAAGACTATCACTTACACACATACTTGTCCCACTCACACTTAAGCAAACTTCACCCACAAAGTAAGTGCCATTACATTTAAGTACTTACTAATAGCATACTGCTTTGCTGGGAACTGCTCATTTATGCATTCTCACATAATACTGCCATTCATGCGCATTCTTGCACCCAAAACTAGGTGGTACCTTTAAAACAATGTCTTAAGCAATCTGTTTTGAGTAATAGCAACAATCTGAGACCCTTTATCTATTCTGACTGCTTGAACTAATACTCCAGAACAGTAACCCAAAAGGAATGGAGAGTAGTTCAAATAATACAATATAAAAAAACCCTAAAAACTCACCAAAAATTAATGCAACAGTATATGAAATGTGAATTACAACAAAATAAATTATAATGTGATAAAGGGTCTTCAGTGCTACACGTTCCTTATGTGATTAATGGGCTGTAATTCTATATGAGCCTAGCAATTGGTCCTTAGCGGGTGAATTCTATATATGGCAGAAAAACATTGGCGCTGAAAAAAGCCGCTATTCTATAAACTGCGCTTAAAGCTAGGCATGGTTTATAGAATAGCGCTTATGCCTGGGAATCATGCTTAACTTTAGGCACAGCCGTTTGCACCAGCTGAAACATGGTGCAAATCATTGTGCCTAAATTTAGACACTTATCCCCCCTTATTCTATAACTACATGCGTAAATGTTAGGAACGCCACTATTCTGCTGCCCCTGTCCTATCCATGACCCTCCCATTTCCATGCCTCCTTTTTGAACTCATGCATAAAATTTAGGTGCAGATCTCTCTCCTTCTTCCTCTCCCTTCAGGTAAATGAGTGGAGGAGTAGCCTAGGTGATTAGTGGAGTGAACTTTGATCCTGGGAAACTGGGTTTGATTCCCACTGTAGCTCTTTGGGACTCTGGGCAAGTCACTTAACCCTCCATTGTGCCTGGTACAAATAAGTACCTGTATATACTTTGTAAACCACTTTGAATGTAGTTGCAAAAACCACAGAAAGGTAGTACATCATGTCCCATTCCCTTTTCCTTTTCCCTAATTGCTTGTTAACAAGACAATTATCAGTGCTAATTAGCTTGTTATTCAATTAAATTGCTCGCCCAAATTTGTGTGTGCAATTTTTAGCGACTTTTATAGAATTGGGGGAGGGGGAGTATATATATGCCCGACAATTACACATCATGGATTCCCTTTAGTGGCATAACAATAAGTGTACATAAAAATGTCTCTTTAAACCAATTAATATTCTGTGTCTCTCATATATATGCATTCATGGTCCACTCAGAAGCACAATTAAAACCAGCTTATCTGAAAGTGGCAAATGCTGTCTGACAGAGGACTCCATTTTGATATCCCTTCTACAGGGACGATCGCCAACTTTATTACATTACCATTTATTTTGTTGTAATTCACAAGTGTCGTCTCTTTTAAATATATTGTTGCACTCATTTTTGGTGAGTTTTTAAAATATTGGATTGTTGAAATAATAAACACATTTAATCAAATAAAGACAATACAAAACACAATTGGAAGGAAATATCTCTAACTTTCATTAGGGCACAGAATGCAGGCGAGCAGGCCGGTAAACCAAGATCTGGTAGGGTGATGATCTGTTTTCCCAGCTCAATTGTTCTCAAGTGCCAGAATGCAAAAGGTAGAGTTCAATATATTAACTACTGACAAAAGGAAACAATGGGGAACTCAATAAAACAAACCAAAGTGCCTATGAAGAACATAAATAACGTTCCTTGACCTGGAGGATCCTGATTCTGTAGATACAAAATATATTTCCACAGGGCCTGAAAGCTCAAGATCTTGGTCAGCTCAGCCTAGTAAAGTCAGGGCTCTTTTTGAGGGGGTACTTGGGGGTACTGAGTACCGGCACCTTTTCCATTGTCTGCTAAAATTGACCCTTGGACCCCAAGTTTTAATGAAAGAGCTCAGGCTCTACACACCAATTCTGCCTTGTCATAGGTTCTGAGACTGGTTGCAGGGGGCCTGGCTATTGTGGGGTGGATCCCTCAGTGTTCACCCCACCCTTGAAGGGTGGCTTGGCATTTGAGTACCAGCACCTTTTTTGCTAGGAAAAATGCACTGAGTAAAGTACAACATAGCACTAGAACCAGTAACACACAGAGTGAGCAAACTGGCAGGAAGAGTTACTTATGTTCTATAGAGTACCACAGTTTCGTAAATCTTGAGAACATGTTATGGCTGGCAAAGTGTGCTCATTCCTGGATGTAGGTAGTACTAATGTGGGTAGATATAATGTAATATGGAAAAACAGGGACCACAAGTAACTTTCAAAAATAGGGAGGAAAAGACCTCATAACGACCAAGATAGACAATTTATAGGCTCTTTTAGAATGTGGAAAGTTTTAATGTGATCGGTCAACAAGTAATTATTGGTCATGAAAAACCTCCCAAGGAAAAATCTTGTTTAGTGAACACACATTAAAAGTGGCCGCATTCTAAGAGAAACACAAATAGAGAGGGTAATACAGCATACATAGAAAGTATACAAACAAAAAAAGCAACACTGGGCCTTCAAGACTGGGACAATTGAGGTTCTTTATTAATGACCCGACACGGGCTGTGTTTCAGCGTTAAACAACGCCTGCTTCAGGGGTCCCAACATGTAATATATGCAATCGATGTTCGCCGCACTTGCGAAAATAGAGCTCTGTGAAGAGTGTTCTCGAATGCACAAAAGCGCTTTTGTGCATTCGAGAAGGCTCTTCACAGAGCTCTATTTCTTCTAGTCCAGACACAGTTTCAAGGTACCTTGTCCCTTTTTTGTCCTCCCCAAGCACTCTCTCTCCTCCCCCCCCCCCCTCTTGTTTCCTTATGACTTCTACAATGCATTTACCACCAGCTCCTATTGCTCACACCACTCTCGCTCAGTTTCTTTCTCTCAGTCTTTTAAAGAAAAAAAGACCGGGCAGGTAGTATGATGGCAGTGGGCCCAGTACAAATCTCCCACTGTAAACACAACCTTCTCTCTCTTCTGCTCCAATAACTCCTGCAGCACAGAGTGTAAGTGCAAACCTGCTCAGTCCTGAGGATTCAGACACAACCCTTAACTGCCTCATGAAGACAGCAGTTGGTATCGTCTTTTTTCTGCTGTGTCTGATGCACTGGATGCAGGTCTCTGTGCCTGCGCATGGACCAGACAGTGAGTACAGAAATCACAGAGTAGCAGGGGACTGAGTCAGCAGCTGCTTAGAGTGACCGAAGATTGAAAGGTGTATCCCAGAGATACCACTGGTAGAAAAATGTTTGTCACATATCAGAATGAGGATGTAAAAAGTGTCACAAAGAACTCATAGAAATGGACAGGAATAGAACAGGCAGAACAACAGAAGCAAAATAACAAGGTCCTGCCACTATGCAGCAAATGTTGAAATGCTGGGTAGGTATGTAAAAGAAGGGGGTTAATGCTAGGAATAAGGCAAGAAGAAGGAGCTGATCCGGAAGTAGGAGAAAGGGGTCTGATGCTGTGCCTGGGAGAAAGGGGTTGGGGTGGGGGAAGGGGGTCTCTAGAAGTGACTGGGAGAAGGGTGCTGATGCTAGGAAGAGGGCACGGAAAGGGTCTGCTACAGGAACTGGGGGCTAACACTGGGGTTAGGGATGGGAGAAAGGGTCTGATGCTAGGGGTTGGAGAAGGGGGCTGGGGGCTGACAGGTTGCTTGTTAATGCGGGTTAATGCTGTTTTAGTATAACAGGATTTCTATATAGGTCTCAACTGTATGTATGCAAGTGGGTGGGTCTTTTTGTTTTTGTTATTTTGGGTTTTGTTGTTTTTTTTTTTTTTTTTGCTGGGGTTGTGTTACTTCCATAGTATTTGCTAGTGGGGAGAAGTTACTGTTACTGAGGTGACTCTATAATTTTGACATTATGTATATTGTACTTCACCTATGAAGGTATAATTGCATATTTCTGCTTTCATTACAAATACCGTTTAAAAAAAATCAGTTGGGTAGTAGATACAAACTGGTTTATTTCTGTGAAATAAGTCATAGGTAAAACAGTGGTAAAGGAACATATGCATATGGCAAGATTTTTGCCCCTTTTTATTTATTTTACTAGTAAAAAAGGCCCTTTTCTGACACAAATGAAACGGGCGCTAGCAAGGTTTTCCTCGGAGTTTGTGTGTTTGGGAGAGTGTATGTGAGAGTGAGTGTTTGAGAGTCAGAGTGAAAGTGTGAGTCCAATCCATGCTCCTCTGTCACCTGGCCCCTCCATTCATCCCTATCCAGCAATTCCGCTGTCTCCCTGAGGCCTGCCCTGCAATCCATATGCATCCATGGCCATCTGTCCCTTCCATTCATCCGTATCCAGCAATTCCCCTCTCCATGAGTCCTGCCCTTCCAATCCATGCTCCTTTGTCACCTGGCCCCTCCATTTTTCCCTATCCAGCATTTCCCCTCTCTGCCTGAGGCCTGCCCTGCAATCCATATCCATCCATGGCCATCTGTCCCCTCCATTCATCCCTATCCAGCAATTCCCCTCTCCCTGAGTCCTGCCCTTCCAATCCATGCTCCTCTTTCACCTGGCCCCTCCATTCATCCCTATCCAGCAATTCCCCTCTCTGCCTGAGGCCTGCCCTGCAATCCATATGCATCCATGCCCATCTGTGCCCTCCATTCATCCCTATCCAGCAATTCCCCTCTCCCTGAGTCCTGCCCTTCCAATCCATGCCCATCCATGCTCGTCTGTCACCTGGCCCCTCCATTTTTCCCTATCCAGCATTTCCCCTCTCTGCCTGAGGCCTGCCCTGCAATCCATATCCATCCATGGCCATCTGTCCCCTCCATTCATCCCTATTCAGCAATTCCCGTCTCCCTGAGTCCTGCCCTTCCAATCCATGCCCATCCATGCTCATCTGTCACCTGGCCCCTCCATTTTTCCCTATGCAGCAATTGCCCTGTCTCCCTGAGGCCTGCCCTGCAATCCATATCCATCCATGCCCATCTGTCCCCTCTATTCATCCCTATCCAGCAATTTCCCTCTCTCCCTGAGTCCTGCCCTCCCAATCCATGCCCATCCATGCTCCTCTGTCCCCTGCCCCCTCCATTCATCCCTTTCCAGCAATTGCCCTCTCTCCCTGAGCCCTGCCCTCCCAATCCATGCCCATTCATGCTCCTCTGTCCCCTGCCGCCTCCATTCATCCTTTTCCAGCAAGTCCCCTGTCTCCCTTCCATGACCCCCCCTTGCATCCATGCTCCTCTCTCTTCCATGTCCCAGCCTGGGCCGCCCTCTTCTTCCCCCCCCTTCGCATCCATGGTGTCGTTTCTCCCCTGCTCTCCCGCTCCCATTGTTTTTCTTTTGTGGCCACCCTCTTCGCTCCCCCCAACATGGTTTTTATTTTTTTTTCTTGTTTTTAAATGTACCTCCGTGGTTCCGGCAGCGAAGCGTCAGGGAAGGAGGCGGTGCTCCCGACGTCTAGGTTTCCCTTCGCTGTGTTCCGCCTTCTTTTGACGTCATCCTTGACGTCAGAAGAAGGCGGAACACAGCGAAGGGAAGGCTAGACGTTGAGAGCGCCGCCTCCTTCCCTGACGCTTCGCTGCCGAGCGTTGCGATTGGATGAGTGTCATTGCTCCGCCCTCGACGTCATCACGTTTGACGCGTGGGCGGGGCAGACACAATGCGATCTCACCCCCTTCACTTTTGGCTAACAGAGGCTTCATTCGAACGTTGGAGGTGCGTTTTATATAGAGAGATTTGTTGCATTTGTATCCCACATTTTCCCACCTATTTGCAGGTTCAATGTGGCTTACAGTGTAGCGTTGTGGCTTTCGCTATTCCAGATTAGAAGATTACATTTGGTGTTACATAGAGAACATGGATGACATAATAAAATTAAGCAAACAGATATAAGAAGAAAACAGTTCCGAATATAGGTAAAGTGGAGATGCGTTACATTTACAATTATTGGACATTGTGGTATGCCTTGTCTACCCTAGTCATATTATTGGGCTATCTGTACCTACCCTACTTTGCCCCTAATCCACCCCACCCAAGCTCACCCCTCCCCTTCAACCTCCCCAAACAAGTGAGTCACTGAATGCTTATGTTTTATGAATTCATATACCAATATTCTAGACCCCTGGGGGCATAATTATCAACAAAGGCTACTGTTTAGATGTGCTATTTTACTACAAGTCCCATTTTATGCAATAAGACATGGAGGGTCATTTTCAATATAACATCTAAATGTTAAATCTGATTTTGGAAGTTTTGTTGAAAACATCCAAAAATCAAGTGCCAAACCATTCTTTCCGAGGGAAATATTCCGGAACCTGATACAGTCAATGGTACTAAGCCACTTAGACTACTGTAATGGAATCTATGCGGGATGCAAAGACCAAATCATAAAGAAACTTCAGACCGCCCAAAACACAGCAGCCAGGCTAATATTTGGAAAAACGCATTTTGACAGTGCCAAACCAATCCGAGAAAAACTGCATTGGCTACCAATCAAAGAACGTATCACTTTCAAAATCTGCACGACCGTTCATAAAATACTTTACGGTGAAGCACTGGGATACATGACAGACCTCATCGACCTGCCAACCAGAAATACTACAAAATCCACATGATCATACCTAAACCTCCACTACCCAAGCAGCAAGGGACTCAAGTACAAATCCACATATGCATTCAGTTTTTCCTACTTAAGCGCAAAAATATGGAACGCATTGCCAAAAGAAGTAAAAACTACGTTCAACCATCTAAACTTCTGGAAAGCACTAAAGATGGAACTGTTCAGAAGAGCATACCCCACCAACCCAACATAAAAAACCTGGACAATTGCGACACAATGTAACCAAAGACCGCAATGAACACTACTTGTACCTCATCCCACCACATTATCACTTTGTATTCATTCATACCATGTGTTTGTTCAGACCGGAATCGGCTAACGCTGCTAACGGTAATATGTAAGCCACATTGAGCCTGCAAATGGTTGGGAAAATGTGGGATACAAAAGCAACAACAAATAATAATAATAATAAATCTGCACTACCCAAGCTGCAAAGGACTTAAATACAAAACAACTTACACATCTAGTTTTTCCTACATAAGCACACAACTGTGGAACGCATTACCAAAAGACTTGAAAATGACGTACGACCACCTAAACTTTCGGAAATCACTAAAAACCAACCTGTTTAAAAAGGCATACCCTACCGATCCAACTTAAATGCCTAATCTCTGCAACACAACCAAACTAAAGCATGTAATGGACATAACACAACTCTTCCGTTCTCCGATTCCCTAATGTGGCTGTGCCACATGAACTATCTGCTTCTCACCTCAGTCACTACACTTACACCTGTCACACCGCAATCACTACCTATGGCCCCTGTCCACATCCTCTTCCTTGCCCTGTCCCTTCCTAATCTTTTTCCCCTCCCCTTACTGCCGTCCACCGCTGGAACTCATTGCCCATCTGTGTTCCCTCCCGTCCTGCCCGCTACGGCAATACCCTATTCACCCCCATCCCTCACCACCTCACCATCTCTCTTGTCCCCCTCCTCCTTCCTAGCCCTTAATCTCCAACACCTCCTTCCTACCATTAACCCTTCACCATTCCTCCTAAGTGCACCCCGTCTTCGTCGCCTTTGTCGCCCGACCTCCCCCACCCTCCTCCGCACTCTCTTGCTCCTCCTCCTGCTATCCGCGGGAGACATTAATCCTAATCCAGGCCCCCCTCACCTATCCTCCTCCTATCCATGCAAACGATTCTGTGATGTCTCCAACCTCGTCTCTATTCCCCTCCTCCCCCCCTCTTCCCTCCCCTTCTCATGCGCCTTGTGGAATGCCCACTCGATCTGCAACAAACTGCCCTTCACCCACGATCTCTTCATCTCTCGTTCTCTCCAACTGCTCGCCCTAACTGAAACCTGGCTCTCCCCTGACGACTCTGCCTCAGTCGCGGCCCTTTGTCATGGAGGTTATCTCTTCTCCCACACTCCCCGCCCAGATGGCCGCGGTGGAGGCGTCGGGCTACTTCTCTCGCCCTCCTGTAGTTTCCAACCCCTCCTCCTACCGCAGTCTCACTGCTTCTCGTCCTTTGAAGCTCACTCCATCCGGCTATTCTACCCATTACCACTCAGAGTTGCAGTCATCTACCGCCCCCCTGATAAGCCCCTCTCTTCATTCCTTACTGACTTCGACGCCTGGCTCACCGTCTTTCTTGATCCAGCATCTCCATCCCTCATTCTTGGTGATTTTAACATTCACGT
This sequence comes from Microcaecilia unicolor, assembly GCF_901765095.1. Lineage (NCBI taxonomy): Eukaryota > Metazoa > Chordata > Amphibia > Gymnophiona > Siphonopidae > Microcaecilia > Microcaecilia unicolor. Next base: position 370,997,123 of record NC_044033.1, on the reverse strand, counting down.
TGACAACCCATCCAACTCCTACGCTTCTAAATTCCTCACTCTGATATCCTCCTTTAACCTCCGACTATGCTCTACCACCCCTACTCATCGTGATGGCCATTGTCTCGACCTCGTTCTCTTCTCTTCCTGCTCACCTTCCAATTTCTGCACCTCAGTCCTTCCTATTTCAGATCATCACCTAATCACCCTCACTCTTCATCACCCTCCCCCTCAACCTCGCCCAACTATAACCACTGCCTTCAGGAATCTCCAAGCTGTCGACCCCCCTACCCTATCCTCTCACATCTCCACTCTCTTCCCTTCCATCTCGTCTTCCGAATCTGTCGACACGGCTGTCTCTACCTACAATGAAATTCTCTCCACTGCTATGGATACCCTAGCACCATCTGTCTCTCGCCCCACTAAGCGCATTAATCCTCAGCCCTGGTTAACCCCTTGCATCCGTTACCTTCGCTCCTGCACCCGCTCTGCTGAACGACTCTGGAGGAAATCTCGCACCCTGTCAGACTTCACCCATTTCAAATTCATGCTATCCTCCTTCCAGTCCTCCCTATTCCTTGCCAAACAGGAATATTATTCTCAATTAACCAATTCTCTTGGCTCCAACCCTCGTCGCCTCTTCACCACCCTCAACTCCCTACTTAAAGTACCCTCCACTCCCACCCCCCCCCCTCTCTCCTCAAACACTAGCTGACTACTTCCGCGATAAAGTGCAGAAGATAAACCTTGAATTCACTTCCAAGCCTTCTCCTCCCTGTGACTTCTTAACCCACTCCCTCAACCAACCTAACCTGGCCTCCTTCTCCTCCTTCCCTGAGATCACCGAAGAGGAAACTGCTCGCCTTCTTTCTTCCTCTAAGTGCACCACCTGTTCCTCTGATCCCATTCCCACCAATCTGCTTACCAACATCTCTCCTACAGTTAACCCCTCAATCTGACACATCCTCAACCTCTCTCTCTCCACTGCCACTGTCCCTGACACCTTCAAGCACGCTGTAGTCACACCACTTCTCAAAAAACCATCACTTGACCCCACCTGTCCCTCCAACTACCGCCCCATCTCTCTTCTACCCTTCCTCTCCAAATTACTTGAACGTGCTGTCCACAGCCGCTGCCTTGACTTCCTCTCCTCTCAGGCCGTCCTCGACCCGCTTCAATCCGGCTTTCACCCACTACACTCAACAGAAACAGCACTCTCTAAAGTCTGCAATGACCTGTTCCTTGCCAAATCCAAAGGTCACTATTCCATCTTCATCCTCCTCGACCTATCTGCTGCCTTTGACACCGTCAATCATAATTTACTTCTTGACACACTGTCCTCATTTGGGTTCCAGGGCTCCGTCCTCTCCTGGTTCTCCTCGTATCTTTCCCAACGCACCTTCAGAGTATTTTCTAATGGCTCTTCTTCCACCCCCATCCCGCTCTCTGTTGGGGTCCCTCAAGGATCTGTCCTTGGACCGCTTCTTTTCTCGATATACACCTCTTCCCTGGGCTCGTTGATCTCATCACATGGTTTCCAGTACCATCTCTATGCTGATGATACCCAGCTTTACCTCTCCACTCCCGACATCACAGTTGAAACCCAGGTCAAAGTTTCGGCCTGCCTTTCAGACATCGCTGCCTGGATGTCCATCCGGCATCTGAAACTGAACATGGCAAAGACTGAGCTCCTTGTCTTTCCACCCAAACCCTCTTCTCCTCTTCCCCCACTTTCTGTCTCTGTTGACAACGCCCTCATCCTCCCCGTCTCTTCAGCCCGCAATCTCAGAGTCATTTTTGACTCCTCCCTCTCCTTCTCTGCCCATATCCAGCAGACAGCTAAGACCTGTCACTTCTTCCTCTATAATATTAGCAAAATTCGCCCATTCCTCTCTGAACAGACCACCTGAACCCTCGTCCACTCGCTCGTTACCTCTCGTCTTGACTATTGCAACCTTCTCCTCGCTGGCCTCCTGCTTAGCCACCTATCCCCCCTTCAATCTGTCCAAAATTCCGCCGCACGTCTTACTGCGTGAACCGATACTCTCATATCACCCCTCTCCTCAAGTCGCTTCACTGGCTCATGATCCGCTACCGTATACAGTTCAAGCTTCTCCTATTGACCTTCAAGTGCACTCAATCTGCAACCCCCATTACCTCTCTACCCTCCTCTCCCCATATGTTCCCACCCGTAACCTCCGCTCTCAGGACAAATCACTCCTTTCTGTACCCTTCTCCACCACTGCTAACTCCAGACTCCGCCCCTTCTGCCTCGCATCACCTTATGCCTGGAACAGACTTCCTGAGCCCATACGCCATGCGCCCTCCCTGCCCATTTTCAAGTCCTTACTCAAGGCCCATCTCTTCTCCCTTGCTTTTGGTGCCTAACCACCTTCCCATTCCTGATACCTACACTGACTACATAGTTTTTACCTTTAGATTGTAAGCTCTCTTGAGCAGGGACTGTCCTTCCCCATGTTTAAACTTGTACAGTGCTGCGTAACCCTGGCAGCGCTATAGAAATGCTAAGTAGTAGTAGTAGTAGTAGCTTACCACAACATCATCCTGTATTTGTTCACACCGGAGCCTGCAAAGGCCTCTCCGGTACTATGTAAGCCAAATTGAACCTACAAATAGGTGGGAAAATGTGGGATACAAATGTAACAAATAAATAAAAAAATAAAATCAATTCCTCTGATGTCACCAAAAGGGGAGGAGTTTGGGGGGTTGGGATTATGCAAAAAGGGTAAGGTGTAGATGGGGCATTGACACCCTATCCGGTGATGTCATCAAAGGGAGTGGGGCACAGTGGGGCTTGGGTAGAAAGAGGGCATGGCTTGGGTGGTTTTTTGATTTTGATTGACTGACATGACCAGACGTGGCATGGCCATCTGTCAAAATCAATTAAAGATAATTATCGGTTGACGAATGCTAGTAAGGTATACTACTGGGAGATACAGATATTCTGTGATCATACCTTGTTGGTGGTGAGCCCTGCTATTTCTGTTATTCTTTTCTTCTGTTCCTCAGAGTGCTGTGGGCTCCTTTACTGCTTAAGTCTATGCGCATTCACTGGATCCACTGCCTTCCACTCTAGGCTCCTTCTCTGATAATAATTTTGGCTGTTACTAGTTTCTCCACTCAGATGTCCCTGACATGAGATTTGGATTCAGTCTCCCCATGACTAGATCTCCTATCAAAGGGCACACTGTCCCTCAGGAGTGTAGCTGTGGGTCAGATTACCAATCTCTTGATCAGTTTTGTGTTAAGCTGGGAACACATTTTCGTGCTCACAGCACCAAGGGACAGCTTTGGGAATATTGGCAGCGCATGTTCTTTCATCTCCTTCTCTCCCTTAGCCCTTTGATTAAGAGACCAAGGATCCAGTAGGCCCCAGAGTTGGGTTCTCCACTTGCTGTTCCTCTACATCCCTCTTGCTTGGATCCGCTTAACTGGACCTTTCTGGGGTGCTTTTAGAGATTTATACTTCCCTTCAAAAATCGAGTTCAAATTCCATTGGTTCAGACTCTCTGAAAATAACTCTTGCTCTTTAGGATTGATTGGCACTTTTCTTGGAGCAGGGTCCTAGAATGTTCTCCATGCAACTGCAGTGACAGATCATTCTGGCAGCCTGCTATATACAGTAAGCATGCCAATCTTTCTCATGCATATGTACTAAGCCTAGGGTTCTTCTCCCTTAAGGAATTGCAGAGACCTCTAGCGGCTCTACTAGAGAAATGGACTTTGACTTTTTCATATCTCTATATCTTCTGAGATGGTTCTCCTGCCAATGATTGACATTGGTAGAAGGAGACACCTCTTGGACAGAAACTGTGCTGGAATAAATTTCCAGCCCAGTGGGAATTCCTTTGGCTTTGGCTCTGGCTCCTGCTTCCCTGGTCATTGCACCATTACACTAAGGCTAGCCCAGTCAGTGTGTACATGGAAAGTAAAGAAGTGTGAGCAGTAATAGAGCTTATAAAGATGCTGTACTAACTACAGGTGGTAACTGGAATGGGGTGGAGGGGGCAACCCACCTCCATGTCTTTCTAAGGAGAAAGAGAAAAAGTGCTGAAAGATCAAGCCTTGAGGAACAGGAGGGGACCAGCATGATATTCCAGAAGATCTACAAAGATAAAGAAACCCATTAGCAGAGTTCAATCTGGGGAAGTACGTACCAGACAAGGGTAAAGAGATGAAAGACTGAGAGAACCTTGAAGAAACTGGTTAAAAAAACTGTTCAAAAAGGTGGGCTTTTAGCCCAGATATGAATAGGGCCAGAGACTGAGCTTGATGTATCATCTCAGGAAGTCTATTCCAGGCATACCATGCAGCAAGATAAAAGGAACAGAGTCTGTAGTTGGTTGTAGAGGAAAAGAATATAGATAAGGGTGACTTATCAGATAAATGGAGTTCCAGGGAGGGGGTGTAGGGAGAGATAAGAGAAGAGAGATACTGAGGAGCTGCAGAATGAATGCACTTCAGTAAGAGGAGTTTGAGCCCTACAGGGAATGGATAGGGAGCGGATGAAATGATTTGAAGAGAGGGGTTATGTGAGTGTAGTGACACTGGCAGAAGATAAGGAATGGGAGAAGGATGAGAGGGGAGGTTTTGGCTAGGTCCCTCCTTTTGTGAATCTGAAAAATAAATGACATTCTTTACTGGTCACCTGGTCCAGCTACCTCAAATTTTAGATGGATAATTGCTGAAGACAAGCCTTAGAATTTACACCAGTGTTTTTAAATAGCTTAATCAATGACAAAGTGTTTTATATTACAGGAAAACCTGGCACTTGCCCCTTGGAGCTGGATGGGCTACCTTGCAAGAGAGCAGATCAAACGCCTCTGTGCATCAGTGACAGCAATTGTACCGGGGATCAGAAGTGCTGCAACTATCACTGCAAATTCCAGTGCATGAAACCTGTGCAAGGTGAGACTCTCAGTGGCACTGGGGGGGAAATTCCTCATATCCGTTTTATTATACACTAGTAAAAAAGGCCCGTTTCTGACACAATTGAAACGGGCGCTAGCAAGGTTTTCCACGGAGTGTGTATGTTTGAGAGAGTGTGTGTGAGAGTGGCTGTGTGAGAAAGAGAGAGTGAATCTGCAAGTGTGTGTGTGTGACAGAGAGAGTGAGACTGGGTGCGAGTGTGTCTGTGAGAGAGAGTGTGTGTGCCTGGGGCCCCTCCCTCCCACCCAGTTCCAGTGTCCCCCCTTCCTCCATGTTCCAGGGTCGTTGTTCCCCCTCCCTCCCTCCGAGTTCCAGGGTCGTTCCCCCTCTTTTTTTTTTTAGGTTTTGTACAGGTGGTGCATTCCCCCCCTCCTCCCCTCTTGTCCCCTCCTCCAAGTTCCAGACCCCCCTCCCTCCCTCCCCCCAGTTCTAGACCCCCGTCCCTCTCAGTGCCAGACCCCCCTTCCTCTCTCTCCCCCCTCTGAATTCCAGACCCCCCTTTGAGTTCCAGACCCCTCCTGCTCTCCGAGTTCCAGACCCCACCTCCCTGCCTCCCTCCCTCCGATTTGCAGACCCCCCTCCCTCTCTCCAAGTTCCAGACCCCACCTCCCTGCCTCCTTCCCTCCGATTTGCAGACCCCCTTCCTCCAATTTCCTGACCCCCCCTCGGAGTTCCTGACCCCTGGACCCCCCTGCTGCGACCCTCTCGAGCCCCCCTTCCCGCCGCCAACCCTCGGGGCTTCGGAGCCCATCTGTGAAGAAAGTTACGGACACAGGCAGGCAGACGCATAGAATGTTGGAGGTGAGAATTATTATATAGGATACATAAAAAGACATGTGAGTGTGCTTAGGGAGAGGTCTTTCCAGAAGAAGAAAGGTGAGACCTCAACTGGAGTATTGTAAAATTTCAATAAGGAAATTAAACATTCAGAAAGGAGAAAAAATTACTCAACAAAAGTTACATGCATACACTTAGCTGCTATTTAGCACATGCAGTAAATTCTTGAAAATGAATACACATTCTTTTGAAAATCCGAAACTATGCATGTATGTCTGACCCCTTGCTCGTCTTCCCCCAAGAATCCCTTTGCTCTCAGTAAGGAAAAGTGTACACTTTGTGGCATCACACATCCTACTTTCATCTGAATTTAGTCTGTGGGATTTTAGAACAAGCCATTTTGGCACATAAACCAGTTCTGTGCTCCGAGCTAGCTTTTAAAATGATCCCTGTGGGATGTAAGAATCCAGAATGCAAAGCTCAGATTCATCCATTGACTGTACAACTTCTCTGTGTGGGAGACACATTGCAGCCACAGGATTAGAAATTGGTACCTTATTTTAGGTTCCACAAAGGGGCACACGTGAGTGCCAGTTCTATAATGGCTTAAAGGCTGAAGCATTATACAATTCTCAGTGCGTTTTTCCTAGCAAAAAAAGTGCCGGTACTCAAATGTTAGGTCACTCTTCAGGGGTGGGGTGATCACTGAGGACCCCACCCCACAATAGCCAAGCCCCCTGCAACTGGTCACAGAATATATGACAAGGCAGAATTGATGTGTAGAGCCTGAGCCCTTTCATTAAAACTTGGGGTCCATGGGTCACTTTTAGCAGACAATGGAAAAGGTGCCGGTAATCAGTACCCCCAAGTACCCCCTCAAAAAAAAACCTGACAATTCTAGTGTGAAACTTCTTTGGCCTGCCATAAATTAGGTGTACCAGGCAAGTCAATGTCCATTATTAAGATGGACTTGGGAAAATCCACTGCTTATTCCTGGGATAAGCGGCATAAAATCTGTTTTTACTCTTTGAGGGTCTTTGCCAGGTACTTGTGACCTGGATTGGCCACTGTTGGAAACAGGATACTGGGCTTGATGGACCTTCGGTCTGTCTCAGTAAGACAACGCTTATGTTCTTCAGGGCTGCCGAATAACTGAGAATTTTCAGTAAGATCTGAGTTATTTTTGAGAAGAAAAGTTTATCCTTAATTCTTCTCTGAAGGGAGATGTGGCAGTTAATCTCTTTAGCTAGTAAAAATATTGAATTAAATCTAGCTGTGAGAAGAATTTAGCCCAAAATTGGGGTATTTAAAAGAATATTCCTGACAATTAATTTCTGTTAGTGTTTAATGAATAAAGATACTCTGACATTTTCAGAGAAATAATATTTGGAACTGATATAGTATTGTTCCTGAGAAAAAATATTATTTTCAGCTAAAGACAATTGGAGCTGGAAAAGAAAAAAAAAAACAAAATTTTGAAATAAGATAGAATTTTCGTATCACAACAGAGTTGAGCCAGGATCTGTTCAAGGTTTACAAAAAAAAAAAACCCGTGATCAATTAAGAGAAGATTTGAGTTGTGAGTTTTAATTTTGTGTGTGTGAGAGAGAGAGAGAGAGAGAGAGAGACTGTCATTACTGAAGAAACCTGCAGCAGTGAAGAAGACCAGCTCTCCTTTTAGATAACATAAGGAAAGTAAAACAAATTCAGTTAGGAATTCAAGACAGGGAAAACTTAATTTATTTTTATTTTTATTTAATCAGATTTTTATAGTAATAGGTTCCTGATACAGCACACATAACAGGGAGTCAGACTCTCTTCTTTATTTATGTTTAAAGATAGCTCAGGGAGAAGATAAAGACAGATGAAAATTACAAGACAAATAAAGCACTGAACTAAAGAGACCTTGAAGAACTGGTAAGTACAGAAAGAAGAACCTGAAAGACATTTAGTGGCCCTTTTACTAAGCCGCATGGGTGCCTACACATGCCCAATGCGTGCCAAATATGGAGTGGAGGAGTGGCCTTGTGGTTATGGTGGTGGACTTTGGTCCTGAGGAACTGAGTTCAATTCCCACTTCAGGCACAGGCAGCTCCTTGTGACTCTGGGCAAGTCACTTAACCCTCCATTACCCCATATAAGCCACATTGAGCCTGCCATGAGTGGGAAAGCACAGGGTACAAATGTAACAAAAAAAAATTCAGAACTACTGCATGGCCCGGGAGATAATTTCATTTTTTACGTTTGTCCACAATGCATGCCAGAAATTTTCCAGTGCGTGGTGCTAACCAGGCATTCATCAGCAGTGTATTCATGAGACCATGGGTGGCGGTAAGGTCTCAGGCCCAAAATGGACGCATGCCATTTTTATTTTGCCGCATGTCCATTTTCGGCCAAAAAAAGATCTTTTTTGCAGGTGCGCTAAAAAATGGACCTGCACACGTCCAATACACATGTCTACACCAGTGCAGACAATTTTTCAGCACACCTTAGTAAAAGTACCCCTTAATACATAAGAGGGACTGAGCTATTTAGACATTTAACACATACTAGCCTGCAAAGAAACATGCTGATCCAAATGTGAAAGAAAATAGATATTATTATCCTAAAGGAAAACAGTACTAAAATAATTTAATTTTAATTAGAACTGGAAATTAAAAATTGAATATTTATCTGAAAATTTGCTGTTTAATGTAAGATATCCTTTGTGCATAATTTTTTTAATTTTATTTTTAAGCTTTTAACATTTAAATCAAGCAATACACTTGTTTGTAAAGCAATACATTTCAACATATTTAAGGAAAACAAAAAACAGGAAAAATACTGAAATTTCTTGCTCAAGTCCACATTTTTTTAGGGCAAGATGTTAAGAAATGGAATATGTATTATAACAAAAATTATCAATAATAAAGCAACAACTGGTAACAGCCAGCATTGTACAGTGTTTAACTATAATTCAAGGGCAAAGATGTTCTAAGGTCCCCTATTTTGCCTTGAGGTGAGAAATGATGTTAATTGAGCCGGGTCAAAAAATACATATTTGTTTGATTGGTATCTCACCACACACTTGCATGGGTATCGCAAGTAAAACGTTGCACCCAGTTGAATTACAGCTGGTTTCATTAAAAGAAATAATTTCCGACGCTTTTGTGTATCTCTGGAGATGTCGGGAAAGATTTGAATTTTCTGACCAAGAAATGTTTTATCTTTATTCTTGAAGTACATGGACATTAACCATTGTTTATCTGGTGCCAGTGCCAATGTTACTATCAAAGTTGTTGGAATCACATCTTCAGAATCTGTTAATTCAAGCAATTCAGTGACATTCAGTGGTTGTTCTTGTATTTCAATTTTTTGATCACTTCTCTCCTTAACCAGAAGATAGTACACTTGGATAAAAGGAGGAATTACCGTATTTTTCAGACTATAAGACGCACTTTTTTCCCCCCCAATTTGGGAGGAAAATGGGGGGTGCGTCTTATAGTCCGAAGGTAGACTTCTTCCTACTCACGCGATCTTCCCTGGTGGTCTAGTGACGTCGGGGCAGGAAAGAGCCCCCTCTTTCCTGCCCAGCGCGCTGCTCTCCATCCTCCTGTATGCAGCCTGACAGTCTTGGCGAGATTCAAAATGGCCGCCGAGAATTGAAGTCTCGGCGGCCATTTTGAATCTCGCCGAGACCGTCAGGCTGCATACAGGAAGATGGAGAGCAGCGCGCTGGGCAGGAAAGAGGGGGCTCTTTCCTGCCCCGACGTCACTAGACCACCAGGGAAGATCGCATGAGTAGGAAGAAGTGGTGACAGGGCTGGGGGGAGGGCGGGATTCGGACAAGACGCACCGGAGCACCTAGGTTTTAGAGTTGGGAAAAAGGAAAAAATTTTTTTTCCTATTTCCCTCCTCTAAAACCTAGGTGCGTCTTATGGTCCGGTGCGTCTTATAGTCCGAAAAATATGGTAATTCCTCTTTTACTCCTAAAATCTCTATTATATATTTTTTCAACATTTCCCGAGGGGGTTTAGTAATCTGTCTAGGAAAATTCAACAAGCGTAAGTTGTTACTTCTAACAGTATTCTCAAGAGAATCAGTCTTTCCTCTTAATGAAGTCAAATCTTTAATCATAACCTCCTGTTGGGACTGGATTCTCTTCATATCAAGATCTTTCTTTTCTTCTGCCTGTTCGAGTTTCCCTATTCTTACATCTATAGTCTTTATTTTTTTCCTCTTGTTTTATCATTTCCTGATTTAATATATTTATCTGTGGTGTAAGAGACTTCCCAAGATCTGCTATCAGAGTCCACAAAGAGTCTAAAGTCACTTCAACTGGCTTGTGCACTTTGAAAGAAAAAAGTGGCGGTGTTACCTCTCTCTGCAGCAAAACGTCCAGATTCAAACCAACAGCGTTTCCTGCCGAAATCGCTGTTATTATCAGCGTTTCCATCAAGGCTTCCTGCACTCCAAAAGACCGCTGTTCTGCCTCCCGACTCTGTTAAGTCTCACCGCTTCTGGGGGACCCGTTCAGGGTCGTCTCTGATGGGGTGCTATAGCCCAATGGCTGAGGGGGTGGGTCCCTTGTATCGGGGCTGAGCATAAGCTCTAGCCCAGGAGACACTGCCGTGCCTCCATCCACACTGGCACGTATCAGCGGGCTGCCTCCCGACGCTTCCAACACTGCCGCAGATGGACCCACAGTTGTCTGCAGAAAAGTCCAAATATCTTGTGAGAGAGGATCCGACCGCTGCGGAGCATGGGGGGCGGACCTGCCCCGTCGCTTCGGCATCTCAGTAAGTAAGAAACTGAGAACTGTGGAAATGCTGGCGGTTAGCAAGTTTGCTCGGCGGCCATCTTGCCCCTTGTGCATAATTTTTAAAATAGTTCTAGTTGAATACATTAAATCTGGATCCAATCTAGGAAAGTGGAAGAATTTTAAATTTTGTGTTTTAACCATTTTAATGTACTGTTTTAAAATATTTATTGAAAAGATTTTAAGCTGCATTTTAATTGGTTTTATATTTTTAACCCATTTTAACTTGGATTACTGCTATATAACACCTACATTTTCACTTTATTAAAGAAGTCATCCTTCTTTATTGAGAGGCTTGTAACATCTTGTTTGATTCTCCAAGACACCAAATAGTTTCAATAATTCCCTGAACAGAAATGGTTCTGAGGTGATTGATGTTTTTCTTTGTATCACCTTTCTTCTCTGAGGGGATACCTACTACTACTACTACTTATAATTTCTATAGCACTACTGGATGTACACTGGACATAGACAGTCCCTGCTCAACAGAGCTTACAATCTAATTAGGACATACAAACAGGACAAATAAGAGAATAACTAAGGTGGGAATGATAAAAACATGGGTACTGAACAAGTAAGGGTTAGGAGTTAAAAGCAGCATCAAAAAGGTGAGCTTTTAGCCTAGATTTGAAGGCGGCCAGAGTTGGAGCTTGACCTACCGGCTCAGAAAGTCTATTCCAGGCATATGGTGCAGCAAGATAAAAGGAACGGAGTCTGGAGTTAGCAGTGGAGGAGAAAGGTGCAGATAAGAGAGATTTACCAAGTTCCCAGGGTGGAGTGTATGACGAGATAAGAGTGGAGAGGTACTGAGGAGATGCAGAGTAAATGCACTTGTAAGTCAATAAGAGGAGTTTGACCTGTATGCGGAAATGGATAGGGAGCCAATGAAGTGACTTGAGGAGAGGACTAATATGTGTGTGGCGACACTGGCAGAATATAAGTCGTGCAGCAGAATTTGAACAGATTGAAGAGGAGAGAGATGGCTAAGTGGGAGACCTATGAGAAGCAAGTTGCAATAGCTTACGCGAGAGGTGATAAGAGTTGGATAAGGGTTCTGGTACTGTGCTCAGCAAGGAAAGGACAAATTTTGGTGACATTATAGAGAAAGAAACGACAGGTTTTACCAGTCTGAGGTATCAGCCACGACTGAAAAAAAAAAAGAAAAAGGAAAGTAAGACTGAGGTATTCTTCCCAGAAGAGGGAGGGCTACAGTAATAATAATAATAATAATAATATATTACACTACACTGTTCTCATGATTGTAAACAGTACTAACAGTGTTTCTTAGTTCCACCTCTGTCACAATCCTAACACCAGAGATCTACCAGCATGATTGTAATTAGACAACAAGGTTGTGCCATGAGTTACCAAGGAAAATCATGAGTCTGCTGTGAAAACAGTGCAAAAGCACAGCACAAACCAGACAAGGAAAACTTGATTGCCCTTGTTACAGGCTTCATAAAGATATTCTTCTATTGCAGACAAAGAGGGTTTATGCCCCCACTGGGATGCATCCATATGTCCTTACACCAGACCAGGACCTGGTTATTGCCAAGATGACATCCAGTGTCCAGGGAAGCAGAGGTGCTGTTGCTATGGCTGTAAGCAACAGTGTGTACAGCCTGTAGGTAAGTCTTAGTGTGTGCTGCTGGCTGTTGTTTTCATACCTCCATGTTCAATGTGTTCAGCTGTTGTCAAGAGCCTGAGCGATGTTTTTGGAATCACTGCAGTTGACAGACATGATAACATATGGCATTGCTTTTATAGCACCTGGGTTCCTCTATTTATAAGGATCCAGGAAATAATGAGGGCAAAGGGTAGCTGAGCTCTTCTTTCACCTCTGGGTCCATGTGAGATGAGAGGAAAGGGTAGATAAGGATACTTGCAAGGTTCTACCTCCCCTTTACTCATTGCCACTTTCCAGTTGAAGAAAATTCATCTTTCTAGGCAGAGTTACTGAAGAAAAGGCCAAAGAACAAAAACAAAACCCCAAACCCTCTTAAGGGTAGCAGGAAAAACAGCAAAACAGATTTTGGGGGGCAAATCTTTTAATGAAGATTGTGTTTGTACGTTTGGGAAGCTTGCCAGTTGCCCTTGGCCTGGATTGGCCGCTGTCGTGGACAGGATGCTGGGCTCGATGGACCCTTGGTCTTTTCCCAGTGTGGCATTACTTATGTTCTTATATGTACTTATGTGTTTATTGGATTTTATATATGGTTCTTTGTTCATGGTAGCCTTTTTTTTATTTCCTGTGGTTCCTCTGGACTAGATTCAGGAAATTGCATCAAAAAATCGGTACAGAAAAAATTATGCACCGAGCGCTATTCTATAAAGTGTATCCACACTTTATAGAATAGCGCCTGAGCACCTAATCTGCACCTAACTTAAGGTGCCTGCATTTACACCTGCTGAAACCAGGTGTAAATGCCGGCACCTATATTAGGCATAGATTGGGTGTATTCTATAAAAATGTGTGTAACTCATAGGAACACCCCGGAAACACTTCCTAAAAATGCCCCTTTGAAATTACACGCTATGGGGGAGATTCTATATTTAGCACCTAAAAAATCGACACTGAACTAAGCATCTACTATAATAATTTGCACCTCCAACATTGTGAAGCTGACTGCCAGGAAGTTGAAGCCCGGTTCGTAATGTCTGAAGCCTTCCGGTGACGTCACCGTGTTGCCTGGGAAACCACGACGCGTCTCAAGCACAGGCGCTACGAGTTCACACCACCATCTCCATCCCCTCCTAGTTCAGCAGTCTGGCCCCCCTGCCTTCCCCTTCTGAGTTCCACGCCCCCCCTCTCCTCCGAGTTCAACGGCCCTGCGCCTCCCTCCCTCAAAGTGCAAGCAGGACCTGTCCTTCAGCAGCCCCTCGCCTTCCTGCGTGCCGGCTCTAATTTAAAAATTGTTACCTCGGGATCCAGCGTCAGCATTGAAGGCGAGCGGCGCTTCACACTGCCTTCCCATCTGTCTGAGCTCTGCCTCTGGTCCTGCCAGGGGCGTAGCCAGAAAATCAATTTTGGGTGGGCCTGGGCCCAAGAGGGGTGGGCAGAAGAACTCCGCCTTGTCCCACAAGTGATTTGGTCTCTCCCTCTGTCGCCTGCATACCATATGGTCTCTCAAACACCCCCCCCCCCCCCGCATACCTTTTAAATAGATTTTCACCGGCAGCGAGCAGCAACTAATACACACTGCTCATGTTGGCCCTATAGCATGTATCAGTCGCTGCTTGCTGCAGGTGAAGATCTATTTACAAGGTATGCAGGAGGGACAGTTGTTGGGAGTTTTCGGCTGGTGGGGCTTGGGAAGAATGCCTGCCAGCCACATCATAGGGATGGGCCTGAGCCCAAAGTGGGTGGGCCTGGGCCCACCTGGGCCCACCCTTGGCTACGCCACTGGGTCCCGCCCTTCCGTAAACAGAAAATGAGGGCGGGACCAGAGGCAGAGTTCAAACAGATGGGAAGACAGTGTGAAGGGGAGGGGGGCCTGGAACTCGGAGGAGACGGAGGGAGGGAGGGAGGGAGGGGGGCTGGAACTCGAACGACAGAGAGGGAGGGAGGGGGCCATGGAACTCGGAGGGGAGGGGGGCTGGAACTCGGACGACAGACAGGAAGAGAGGGAGGGAGAGAGGGAGATAGAGAGGGGGGCGTGGAACCTTGCTAGCGCCCGTTTCATTCCTCTATGAAACGGGCCTCTTTTACTAGTATTCTATAGTCGGTGCCTAGATTTAGGCGCCGATTATACAATAACTGTAGTTGATAATTCTGGACTTAAATCTACGTGTGTCTATTTACACCAACGAAAATGTGGCGTAAATGTCAGCGCGTAGATTTAGATGCACTGGACTATATTCTATAACTAGGCATGTAAATTTTGGAATGCCCACGAAATACCCATTTCCCCGCCCATAACAATGTCCCTTTTTGCCTGCACGCGTTAGAAGTTGGGCACATATCGTTTACAGAATATGCTTAGCAACTTGTGTGCCTAAATTCTAATTAGTGCCACATAGTACTCATTATTGCTTGTAAAAAGCTGTTATCAACGCTCATTAGCTTGTTAAGCTATGCGCATTGTTATAGAATCCATCTCTAGGCTCGCTATATAGAATCCAGGGTATAGGAGTTATATGCACATTCTTACAGAATAGGATGTGGGTGTAACTTCCAATTAAGACCAATTGACGCCAATACTTGGTTGTTAGCAGCCAATTATTGGTGCTGATTGGCTTATTAATTATGTTGCATGCGCAAATTGGCTATGTGCGCTGATTTGCCTGTGCAATTTTAGTCGCCATATATAGAATCCGGGGGTTTGTATGTTGTTCCATGTGTTTTCCCTGCATTCCCCTTTATGTTGTTTTCTGTTTATTTTGTTCTGTAATTTATTGTTATTTTTGTTCCATTTGTTGATGGTGACAGTATTCCCCAGTTTTGTTTTATTTTTTAAAAAAGTCTTTAAAAAAATTGGGCTATAGTTTTATGTTTAAATTAAGGACTCCTTTTACAAAGTGGCGCTAACAGTTGGGGGTGCACTGAATGTGAAGAAGCCCATTCAATTCCCCCGTGCCTCTTCCCATTCAGTACACGCTAATCGGTAGTGTGACTTTGTAAAAGGAGCCCTAAGTTTTCTTGTTGTTGAACTCGATCTTGCCCGTCTGGTAGAACGAGAAAGCGCTGCTGAAAAGCAAGGGCTATGCAGTCGCTTAGAGTTTATTAGGTTCCTGACCAGCTGACACTTTTTGGCATCCTTGGAGCTTTGGCTGTAATTTTTAATTTTGCTTACACATATCTCATTGTCTGCAAATAGTTTTGTATGAGCTTTGTTGAGATTTATATGTGGTCCTTCCTCCCTCTTTTGCTGCTTTAAAAAATTCTGGTAATGGATTTGTTTGGAAAAAAAAAGAATCAAAGGTTACCTTTTGTAGCTCTGTTATGGGCTGTGTGTCTTTTTCTTCCTTTATTTGTGTCCATGTTTCTGGGAATGACTTTGCGTTTGGCGTGGAAGCCCAAAGTTAAATTGTATGTGAGTCCCGTATGTGTGGGAGGGTTATGAGGAAACCGGTAATGTTGTTCATTTGATTTTTGATATAGGTTTTTTTTCTCAGAGTTTCTATTAGTTTTGCTGTTTTATTTTTTTTTTATTGTAAATTTTCAAAATTGCATTAAAAAACTTTAAAGAAAAATACATATATGGGTTCTTTTACTAAGCCGCGGTAAAAAGTGACCTGCGGTAGTGTAGGCGCGGGTTTTGGGTGCAAGCAGAATTATTTTTTCAGCGCACCTACCAAAAATGCTTTTTAAAAATTTTTTGCCGAAAATGGATGTGCAGCAAAATCAAAATTGGGGCGCGTCCATTTTGGGTTTCAGACCTTACCGCCAACCATAGACTTAGCGGTAAAGAATTTGTGAAGTAATGACCTACATGCATCAGATACCACTTGGCATGCGTCTGCTACATGCGTCCGAAAATAAAAAATATTTTTCAGACGCGCGTAGCGGACATGCGCCAAAAATAAAATTACCACAAGAGGCACATGGTAGTCGGATGGTAAGTCCATTTTGGCACACCGTTGGGCGCGTGTAGAGCCTTACGCGGCTTATTAAAATGGGGGGGGGGTGTTGATGCATCGGGGGAGGGGGTGTTGATGCGCAAGGGGGGGTCGTGCTGCACCCGGGGGGGGGTGCACAGCGGCGATCCGCCCCGGGTGGCAGCCGACCTAGGAACGCCACTGGGGAGCAGGGAGCCAGCGGAGCCGAGAGCTGTGTGGCCACTCCCAGCAGCCAAGAATGCACCCGGGGGGGGGGGGGGGGGTTGATGTGCTTGGGGTGTCTCATTGTGCCGGGGGGGGGGGGGGGGTGCGCATCGGCGATCTGCCCCAGGTGGCAGCCGACTTAGGATCGTCACTGAAGGGCAACAAACGTTTTTGTAAAGAAAGTAAATAGAAGTAAGAGGAAAAGGAAACACTTTGGTTCTCAAAAGTAGTAGCTGAAAAGGTAAAGAAAAGAGGTTAGCCTTTATAAAGTACAAGAGATTGCAGGTGACAATATATGGAAAAGCTAAGAGAAGCTGGTAGAATAGTCAGGAAAGAAAAGATGCAAATGGAAGAAAAAGTAAAAAAAGGGACAAGACATTTTTTTTACATATGTTAGTGATAGGAGGAAGTGTAAAAGTGGCATTGTGAGACTCAAAGGTGAAGGGGAGGAATAAGGTGGAATTGCTTAACAAATATTTCTGTTCTGTGTTCAGAGCTGAAGGGCCAGGAGCAAGACCGCAGAAGACAATCACAAATAGAAATGGAGGGGTGGTAGTCCCTGAATGATTTTCAGAGGACTGTGTTCATGAGGAGCTGGCTAAACTAAAGGTGGGCAAAGAAATGGGGCAGGATGGCATACATCCCAGGGAACTGAAGAAACTTAGAGAAATTCTAGCAGTTTCTGCTGGTTGATCTTTTCAATGCTTCTCTAGAGTCAGGAGTGGTCCCGAAGGACTGGAGAAGAGCAGAAGTAGTCCCTTTCCACAAAAGCGGAAGTAGGGAAGAGGTTGGGAATTACAGGCCGGTAAGTCTGATTTCTGTGGTAAGAACATTAATGGAAATGCTTTTAAAACAGAGAATAGTAAAGTTTTTAGAATACACTGAATTACAGGACCCGAGACAACATGGTTTCACTAGAGGTAGGTCTTGTACAACAAATCTGATTAATTTCTTCAACTGGGTGACCAGAGAGTTGGATCGAGGGAGGGCACTATACACAGAGGTGTATTTTCAAAGCACTTAGTGGCCTTTTACAGAGTGGAGGTAAGCCAGCGGTAGTCCCGCCGTCAGCACACACGCTGCCCGGTTACTGCTGGGTTAGTGCGGGAGCCCTTATCGCCACCTCAGTGGTGGCAGTAAGGCTCCCCGCCACATGGCCACCCCATGTGCCAGCATCTCTCCCTCTACTTACCCTCCTGCCACCGCCCTAGGCCAGCAACACTCCCTCTCTTCTTCCCTTTCTCCTGCCCCCCTCCCCAGGGGTCCAGCAAGAGTTCCTCTCTCTTTTGTGACTCTGGGCAAGTCACTTAGGGGCCCTTTTACTAAGCGCTAACCAGGCAGTAATTGGCATTCTACGGGCGTAGACCAGCGGCGTAGCAAGGGTGGGGTGGTGGGGGTGGTCCGCCCCGGGTGCACACCGCTGGAGGGGTGCAGAGAGCAGCCGCACGCCTGTCAGCTCCACTGTTTCCCTGCTCCCTCTGCCCGGAATGGGGGGGGGGGGGGTTGATGTGCTGGGGGGGGGGGGGGGTGTCATTGCGCCAGGGAGGGTGTCATGTGAGATCTTGCTGCTAAGTGAATGGGTGGCAGTAAGGTCTTGGACTCAAAATGGATGTGCGCCAATTTTTATTTTGCTGCACGTCCATTATCGGCCAAAACAGAAAAAAGGCATTTTTTACAGGCACACTGAAAAAATGGATCTGTGTGTGTCCAAAACATGCGCCTACATTAGCGCAGGCCATTTTTCAGCACACCTTAGTAAAAGGACCTTTTAACCTTCAATTGTCCCAGGTACAAATAAGTACGTGTATATATTGTGTAAACTGCTTTCAATGTAGCTGCAAAAAAACAACAGAAAGGTGGTATATCAAGTCCCATTCCCTTTCCCCTTTCTGTCTCCTCTTTGGGGATCAAGCACCTTCTTTTTTTGTCCACAGGTCCTGTTATCTCTTCTTCCCTCTCCCCCCATCACCTATCCTCTGTCCCAGCATCTTTCTCTCCTCCCCCTCTACCCGTCCCGGCATCTATTTCTTTCCTTCTCCCCTTGACACCCTCTCCCTTCCTTTTCCTTCCCCTACTCCCATGGTCCAGCATCTCTCTTACTTTCTCCCCCCAGCCCCTGTGGTCCTCCAAATTTGTGTTACCTGGGCTGTCTGGAGTAGGCCCCGAGTGGAGTTTGGTTGCCAGGACCAGCATCAAGGCAGCTACACAGTGCAGGCAGACCTGGCATTCAAGAGGCCTGGAGAAGAGAGGAGGAGGAGTTGCATACCCATGACCCAGAAGTTCTTATGGTAGGGAGACAGAATCAGGCCTGGTAGGAGGAGCCCAGGCAGGCAGAGGCTGGTTTGGCTGGACTGTCCTGAGTCACGAGCATGTGTGAGGGGGGAGGGCCAAGCCAGTAGAGGCGTGCTCAGCACTCATGTGGACTAAGTGAAAGGCTTTGCAAGATTTCAGGACCTAACAGGCCTTGGAGATCCCTTCTAAGCTACAGAGAGCACCAGAGAGCAGCAGTGATCCGAGGGATGGGTCCAGGAGCCCAGGGACAGCTGTGTCGGGTGCTGGACTAACCAGTGGAATCCGGGGCAAGGAAGAAGCAGATCACCACTGGACCAGGAGCCAATGATTGAAACTGCAGCACAAAAGTGTGTGAGCTGGAGAAGGGATCTGAAGGCATG
This sequence comes from Microcaecilia unicolor, assembly GCF_901765095.1. NCBI lineage: Eukaryota > Metazoa > Chordata > Amphibia > Gymnophiona > Siphonopidae > Microcaecilia > Microcaecilia unicolor. The sequence continues at coordinate 370,978,184 of NC_044033.1, read as the reverse complement.
TGACTTGGAATGTCTGTACACACTTGAGACAATATCCAGGCAGTGACCTTAACATAGATGCAAAGATGAATTGCATTCCCCACAGGTATCAGTAACTGTGAAACAAGGACTCACATGCTTACCAGGAAAAAGATTTTTGGAATGGAAATCCAGGAAACTATAAGGTGCACAGTAAGAGTTCCAAGTGTGTGACCATATAATTCAATATATAGTTCCTTTTCAGTAGTACAGGATGACAGAACACTACTACTAGATATGGAAAATGGTGCCAGAAAATCTTTCAGTTTCTCAACATAGGTTGAAACTCTCAGGATAAATTTTAATGTAGAAGAGAGTGTGATATCATCCATACAAGTTCATAAAGCCTTTTTCATCTTGGCACTAATAAAGTTTCTTTTGAGATCCTTCCTCTGGTTACATTCCTAGTCTTTTAGGGCAGAAATTGCCAACCTCATCTTTGAGAGCTTCCTAGCGAGGATATGCATTATAAATATGCATGCACTATATCTGGATTCAGCAAAGCTGGTATATGCAAATCTATCTTATGCCCATTCATTATGGACACCCTGTGACACAAACAACTAGATGGATCCTAAAAACTAGATTGAGAAACACCACTTTAGGAGGCTTGTATGGTCAATGTCCCTTTCCAAGCTAACTACTGTAGTATGTTAGATCATTTTATTACAAGCTTTATTAAGGATAGGCAGTATTTTACCCGGCTGATAGTTTTATTCTGCTTTCTGATTACAGTGAAACCTGGAATATGCCCAGTATTGGCAGACCAATGTAGCTCCCCTCCTTTTGGAGAAAAGTGTGAAAGTGATGATGACTGCCACTGGAACCAAAAGTGTTGTGCAGAATGCTGTCTGGATCCTGAACCAGGTAAGAAATGGAGAATATGATGACAGGTAATGATCACAAGTTGAGGTCTATCTAGTCTGCCAATTTACCCCTCTTGTTGTGATACCACAGACCCTACATGATTTCTGATTTTGTCTTTTCCTGCAGCTACAGATCCTCTGTTTATTCCCTGCATTCCCCAGTTCATGTTAAGTTTCTGCAACCATCATTCCTAGAGAGAGGTTGTTCTCATCAACAAATACCCTTTCTGTAAAGAAATATTTCGTTCCTGAACCTGCCTGCTTTCAGCCTCACACCATGACCCTTTGTTACAGAACTTCCCTTCCGTGGAAAAACAGTTTTCCCCTTGTGCATTAGTTTTATCATTGAGGTACTTGAATATGTCTATCACATCTCCCTCGTTCTTTTCCTCTACAGTAAGCATAATACAGGATACTTCATACATTTCAGATCTTGACTGCATTCAGGGCTCAGAGCATTAGTCAGAGCGATATCCCAGCTTCCCCCTGGGCTTGTTGACATGTTGGCTTGTTGCTGGTTTAGGGAAGAATAAATACTGTACTTTTATGATAAAAGAAGGGCAGATGTATTCAAAGGTCTCTGAGCCATTTACGGGTAAACTTATAAGAGACTTGAATGGATAGAATAGAGTTTGACATGCTTCATTGGTCTTTTGTATAATCGTACAGGGATATATGTATCTTCAAAGGAAATCAACAGACATATGGAGGGTAATTTATAAATGCATTTCAGATGTATTTGCTAATATACACATCTTAAAGGTCTCTTATAAAACTACTCTGTGCATACAAGAATACAATGACCCTTATTTTAGAAGCTCTATTCATGTTTTGGAAGTCCAAAACCAGCATGTAGACATCCATATTGCATGGATGTCCAAATCCCGATTCTATAAAGCCAGGATATGGATGGCTAAAACTGCTATATATATATACTAGCCGTTAAGCCCGTAAAAACGGGCGGGTATTGGAATGTTTTTTTTCCCCAAGGCCCCCCTCCCGTTGCAGCTGCAAAGCCCCTGCCATCCTCCTTCCCTGCCGCTCCAAGGCCCCCTCTGTCCCTCCCTCCCAGCTCCAAGGCTCCAGTCCTCCCCCCTTCCCAAGCTGCAAGGCCCCCTGCCCTCCCTCCCTCCCAGTTCCAAGGCCCTCCCCCAGCTCCCAAGGCCCCCTTCCCTCCCTCCCAGTTCCAAGGCCCACCTGCTCTCCCTCACAACTGTAAGGGGCCCCCATTCCCTCACAACTGTAAGGGCCCCACCTGCCCTCCCTCCCAGCTCCAAGGCTCCAGTCCTCCCCCCTTCCCAGCTGCAAGGCCCCCTGCCTGCCCCGCCCTCCCAGTTCCAAGGCCCCAGGCCCTCCCCCACTCCCAAGGCCCCCCTGCCCTCCCTCCCTCCCAGTTCCAAGGCCCAGGCCCTCCCCCCCAGCTCCCAAGGCCCCCTGCCCTCCCGCCCTCCCATTCCAAGGCCCCCTGCTCTCCCTCACAACTGTAACAGCCCCCCCTGCCCTCCAGCTCCAAGGCTCCAGTCCTCCCCCCTTCTCAGCTGCAAGGCCCCCCCCGCCCTCCCTCCCTCCCAGTTCCAAGGCCCCAGGCCCCCAGCTCCCTCCCTCCCGTTCCAAGGCCCCCTGCCCTCCCTCACAACTGTAAGGGCCCCCCTGCCCTCCCTCCCAGCTCCAAGGCTCCAGTCCTCCCCCTTCCCAGCTGCAAGTCCCCCCGCCCTCCCTCCCACCCAATTCCAAGGCCCCCCCAGCTCCCAAGGCCCCCTTCCCTCCCTCCCAGTTCCAAGCCCCCAGGCCCCCCCCAGCTCCCCAGCCCCCTTCCTTCCCTCCCTCCCTCCCTCTCCAAGGCCCCCCTCCTTCTGAGACGTCCCATGTCCCCCTCCCCCCCCCAAGGTAGCCGCTACCCCGCCCCCCCCCCACGCCGGAGTCCGCCACCACCCCCCCCTTCACCCGGCCCGGCCCTCTCTTCGTTATTCAACTTACAGCAGCGCCGAAACAGCAGCAAGCAGTAGCTCCGTTGGCCTTCCTTCACTGCCTGTGCCTTCGCCCTCGTGTGACGTCACGTCGGCGAGGGCGGGGCACAGGCAGGGAAGGAAGGCCGACGGGAGCTGAAGCTGAGCTGCTTGCTGCTGTTTCGGCGCTGCTGTAAGTTCAATAACGAAGAGAGGGCCCGGGCTGGGTGAAGGGGGGGGTGGTGGCGACTCCGTGGTGGGGGGGCTGTAAGCGGCTACCTTGGGGGGGGAGCGGTAGCGACGTCAGCGGTTCCCTCCCTCCCCTTCAGCGCAGTTTCCCTCTCTGTCCCGCCCCCCCTTCCCGTCATCACGTCTTGACGCGGGGGCGGGACAGAGAGGGAAGTCTCTACTGCGCATTTGCATGTGAGTCGGTCACTTGCCATTTATAGGTTTGATACTGTATATATGTGGCCATCTCAGGGAAAATGTGACTAAAGTCGCAGATCCAAAATGTTGAGAACAAGCGATTTTCATGTCATAAATCCATAAGTAGTCTAAAAAAGTTACATTTTGAACTTCTGTAACTTTTTAATTTTTTTCACATAAAGAATAGGGTTTGGACTCTTGTACTACAAATTGTTGCTCTAAACAGAATTCATTAAAACCTCATTTTTTGTTTCTGAGACTTTTACTAGAGATGGTCAAATATGGCAAGGGGGCATGGTTTGGACGTGTTTCAGTTGGGACTGGGGAGGGGCCAAAATAGGGCATTCAACTCCAATTTCAGAAGGGGAAGGTCGAAAAAGATGGACGTGTATAGTTAGACTAGTACTTGGCATATCCAGTTACAGAAAGGTGCTCTGATTGATCAGTTCTCCACTGAATGAAGTAAGGGAAGACACTGTAGGGTAATTTTTCTGTTCCAGAAGAGCTCACAATTTTAAAAAGAAAAAGACAAGAAAATTACAAAGTCAGCAGTGAGATTTGAACTGGCTGCTCTAATCATTACACTGCTCCTCCACATGAATGTCTTGTGTGGCATTTTATAAAATGGATGTTTCTATGCTGACACAAAGATGTCCGTGTCCCTTTTATTTTGCCCGTTCAAATGTGGACGTTTCAGTTTATAAAATGGATGTTCATGCTGGACATAGCCAGCACATAGATGATCTTTTCTCATGTATTTTAGAAAAGGTTTTTTGTCAGAAGATCCTGTTATATAAAATACATGAGAAATGGACGTCCATATGTGATGTTCTGACTTGGACATCCATATTCTGAGCTGGACGTCTTTTCCAAAATTTGCCTCAATAGTACTTACACATGACTTTGGTGTAAGCATGTTTTGGGGCAGAGTTTGGGTGGAACACGGGGCAGAGTCATAATTTACAAGCATAGTTTATAAATTCTCCGAGGACAAGAAGGCCTATAATTCTTACAGGTGGGTAACACAGGTCCACATTGCTGGTCCAGAGCTTGTAACAAGCTTAAAAATTAGGTCTTTGGGAGTGAAACGTGCTGCACCTCTCATGAGCGACTGCGTTCCTGCCTGCCGTGAGATCGCAGCACAAACAGTTCTATTTTTTCCGTAGTAAGGAGAGGATGCGTTTGTTATCCACTCCTCACAGCTGGTTCGGGTTTGGTCTTTTTGTGCCTTCTTTTCTTTTTACCCTCTTTTCGGGGTTTACATTGTTTTATTCCTTCCCTGTATATTTTTTTAGATTATTTTTGCTTTTTTTCTAAGTTTTCTTGTTTAACCTACCACTCACTAGACTGCGTTAGGCCTGAGCTCTGGTCGGGTTTTTCCCTTTTCTCTTTTTTGGTGCTCTTCCCTTTTTTTTAGCACCATTGAGTCCATTGATATGGCTACAACAACTGTTTTTCCTTTCATGTCATTGAAGGTTCCCAGTGGCTTCAAGCACTGCACTGCATGCAACAGGACCATCACTGGCAAGGACACCCATTCTTGATGGCTACAGTTTTTGGGGCCTGATCATACACCTGCAAACTGTATTCTCTGTCTTTGTATGAAGAAGAGAACACAGTTGGCCAGAGAGGCTCAGAGAAAAAGATTTTTTGAGCCAGGTCCGAAGCCTTGACTTCGGTGTTGGGCACCAGTGTCTTTAGAGTCAAACATTGGCATTGGGTGTTGCATGGGCATCAGGTGCATCAGTCCATATGGCTGAGAGACCCACTGGGAGTGACTGTGCATTGAGTGGATCTCCACCTGCCTTGACGCCAGCCGCTATGCAGGCCCCCCCTGGCCGCGAGGCAATTAGAGGACTTGACGTTGTCCTATTTGGCACTGGGGAGCATCAATGCCCAGGCAGAAGAATAATCGGCACCGATCCTCCTTGATGTATGGTGCTGGGAGCTCTGGGACACCAAGGATTTCACAGGTCCCTGAGAAGTGTCGATGCTAGGAGGCCAACTCTTCCTCCATACAGGAGGTGCCAATGCGTGGGTCTCCACATAGCTAACACCAGGCACCTGCTTTGACCCCGCAGATTCATCAGCTTGTTTATACCCTCGATGAGCGCCTCCAGTCCTTGCTCCCTGAGCTATTGTGGGGTTCTTGTAGAGTGCATCGGTGTCTGGGGTGCTTGCGCCAGCCATGCCTCTTGCTACAGTACTGCATGGCCATCAGCCTGCAGTTAGGTATCTGATGCCGATACCGCTTCTGGTCTTGGTGTCGAATGCCACTCATGTTGGCACACCCTGAACATCGGTGGAGGAAGCTTCATCGGAGTCGAGGCTGGAGCCGACACCTTAACATCCTCTTGGGGTCATGGTACCGTCTACATTGAGGCGGGCTCAGTCTCAGCCCTCCCATGAGGAAATCTTGGCTGACACCGATGAGGAGCGCTCATAAGATTCAGAAGAGGATCCATGGTACTTCTCGAAGAAGGAGTCCTATGGCATCCCATCTGATCCCTCCCCTCCACAGGAAAAGAGGAATTCTCCATCTGATAGCCTTTCCTTTCCCTCTTTTGTAAGGAGATGGTGGCTGCTATCCCAATTCCTTTGAAAGTGGAGGACGAGCCCAGGGATAAGATGTTCGAGGTCCTGGACTACGACTCTCCTCCTAGAGAGGCTGTGACGGTCCCTTTTCATGAGATCTTATGGGACGTTCTGGTGAAGAACTGGGAGTCTCCTCTGTCGGGTCCCTCTCATCCCAAAAAGATTGACACCATGTACCGGATTCAGTCTTCCCCTGGGTTTGATAGGCCCCAGTTTGTTTCATTGTTCTCTAGTGGTAGAATCCGCACTCAAAAGGGCCAGGAGTTCTAAGGACTATGCTTCGGCACCCCCTGGCAGAGAAGCTAGAATCCTGGATACTTCTGGGCGAAAAGATTTATTATTTATTTGTATCCCACCTTTTCTCACTTATTAGTAGGCTCAAAGTGGCTTACATAGTTCCGGAGAGGTGGTTACAGACTCAAGATGTATCAGGCTTCCTTGCTCATCTTCTGTATCCAATCATACTAGCTCTATACAAGCCTGTACTTGTTCTTAGTGTGGCAGTTATGTCTGATTTAGCAGACCTCTCTCTCCACTGCAGCAGGCTGAATCGGTTCGCCAGCAGGTGAAGCAGCAGAAGGCTGTTGTAAGTTCTTGGCCAGAGGTGACTATGACACTTTTGATGTGGCCTCTAGGATCTCTTCCAGGAGTATAGTGATGCGGAGCTCTCACGGCTGCGTGCCACTGACTTGGACCCGATGGAGCAGCAGAGATTGGCAGATGTCACATGGCAGTAGGAATAATCTTTTTGGGAGAGAAGGTGGAAGAGTTCGCTGACCTCATCAAGAAGCACACTGATACCATCGATTCTCTCTCCTGCTGGGTGCCTTCTGCACCTGCCTCCTCCTCTACGAGGGTTTTTGGTAAGTTGAAGAGAAGTACTTATTACTCGCAGAACCATAGGTACACCACTTCTTCTCATCAACCTCGAGCAGGTTCAGCCCCCAGCGCTCTCATTCTCATCACAGCATGCGCCTAAGACCCAGATGGCTCCCCAGTCAAAGCAGGGGGGCAGGCTTTTCACTGGCCTCAGCTGAGCATAACCACTGTAAAAGTAAATTTGCTCTGGTATCCCTCAACCTAATCAAGATACCTTCATACAAAACTATTAGGGAATAAATCTAATTCTGCAGATTTATCTTCGGGTAGGATAAGCCTCAGAAACTGGAGCAGGTGTAACACTCCAAACTCCCCTTTTCTCAATCACTGGCTTTTAGATTATCAAATAGAACAACATATAGCATGCAGCTTGTTCAGAAAAATATTAGAAAGTCCTCCAAATCATCAAAAAATCCTTAAAGAATGTCACTTATCTTAATTCAGACAACAGTTAGGCATCAGCTCCGATAGCAGTTCTAGCAAGCATCTCCTTTTTGGGCAGTCCGCGACAAACGGCCCCTATGTAAAATAGGCATAACATATGCACCTATATGCCTTGATAGCATATGGGATCACTGTTCCCTCTAAGCTGATGCAGGAGTCCTCCAACAGCATTGCTGCCAGTAGGGGGCGGTGCTTGCAATATTATGTTTTCAATCACTAGGGACAGGCAGGTTCCCTGAAGTCCTTGCAGAGCATGTCTGTTCCTCACTATTGACAATGTGATAGTGAAACAGCACCCCTCTCCCCCATTGGCAGGGCTGTGGATGGAGGTATCCTGTGCAGCTTAGAGGAAGCAGAGATTGGCATCCTATTATACATTACTCTCCGTGTGTGTTACTTGCAAACTGTTGCCCAACAATCAAAATCTTCTGGAATTTCTGGAAAGCTAAAAAAAAAATAAATAAATAAAACCCCACAAACGTTTTTAAAACATATTGTGAAACTTTGGTCCAGTTCTTGAATTTAGCATTTTAGGATAGGAGTTCCACAGAACACTATAGATTTTTTCTGTCTAGAATTTGTAGAAAATGAAATCTGTAGGCAAAAGGTGCACTATTGAAAAATTGTGCTAGAAAACTGCCCGGCAGACTTTTTACCCCTCTTTTTGTCATTTGGCCAAAGCTGGCATATGGTTTCACCTGAATCTTAGCTGGGATTTCCCTGCCTAATTCTTCTGCTTGTTACCTCTAATGTATGTTGGTTTGAGCTTGGCTTGCTGGGAGAAATATATTATGATGAATATTTTTTATTACAATTTATGATTTTTATTTTGAAGTCGCCCAGATTTATGATAAAATGGGCTAAAAATTGTTGAAATAAATAAATAGATAAATGTTGGATATTTTGTACCTGGAATGGTATCGGATATGAGACACTATTGTTATTGTGGACAGAATTATGCAGTCCATTCTCAAATGCTTGAGGTCCAAATTATAGATTTTGTCATTTTAATGTAGAGAATTAAACCTGCAGTCCTGTAAAACAGTGCAGGACTCAGTAAGGTTTACAAGCAAACCAGAAGATTTATAGACCAACTTCTGTGAAGAGTGGAGGCTACAGTGCCCTGACTGTGCAAATGCAATAGAAACATCACAAGCGGATACCCAGAGAGAACCAGAAGCAGCATAAAACTCCCCAAGGAGCTCTGAGCAGCAAACCATGATTGTGCAGTGGTCAAGAACAGATGAATAAAAAATCTGAGGCTGCTGTAAGATCATATTGCATATACAGTACTTATTACCGTATCAGACAGGTGCTGTTTAAACTCTCTCCTTGTTTCAGAACACCCTGGATTCTGTCCAAATGACCTAAGAATCGATGATCATTGTCCTCCCAAGATTCCGCTTTGCTCCTCTCTGCAGGAGTGACAGCCAGTGCCAACTAAACGAGAAGTGCTGCTCCTTTGGCTGTAGGAGGCAGTGTGTGAAAGCCTTGGCAGGTATCCATGTGCATGTGGTTCTAGTTAACTTTCTTACCACGCCCTGTGATAATCTGTATGGGTAAAGGCTGAGTTGCTGACTGAGCTGGCTGGGAATCTAGTGATGCTCTACCATCTCATAACTGAGGGGCCCTTTACTAAGCCTGGGTAGGGCTCTACGCGCGTGTACCAAAATGAGACTACTGCCAGGCCAGCGCGCCCTCCTGGTGTAATTTCAAATTTGGCATGCGCCCATAATGCTTGAATGAATTATTTATTTCCTCCTGCGCGCGCTGGTTCCGGTGTTAATCGTCACTTGGTGCGCGCCAACCGGTAACTGTGTGTGTAGCTCAGGGCTGCCGAGAGACTAGGCTGGGCCCGGAGTAAGGCCGCCTTGCCTCCTCTCCCCCCGCTGCTGCCAACCCCCCGTCGCTCCCCCTGCCGCTGCCAGCCCCCCATCGCTCCCCCGTGGTCTCATCTGCCTGCCTCCACAGCTCGGGTACCCCTGCACTCAAAGCAGCAGTCGAAGATCGCTCTCTTCTGGCCTTCCCCTCCCTGTGTCCTGACCTTGCTGATGTAACTTCCAGTTTCCGCGAGGTTGGAGCACAGGAGGGAAGGCCAGAGAAGAGAGGCGGTCTGCAACTGCTGCTTGAATGCAGGGGGCCTGGAGCCGAGGAGGAGGCAGGTTGAGACCAGGGACTGCAGCGCTGCAGCCTGACCCTGGCGCCAGGCCCCCCTTGAGGCCCGGGCCTGGGGAATTCTGCCCCCCTTGCCCCCATCCTCTCGGCAGCCCTGGTGTAGTGTGAACCTTTACTGCTTGATCATTGGGTGGTGTTAGAGCTGAGTCCGGTTTTGGGCACGTGCGTGTTTCATTTTACTGCAGGCCCTTTTCCTTCCCGTTCCATTTTTAAAAAACCCCATTTTTTGTAGATGCGGTAAAAACTGGCCCGGTGTGCGCCCAATACGCGCGCCTATGTAACCGCAGGCCACTTTTTACCGCGGCTTAGTAAAAGGACCTCTGAAGTGCAGCACAAAGTCTAGTAGGAAAATATGGCTCAGGCTAGATACAGTTGAAATTCAGCTTTGACGATTCTTAGGTGGAATATCAGATTTTGATCCTGCAAAATATTCAGTGTGTCAAAGACTACAACTCAAGAAGTTTAATGCAATTGCAATGTAATTATGTTTTTGAAATAAAAGAACCAGGTCTCCGTATTGGAGTGGCAAATTTCCTTGAGATATGTGACAAGAAGGGAAGCACTGAGGGGAATGTGAGGAGAGTGAGGGGAAGCGTAGGAGAAGGAGGATACAGATGAAAAGAAGGGATGAAAGAGAGATAGATGATTTAATTGCACCCTTTATTGCCTGCACCTGGGTGGGACCACACCCGCCACCTCGCCCTTGTCACCATTGTTTTCTGCCATAGATTTAACATACAAGCACTGACCCTCTAAGCTGACATTTTTCAATAGTGAGGGACAGGCAAGTTCTGCAGGACCCACAACACAGCAAGCAAAATCCAATATGGTGACAAATGAAGCAGATCAGTACAATTCAAGGTTCATTATAGGGTTAAAACCCAAAAGAACGCCGACACAGACCATGCTTTGCCCAAAGGGGCTGTGTCGAGGCTATCTGGAATGATGCGATCTGATTCTTTTATTGTATTTCATTCATAGTTTTGATGTCTTGTTAATTTAAACTTTTGACTGTGATTGACTCTGGTGCATTAGTTTTGTTATACATACAGGTTTTATGTGTATATGATGCACTGGTTTATTGTTTTTCTGTATTTTATGGATGGATTATGATCCATTTAGAACCATTTTGGATTGAATGGATATAAATTTTAATAAATTCATAATATAAAATGAAACCAATGAAATCACATTTCTCAAACTTACTATTAAATATCCGTTGTATTCGTTCAGTAACAAGAATGAATCCAGCACCCAGCCTATATACCATCTCTGTGTAATTATATATTGATACTGGAGGTCTAGATGGTAGAGAGAGAATGAAAAAAAATGATTTCTGGTAAAACAGAAAGGAAGATTACCAATTCAGCCGTGATCAGGCCACATCTGAAGAAAGGACCCCGCAGGGCCGGGCCAACCCAGTAAGCTGGGTAAGCACCGCAGGGGGGAACCTGCCTGCAAGAGTGCCGCGCCATCCAGTTTGTATTTTAAAAAAAAATTAATCTTCCTCCTGTACACCCAGGAGAACATGGCAAGCCGACAGTCTGTGGGAGAAGGCTTTTATTTCCTCGCAGTAAGCTTGTCTTAATGAATCATTACAGCTGTGTTTGGAAAAAAAAAAAGCATGGTTCTGTTTTCCAATGTGGTCAACAAGCACCAGGGCAAAGAGAATAAGTGCTTTTTAATGAGTTAAGGCTTAGGGGATTTCACAACGTAGTGAAGCATTCAAACACTTGTGTCATGTCATTTGGTTGCAGGTACATTAGATCATTCTGAACAAAGATCACAGAAAATTTCTGTGTCTCACCAAAATTGCCACTATTCAGGGTGTGGAAGCCATGCAGACAGGAAGGTGAAGATTGAAATTACCTCTGGGATTTTGGGCAGCAGGGAGAGGTTGGGGGTCTTGAGGAGCCCCAGAGAGGTTTCTTAGTTCATAGATGGACTGATAGAAAGTCCCCCAGAGGGGAGACAGCCCTTGGAAGAAGCCATTACTTTGGGTCAGCAGGTAGAGGTCTTCGGGAAATACTTTTGATAGAAAAATGGGCGATTCTTAAACCATTTGAAGACTGGCTGCAATATGAATAAAGTGGGATTTGCCAGGCATACTGTCTGCAGCCTTTATTGAATTGGCCTGACTAATGCACAGATTTCACATATAGTTCATTCCCTCAATAGACCATCTAGTCAAAGCCATATACAGTGTGGAAATAAGTATTTGATCCCTTGCTGATTTTGTAAGTTTGCCCACTGACAAGACATGAGCAGCCCATAATTGAAGGGTAGGTTATTGGTAACAGTGAGAGATAGCACATCACAAATTAAATCCGGAAAATCACATTGTGGAAAGTATATGAATTTATTTGCATTCTGCAGAGGGAATAAGTATTTATCCTCTGGCAAACAAGACCTAATACTTGGTGGCAAAACCCTTGTTGGCAAGCACAGCGGTCAGACGTCTTCTGTAGTTGATGATGAGGTTTGCACACATGTCAGGAGGAATTTTGGTCCACTCCTCTTTGCAGATCATCTCTAAATCATTAAGAGTTCTGGGCTGTCGCTTGCAACTCGCAGCTTCAGCTCCCTCCATAAGTTTTCAATGGGATTAAGGTCTGGTGACTGGCTAGGCCACTCCATGACCATAATGTGCTTCTTCCTGGAGCCACTCCTTTGTTGCCTGGCTGTATGTTTTGGGTCATTGTCGTGCTGGAAGACCCAGCACGACCCATTTTTAAGGCCCTGGCGGAGGGAAGGCGGTGTCACTCAGAATTGTACGGTACATGGCACCATCAATTCTCCCATTGATGCGTGAAGTAGTCCTGTGCCCTTAGCAGAGAAACAACCCCCAAAACATAACAGTTTCCACCTCCATGCTTGACAGTGGGGACGGTGTTCTTTGGGTCATAGGCCAGCATTTCTCTTCCTCCAACACGGCGAGTTGAGTTCATGCCAAAGAGCTCAATTTTTGTCTCATCTGACCACAGCACCTTCTCCCAATCACTCTCGGCATCATCCAGGTGTTCACTGGCAAACTTCAGACGGGCCGTCACATGTGCCTTCCGGAGCAGGGGGACCTTGCGGGCACTGCAGGATTGCAATCCGTTATGTCGTAATGTGTTACCAATGGTTTTCGTGGTGACAGTGGTCCCAGCTGCCTTGAGATCATTGACAAGTTCCCCCCTTGTAGTTGTAGGCTGATTTCTAACCTTCCTCATGATCAAGGATACCCCACGAGGTGAGATTTTGCGTGGAGCCCCAGATCTTTGTCGATTGACAGTCATTTTGTACTTCTTCCATTTTCTTACTATGGCACCAACAGTTGTATCCTTCTCGCCCAGCGTCTTACTGATGGTTTTGTAGCCCATTCCAGCCTTGTGCAGGTGTATGATCTTGTCCCTGACATCCTTAGACAGCTCCTTGCTCTTGGCCATTTTGTAGAGGTTAGAGTCTGACTGATTCACTGAGTCTGTGGACAGGTGTCTTTCATACAGGTGACCATTGCCGACAGCTGTCTGTCATGCAGGTAACGAGTTGATTTGGAGCATCTACCTGGTCTGTAGGGGCCAGATCTCTTACTGGTTGGTGGGGGATCAAATACTTATTTCCCTCTGCAGAATGCAAATAAATTCATATACTTTCCACAATGTGATTTTCCGGATTTAATTTGTGATGTGCTATCTCTCACTGTTACCAATAACCTACCCTTCAATTATGGGCTGCTCATGTCTTTGTCAGTGGGCAAACTTACAAAATCAGCAAGGGATCAAATACTTATTTCCACCACTGTATATGGTGTGATACCATGGGCCAGCCTGACTACTAGTGCACAAATTTCACATACATTACATAAATTAGTCCATTTTCTTCATCTAAGACCATCATATTCAAAACTAAATACATGGCATGGTACCATGGGCAGGGCGCCAACTGATAGTCTGCAGGGGGGCACCAGAGACCCTAGGCACAGCCCTGGACCCACGAGGTCTTGAAAGCTCAAGTATGGTAACATCTTAAGTCTGTCTGATAACATGTATTGCAGTTTACTTTGTGACTGCAGTGGCTTCTGAACTTCCACAGGGCAGTCTGCAATTTGTATAGTTTTGTTATCTTTTCTATTACAGTGAAACCTGGTATGTGCCCGCCCCATACTTGCCAAGTGCATTTCTCCCTTGCCACCGCCAAAGTGTCGCACGGACATGGATTGTCCATATGGACAGAAGTGTTGCTCTTTATGTGGGCTCACATGCTTAAATGCTGTCCCAGGTATAGTACGATATATAGCTTTTGAGGAAGCATTACAATAATCTGTACCCATGCCATTAATTGCAGTATAATCTAAACTATAATTAAGTTTTGCATTGAAACATCTCTCGTGAGATCTTTCTGTTTCCCTTCTAAAGCTCAATGTGTTTTCAGTGTGTTCCAGCCCTGGGCTGCCAAGTTCAGAGTGCCGAGATGGTTTGCAGTTCATAGGCCAGAAAATCAATGACACTACATGGCTTAACAGAAAGCTCAGAGCCTTCACTAAAAAGACACAAATTTAGCAGGAAGCTTAGCCTGGAAGGCCATCAGACCCAGAACAGCTCCAGTCAATTAACTGGAGTCTGGCACAACGAAATGCACAGACCAGCCCACACAGCTCATCAGGGCCAAATAACCAGTATATTAGGCCAGTAATTTTCAAACCTCTCCTGGAGGTACACCTACCCAGTCAGGTTATTAGAATTATCACAATGAATATGTATGAGATAGATTTACATACATAGAGCCTCCTAATTATGCAAGTCTGTCTTATGTGTATTCTTTGTGGTAATCCTGAAAAACAGGGTGGCTAGTTATACTTCCAGCAGAGGGTTTGGAAGCACTACATTTGTAGGCCCCTATCATAGAACCCAATTTAGTTCATCAACACCCCTGCTTCCTACAGTCCCATTCACTCTTTCCTTGTCCAACCCGCCCTGCCGCCGCCGCTGCCACCGCCACCACCACCACCACCACCACCAATTATTCATTCATGGTCTTCACCTCAGACTGTCACACTTTACCTCTCCAGAAGTAGCATGGAGAAAACTGCAGGGCCTAGATCAGGGTTTTGTTGCAGCAACAGGTTGTGAGTGAGAATGGGGACTGTGCAAGCACATGCTTCAAGTGGAGTAGCCTATTGGTTAGTGTAAATATAGAAAAGAAAGGCTTTTACCTTGCCTCCCTTCCCTAAAGAGGGGGAGTTTCTTGCAGCAGAGGGGGAAGTTGGGGAGAGGGCCCTCAGAGCCGACAGGAGGGGCAGCAGGCTGAGCTGCCAGCCAGACAACCCCCATGAACCCAGAAGTGCCGCAATTCACAGCGGTGTTCCAAGTCACGGGGGGGAAGGGGGAGCAGTGCTGCGAACTGCGGCACTTGTGGGTTCACAGAGCAAGCCGTGGCACCCCTCCTGCTGCTGCAGTGAAGACAAAGGGCTGAGCCAGCTCCCACCCGTAAACCCGGAAGTACCGCGATTTGGGCGGCGCTCCAGGTCACGGGGAGGGAGCAGAGAAGCACAGAGGGAAGCCAGTAGAGCTGGTGCCGCAGTAAACACAGAGCTGGCCCGGCTACCCTGCGAACATGGAAATGCAGCGAACCGCAATTTGTGGTGGCACTCTGGGTCACCGGGGGGGGGGGGGGGGGGGGTGATGAGAAGCAGGCAGAACATGGTAAAGACAGAAGAGCCGGGCCAGCAATCCCTTCTGCTTGCTCGGGAGTGCTGCACCTACACTCCAGGCTGTAGAGAGAGAGGGGGGGGGGGGGGGGGGGGAGAGAGAGAGAGAGATAAGCAGGGGGCTGGCCCAGGGGCGAGGACACACCTACAGCACCAATCGGGTGCTGAGGAGCCTGGGCCAATCGGAGGAGGCCCAGAGGGAGCTGGAGACAGACAGCCAATAGGGAGGCAGGAGGCAGCCTGACCCATGGATTGGTGCAAATTCCAAACTAATCCAGGGGACAGGAGGGGTGGAACAGCCAGAAAGAATAGCAAGCCCAAAGGCAAGCTAGGAAGAATAAGGGCAAACCGGGGCAGAGAGAGGAAGCTGCAGGCACCCTCCAAGAAGAAAGAAGATCAAGTCCGGGCAGGAGCATGCTGCAAACGGGCAGAGAAGGGCAAGTCCAGGCAAGAAGAAGCAGATGCAGGCTGAAGGAGGAGAAGAGGATCTTTCAAGCCGAGCAGGAGTGTGCTGAAGGCTGGAAGCGAAGGACCTGCTGACAAGCCCCGAAAGAACAGGGAGAGCTGGTGAGCACTGTGAGGGGCCGGGCACCAAAGCAGACAGGAGAGAGAGGAGGAAGAGAAGGGGGTCTAGAGTGAGCATGGGGCAGAAGAGGAGCCAAGCTGCAGGGAAGCAGGTGAGCTGAGGCTAAGAAGAGGAGCTGTAGCAATAGCAACAGAGGCCAGTCCCAGACAGAGAGCGAAATGGAGAAGGGACTGCACTGAAAAGCTTGGACATGGTGAGAGCAGTGCAGAGCGGAACAGGGAGCAGTGTGGAAAGGGCCCTGAATCCCTGAGGAATCCACCTGTGCATCCCTCCGTGTATGCGTGTTTCCCTGTCCGAAGAGGGGAAGGCCAGCCATATGACTGCCTGTCCTGTGAAGAAGAGGCCAATCCGGAAAGAAGTCTCACAAAGAAGAGAGAGACCCCCTCCCCCCGAGCCAAGTGCCCAGACTCCAAAGGAATTGGTTTTCCAGTGGCTGCCATCGTGAGTGACTGCCTGCAGGAGGAACCAGTGCAAGAGCTTGCCGGTTCGAGTGTCCATGCCTAAGAGAGCCTGCCCTGGGAAAGTAGCTGCCCAGCCTATGCCTTGAGCCCTGTGAGTGCCTGCAGTTAGGGGCCTGCCTTTAGGAAGTTTAATTTAATGGTTCGACAGTTCAAGTAGTGGGTGTAGAAAGAGTGAAAAGGGAAACAATATAGGAAAAAGGGGAATGTTTTGGGAGGGTTAGATAGGAATGTCCCTTGCTTATCTTTTTTATTTAAATTTAGTTAGTCCACAAGGCTCTTTGGCAAAGAAAATTAGCTGAGTCTAGGGGGCACACACACTGAGCACAGGGAGTCAGGATTTTTCCTTTTTTGAGTTCTTTTGATTCAGGATAATAGGTACCCTGAGTTTTGAGCTGGTGAGCTGACCCCGCCAATCAAGGAGACGTGGATTGCGGAGATGACCAAGGTACCCAACACAATGCTAGCAAAGAACTGATATACCAGTAACATCATTGTGTGCACACAAATTGATTCCCCCCCCCCCCCCCAAATCTCAGATCTGAGTACACTAACTGTCATTACACACTCACTGTAACACACTCATCTGAAGGAAGCCTGGGTGTATGCGAATCTATGGAAACCTGTAGGAGAAAATTTAGACTTGGGGAACAGAATTGAAGTTAAATAAGGGGAAAGGAGTAACTGGGTATATTTGTCTGATGCTTATTGCAGAATGACTGTGAATATTTATCCTTGAAGTATTTATTGTAGAGTGACTTCAGTTTTAGCAGCAGAGGTAGCAAAGAAGCGAAGTACTAATTGAGTTTGTGCACGTTTAAGATCTTTTGTGTTATCTGAGACTTGGACTGGGGTCTTGGTAATTTTTATGTAAACGCGAACACCTTAATGTCTTTGTAATTATTGCAAAGTATTTAACACCTTGTACTATCTCTATTTAATACCATCAACCTTTAACAACTGTACCAATTTAAAGAAACATATCCAAGTGTTTCTATTTTATTTTACTAGTCAATAAAATATCTCATATTTTTCTTGTCAAATCCTTTGGTTGTGTGGAGCTTATTTGGGAACCCTACTTGAAACCGTGACATTCTATCTATTTTCATTTATCTATCTATTTATTTATTTATTTATTTATTATTATTGTCATTGCCTGCTCCACCACTAGGGGGTTTACATTAGAGCAGTGGCTGAGAACCAAGGAAACTGTAAGTCACTTTTCATTTTCTGTTTCCTCTGGTACAAACTAGAAATGCAAGGGTGGACGGGCCCCAAAGAGGAGATTTATCGGTATAAATTCAGATCATTTTAAGTGTCAAAAGGCTTCACAAATGGGAAAAAGGGAAAGAAAACACTTAGCTTTTATTGGTGTCTCTGAAAGGGCATAGATAGAGTGGAGGCAGTATTAGGGCAGTTTTCAAAGGAATTTGCCCAGATAAGTAACTAGTTATCTGGGTAAATTCCATAGACTGAAACTTCTTTCCACTTAGTATCCACATGTTTACTTTTATACCAATGGACTTTCTGCTCCAGCCCAAATTTTCAAAGTGAAACAGCATACAATGATATTTGCCTTTTGTTGGTGCCAGTGAAAGGATACAGAGTGTGCAAGTGAAAAAGGAATTTGCCCAAGTAACCGGTAGAAGTTACTTGGCTTTTTTTCTCTTAGGCTTACCATTCATGAAACATAGAAACAGAGAAAAATGTAGGCAGATAAAGACCATATGCCCATCTATTCCATCTACTCTCCCTATCACTCCCGTAGAGATCCTATGTACTTGTTCCAAGCTCTCTTGAATTCAGATATTGTTTTTGTCTCCATCATTTCCACTGGGAAGCCGTTTCCACCAGTTATAAGAACATAAGCATTGCCATACTGGAACAGAGTGAAGGTCCATCAAGTCCAGTATTGTATTTTTAACAGTGGCCAATCCAGACCACAAGTACCTGGCAAGATCCCACAATAGTAAAACAGATTTTATGCTATTTATCCTAGTAATAAGCAGTGAATTTTCCCAAGTTCATCGTAATAATGGCTCATGGACTTATATTGTAGGAAGTTATCCAAACCTTTTTTAAACCCTGCTAAGCTAACTGCTTTTACTATATTCACTGGCAACGAATTCCAGAGTTTAATTACACGTTGAGTGAAGAACAATCTTCTTCAGTTTGTTTTAAATTTACTACTTAGTAGCTTCATTGCGTGCCTCCTGGGCAAATTCCTTTTTTGTCTGCAATGATCAGTATCAATGCATTAGCATATGAGGTTCTGATGATAAAGTGCCTTCAGTGAGTGTGACCCACTCCTAATCAGTGAGACTTGGCATCTCTGCTCATACACTCTCACTCTTCAGCCACACATACATATACATACTTTCTTGCTCTTTAGACACACATACACTTTTTTGCTGTTGTGCTACTGTCAGCAGCTCGTGCTGATTCAGTCAGTGTGGAGCCCCCCCTCCCCACACCAAACCAACTACCCCTGCCCACCATCATGTAAAGTTCTTGCATTTGCTATCATTCTTTTTCTCATCCTGCAGCAGCCCCCTCACACTTCCCCTCATCCCTCTCCCATTCTTGCCCCTTTTCAGCCTCCCCCAGGTACTCACTGTTTCCACTGGTTCTCTCCAAGGTCAGCCTAGTGCCCTGTATAGAGCTAAGTCTTCTCACCTTACTTGCAAAACACTGAACTTCTCCAACTCAGCCCCTCAGTCACTTCCTAATGACTTCTCTTGCCTCCCAGTGTTCCACCCCAACTTCCTTCCCATTGGCTGAATGTTACCCATAGTCCTGCTAGTGACACTGCAAACAGGCTGGGCAGGCTGAATCACATGGGGGGGGGGGGGGGGGGGGGAGGGGAGGATTGGAGAACTATAGGGGTCTACACTCTGAAACAATATCCAGACAATGTAGCCATATTTCTGACTTCCAGACATTAGTGCAAAATCTATGTATTCCTGAAAAAAATTTACACAGTTGGCAATTCTACCTTCTTAAGTCCTGAGCACATCTAATGAGGCTCCTGCAGTTCATACATTCAGTGGGTTCTTGAACATTGATTAGAACATGCCACTGTTTATCAATGGTAGTAATCATTAATTCCAAGGGAGTTGTGGGTACTGGAAACAAGTTGGGGAAGCTTTACATAATTTCCTTTTTAAATAATGAGCTCCAAGAATGAGATATTTGACATTTTTTTCCTGAGATTTTCTCCTTATATGCAAGGATGTCCCTTAATGAATGGTAGTGACATGAGACTACCGTTAGTTGGATCCCATTGCAGTCTTAGGCAGAAGCGAAGGGGACCGCTTCTGCCCAGCCCACTGGAACCACCAATGGCGACCCCTGGATAAGACCCAGGGATGTCAAGGGTGGGGTGTGAGAGGGTGGAGTTTGGGGGAAAGGTGCAAGGTTGGATCTGCTGGTGGGTGTTGGGGGTTTGGGGTTCTGACAGATGGTGGTATCGGATTGGGGTTGTTGGGGGATGGAGAATGTAAATGGTGGGGAATTCAATAGGGGAAAAATGTTCATGGGGTGCACTAACACAGCAGTTCCTTATATAAACTGGGTCTCGTCGCCACCAGCACTAGCCCAGTTCCTTCTCTCAGTCCTGACCCGGGTCATACATGGATATCCACTTATTTCTTTTTTCTCTTCTACCACCACATTCTCGCTCACTCCAAACTTCCCATGCAATACAGTCTTACCAATTCAAGCTTGGGAGTGGGTCAAATGGTCTGGAATAGAGATCCAGTGGTAATGGGGTTTAAGGTTAGAATGAGCAGGACTCATTACCAGTCTGGGGAGCATGCGTCCTCACTCACATGACCAAGAACTGCACTGTACTCTCAATCTTTAAGGTGAAACAACTGCAATGGGCAGTCAAATAGTTCAATTCTTCAGAAGTCAGATATCTTTCGGTGACTTCCAACTCCAGCCACATCCAATAAGTCAGTTATCCTTTTCAGGAGGAACCCCTGCACCATTCTTCCATTGAGTAATATTTACAGCAATGCTTCCAGTCACCTGATATTTACATATATACAACTCCTCCTGTCCATTTCCCATACCGTTGGGCCATAAATAATACAGGACTGCTCCTCTGCTACTTCGATTCCAGTCCACTTCCCTTATGGCTGGCCTTCTTCCAGCGATGCACTTCTCAGAGCTACACCCTGACCTTGGGCAGGCTTTCCATTATCTGGTTCTGGCTCCTGGGCTGGGTTCCCCTTTCCATCTGGAGTTCCTTACTCCTCAGTTGCCATGTTTAAGACAGCAACAACTCCTTAATTCAACCCAGGTTTATTCTGCCTTTCCAGGACCCCCCCCCCCCCCCTCCAGGGGCCCTGACGGGAGTGCAGGTAACCAAAGACTCTGAATTCCCTTCTAGAATACCTTTTATTAACTTTAACTCCTCCAGCTATCAATCAATAAACAGAAGCACTTTTCCGCTGCAACTTACTCCTGGAACCATTCCCCATTCGGCTGGATCCCCCCTCCTTTACATCCCTGCAGAGTTCTACTCAAACTTTTTAGTAATCCCCATTATAATGGGGATTACATTTAATTTTTAAAATTATTTAATTTTCAGTGAGGCCACACTATGTTACATGCAATGGCAGATAACGTGGCTCCTCTCTGCCACTGCATGCAAATCAGTGCCTGTGCATTGTCTGCCTTGTGAGGTAAACTCAGGGCAGACCCCTTGCATTTAGCACACAGGCTGTGCACCAACCGCACTTTAATTTTTGCTATTAATGCTCAGCAAGTGTAAAACCTTTTACACTTTAGTAAAAGAACCGTATTGACCAACTAACAGCTGTAAGCATCAACATCCTACAGTCCTTGTAACCATGAAATACTCAGTGGCGTTCCTAGGGTGGCTGACACCCGGGGCGGATTGCCGATGCGCCCCCCCCCCCCGGGTGCAGCGTGACACCCCCCAGGGTGCATTTTTACCTGCTGGGGGGGGGGGGGGGTGGGTGCCGCGCGCTTCTCGGCTTCACTCGTTCCATGCTCCCTCTGTCCCGGAACAGGAAGTAACCTGTTCTGGGGCAGAGGGAGCACGGAACGAGCAGAGCCGACAGGCGTGCAGCACCCCCCCCCCCCAGCGGCGTGCACCCGGGGCGGACCGCCCCCCCCCCTTGGTACGCCACTGGAAACGCTCACAGGGATTGATGGAATTAGAAGCTCCAAGAAATAACCACTGAGATATCCATGGGTACCTTTCAGTTACACAAGGCATCCGTGGGCATTTTGGTCTACCATGCCCCATAGAGAGTCTATTTGTAAGTATTAACCATCTAATTCATTCCTGAAACGACAGGTTCATATATTTGCTTTTCTCTTTGATAGAGCATCCTGGAATTTGTCCATCACATCTGGTCACGTCAAAAAGCTGTCCTCTTCTTCCATCTACGCCACCCTGCACACACGATTGGCATTGTGAGGCTGATGAGAAATGCTGTTTCTCTGGTTACAGGAAGCAGTGTGTGAAACCCTTGAGAAGTAACTATGTTTATGTAAAAGTTGGGATCTGATATTTTATGCGCTGCTAGTTAAGGAGGGCAAAATATTATAGCTATAGGAGCATCCACTCCCAGTTCATTCAAGAAGTTGTTTTCCTGGATAGAGAATGATAGTTCTTCCTTGAGTCACATGGCTATCCATTGTCCATAGAGATAAATAAAAATGGAGAGAAAGAGCAAACACTAGGAGGAGATGTGAGTACTGCAGGAGAGCAGAGTGGAGATCCAACCACGGACAGAAGACAGAGAATAGAAGATTCAGGAGGGAAGTTATCAATATGGGCTACATTAAGATGTGTCATTTACTGTTAGACCCAGTTATTAGTAACAGGGTTTCATTGCATAAAGGGAGCTGTGCTAAAATAGCATGAGTCAGTAGTAAACTAAACACTCTTAATTACCATTAACTACATACCTGAATACTGGAGAGAGGTAATAGAGGATATCAATGAAATATCCTTTAGATCCTGTGAGGCCCTTTTACAAAGATGCTTAGTGCCTATGCGTGTCCAACGCACATTAATTTTCAACTACGCCCAGCTACCAATTGACCCAGGCAACAATTCCATTTTTTAACATGCGTCCCATATGCGTGTCGGAAAATATTTTTAGTTTCTGGCGCACGGTGCTAACCGGGCAGTAATCGGCAAGTGTGCTAAGTCAATGGGTGACGGTAAGGTCTCAGGACCAAAATGGACATCACGCCAATTTTTATTTTGCCACACATCCATTTGTAGCCCCAAAAAAGGCCTTTTTTTACAGGGTGCGCTGAAAAATGGACCTGCGCATGTCCAACACATGCGCCTACACTAATGATGCTCTTGGAGGGTTCATCCTCCCATGACACATCTTTCTGGTCCCTCCACGAAGCTAGAGACCACCTTCTCCCCCTAGTTTACAGGGTGTGTGTCCATAGACTGTAAATGGACTTTTCATGTTATTGGCTGTAGACAGGTTAAAGTGGTACCAGCTTGGCACTTCATGATTGGTCCAGCTTAATGAGGTATGATACGTCATGAGAAGTTGGTCCTTATGATGCAAAGGTTAGATAGACTAAATATACAGAACCCAGCAATCATGATAGGCCCATCAAAGGGGGAGTCTCAACAGACCTCAAAGGGGAGTCTCAACAGACCTCTTTTCTGATCACCCAGTTGGGTGGGAGACATTAAGCTGAACTTCAGGCAACCTTTGAGCATGGGGTCTTGCATGTCCCATGACTCAAGAGTAAGCATTCAAATTTCCACATCAACATGTTCTCTGGTACACCAGCTTGGTTTAGTTTTCTTAATATTGTAGTTCAGGCCTGGGTGTTAACAGCTAAGGAGCAAAGCCTGTCTTGACCTAACTTTGTATAACTTATAGCTTCCAAGTCACCCCGAAACTAACAGTAGGAGTTGCAGAGCTCTGAGAAAATGCGAGTTTACAAGAATGCTGGGAGTTGTAGTACTTGGGAATCCTGGCTCAGAGCTCAAGTTAACGTAATCAAGTATTTGGGTCAGTTAGATAGGTTATTGGTGAACTATAGAGAAAACCAAACCGTTTTGCAGAGAATCAATAAGGGATAGGAGCTTCAGCCAGTAGGATGGTTTAGGAGCTATAAAGCCTCTTAGATGAAAAATGCTGGAGGCTCAGTTGTCAGAATCTGAAATAAAGTAGGAACTTAATTGCTATTCTAAGTTTATACTTAAAGATACTGAGAAGTTTTCAGTGGTTTTGGAGTATGATGAAGGGGCAATGTACTTGCTGTGTGAAATGGCCTTATGAAAAAGCATTGACCTGGTGTTTTACAATTAGTTTGTGCAGAGGAACAGTCAGTCTGAAATAAGACCCTACAGCATCACTGTGAATGTGCCCCTTGTTTAAAGTGTTGCTAGAGGGCTATAAGAGGGCTGGGCTTTGCTGACCAGGGAGAAAAAGCTGAAATAATCACCCATGTAAAATAACATTGTGGCTAAGAAGCTATGGTTTAGAGATGGAAAAAGCATATAAACTAAAGGGAAATGTCTAGCTTCTCGAGGAAATGTGCTCGTTGTAGAAGCTGGCTACGTATTATAGAAGATAGCAGTGGCCTTGTTTTTCACAGCTGTAAGTGAGAGTTTGCTGTTAGGTATAGCAGGGGCGTATCTGGACCTCCGGCGGTAGGGGGGCCAGAGCCAAGAGGGAGGGGGCACATTTTAGCCCCCCCCCCCCCGCCGCCCCCCCCACCGCCGAGCCCCCACCGTCACCAATGACTCTCTCCACCCCCCTCCCCGCGCCAACCCTCCCCCGCTGCCGTTCTTACTTTTGCTGGCGGGGGACCCCAACCCCCGCCAGCCGAGGTGTGCTTCCACCTGCCGCTGCCGTAAAAACATCTTCTTCAGCCGGCGGGGGACCCCAAACCCCCGCCAGCCGCCCCGCGGTGTTTTAAAATCAATCTTCAGCCTCCGTGGCCGTGCGCTGGTGATAGGCGCTGTTGAAATCCACTTCGGAGTCTGACGTCGCAGCACGTACACGTACAACGACGTCAGACTCCGAAGTGGATTTCAACAGCGCCTATCACAGCAGCACGGCCACGGAGGCCGAAGATGAATTTTAAACACCGCGGGGCAGCTGGCGGGGGTTTGGGGTCCCCCGCCGGCTGAAGAAGATGTTTTTAAGGCAGCGGCAGGTGGAAGCACACCTCGGCTGGCGGGGGTTGGGGTCCCCCGCCAGCAAAAGTAAGAACGGCAGCGGGGGAGAGTTGATGGCGGTAGTGAGGCAGTGGGCAAAGAATAATTCTGAGAAATCATATTAAGGGTTAATTTTGGTTAAAGGTGCTCAATACTATTTCTGCAAATTCTCAGTTTGCAAGTACAGTGGAGGAATGCAGGCTGGAATTAATTACTAGAACTCTGTTGAGCAAAGGTTAGGAAAGGTCAGTGAGAAATGAAACTCTGTCCTTTGTGAATTGCCAATGCTAGCTGGCACATCTGTATACTATTAAATCTTGAGGGGATATTATTATGAATGGACAAAGGAATGAGCCAGATATATTGTAGTTTAAGATTAGATAGAAATACTGTTTAGAGAGAGGCAATAGATTAGAATTTAGAAGTTTCTGATATCTAGAATATGTCTTATAAGGATGCTTATTTTAGAATATGTTTTATTCTCTGTAATTTCTATGTAGAATATTTGTTCAATTCTTTGTCTGACTTTCTAAGCAAGGACTGCAGTGAAGAGGCCAACATGTGTTTTAAGTTATCTGCAGTTCTGGCTGGTTCAATGTATAAGCTGATAGGTGAAAGAGGTCAGGACTAGTCAGCTCTCTTCTCCTTGATTAATTATAGGTAAAATGTAGAAATGGTCTTGAAAGTAATAACCTGATATGTATGCTATTAAGTAAGATTGGCCCTTGACCCCCTTTAATGAATACCAGAGTTTAGGTTAGCAGTTAGTACTAGGAATATGAGAAATCAATCATAATAACATGTAAGAGACTGGAGCCCAAATGTCTGGTGTAAGGGGCCCCAGGTCACAGGTCAGTTTAGGATGTCTGGAACCTATGTAACTGATATTTGTATGGAGCTGATTGGTTGAGGCAAGGTAATCAATCTATTCCTTAACCAATTGGAGAGTAAGGGGGGCTAGGCTAGGCTAGGCTAGGAGGGGGATAGAACAGTATTTAAGTGGGAGAAGAAGCAGGTTACGTCAGAAGAAAGCTGGAAGACAACAGGAGAGAAAGAAGGGCAGAAGAGAGACAGCAGAAGAGAAGCAGCTGAGACAGAAGCCACAAAGACACAGAGAGCTGAGAGAGAGAGAAGAGAGCTAGAACTGATGTCCTGCTTTGTTTGCTGGCAAATAAAGAAGATTTCTCTCTCATTCTGGTGTGCTGTCTGACTCTTGAAGTATCATAAATTCATGCATCAATTCCTGCAACAGTAGGGGGGTCCAGGGCAAAATCTGCGGGGGCCCAGGCCCCTGAGGCCCCACGCAGATACGCCCCTGAGGTATAGGCTGCAGTTTGCACCAGAGAGGGTCTAGTCAGTGTTATATTTGGAGGAAAGCAGTTGGGATTAAGTTGTGTAAGTGGCTATAAAAATTGTCGTATGTGAACTGTGGAAAGTTGTTAAACTTATAAAAAAAAAGCTTCCCATCTAGAAAAGGCACTTAAGTTTGTAAATAAAGCATGTTAATAGTACACTAGTGTCCATTTAGAATGATAGCCCAGAAAGCTAATCCAGAAGGGAACCTTTTTTATCACAATATTTTTAAATCCAAAATATACCAAATGCTAATTTTTATATATGTTCGGGCAGGTCAGCACTCCCTGGAAGATTTCTTCCTGCTGTACCTCACCCTCATTCCCTTGCTGTTCCTACTCAGCAGTGCATATTTTATTGACCGATACAAGCAGAAATCACACAGAGGGAATCTGATCATAGCACAATTGCAAGTCTAGACGTAGACATAAACTGGTATACAACAGTTACAGATTTATCTGAGTTAATGATATCTAGATTCTTTATCCTTAAAGCTAGATAAAAATAAGTATATATTCAACTGATAATTATTTTAAGTGCAAATTCATTTTGATATATTTTTTTCTCTGCTCCAGAAAAAATAGGGGTTTGCCCCCATAGAGTTAAGGAAATGAAGAAGAAAATGTGTTCTGATAAGTGCCATGATGACAGGGACTGTCCTGGGAGTGAGAAGTGCTGCCCCCGGTGGAGTGGAAAAGCGTGCATGAAACCAAAACTCCGTGCTGGTACTTGCTTTTATGTTTAAATCTGTTTTATTGACAATAAGATCAACACAACTATTACTGATATGTACATAAAATAAATTGTGATGTCAGAACATTCAATCGACATTTATATGTGTCAATAGTTTCTTTTTTGTTATTCCCTCCTCCCATGTGACCCTTCCCCCTTCTTACATGGTACACACAGAGAAAAAACTACCACTCTTATAAGAACTTTCTTAACCGAAACAACCTCTGCTTTTCTATTTAATGTCTTAAAAACCAGAATCCCGTCCCAATTTACCCCCCCCCCACCATATACTACCGAGACCAGTATAGATCTAAGTTACCTTGTTTGATGGACCTAACTAGGAGAAACCTCCATCTATCCCCGGCAATTCAGAGTCGGACGTATCTTCTAAGGGGTGTCTTGATTCTTATCAGCAGGGACTGTCTTTTCTTCATGTTCAATTGGGAAGCACTGCGTATGACTGGTAGCGCTATAGAAATGATTTGTAGTAGTAGTAGTTATGACATCCCCGGTTGCTTGCCAAGGACAGATGGTAAGATCCAGGACTGTCCACCTCCCTTCCCAGTGTGCAGCCCTCCTTCTCCCACCCAACCCCTCCTCCTTCTCGACTCTGTGCCCCTCCCATGATAATAATTAAAAAAAAACCCAGTTCTAAAGCGCCCCAATCACAGCCTATCTTCACGTGGCCATAGAATCCGGTCCTACTACTACTACTACTATTTAGCATTTCTATAGCGCTACAAGGCGTACGCAGCGCTGCACAAACATAGAAGAAAGACAGTCCCTGCTCAAAGAGCTTACAATCTAATAGACAAAAAATAAAGTAATCAAATCAATTAATGTGAACGGGAAGGAAGAGAGGAGGGTAGGTGGAGGCGAGTGGTTACAAGTGGTTACGAGTCAAAAGCAATGTTAAAGAGGTGGGCTTTCAGTCTAGATTTAAAGGTGGCCAAGGATGGGGCAAGACGTAGGGGCTCAGGAAGATTATTCCAGGCGTAGGGTGCAGCGAGACAGAAGGCGCAAAGTCTGGAGTTGGCACTAGTGGAGAAGGGAACAGATAAGAAGGATTTATCCATGGAGTGCACGGGAAGGGGTGTAGGGAAGGACGAGTGTGGAGAGATACTGGGGAGCAGCAGAGTGAATACATTTATAGGTTAGTAGAAGAAGTTTGAACAGGATGCGAAAACGGATAGGGAGCCAGTGAAGGGTCTTGAGGAGAGGTAGTATGAGTAAAGGGACCCTGGCGGAAGATGAGATGGGCAGCAGAGTTTTGAACCGACTGGAGAGGGGAGAGGTGACTAAGTGGGAGGCCAGCAAGAAGCAGATTGCAGTAGTCTAAACGAGAGGTGACAAGGGTGTGGATGAGGGTTTTGGTAGAGTGCTCGGAAAGAAAGGGGCGGATTTTACGGATGTTGTAAAGAAAGAAACGACAGGTCTTGGCAATCTGCTGGATATGAGCAGAGAAGGAGAGAGAAGAGTCAAAGATGACCCCAAGGTTTCGAGCTGAGGAGACAGGGAGAATGAGAGAGCCATCAACAGAAATAGAAAACGGCGGGAGCGGGGAGGTGGGTTTGGGGGGGAAAATGAGAAGCTCGGTTTTGGTCATATTTAATTTTAGGTGGCGTTGAGACATCCAGACAGCAATGTCAGACAAGCACGCTGAAACTTTGTTTGGATGCAAGGTGAGATATCAGGGGTAGAAAGGTAGATTTGGGAGTCATCAGCATAGGGATGGTAGGAAAAGCCATGGATGAGATTAATGAACCAAGGAAGAAGTGTAGATAGAAAAGAGGAGGGGACCAAGAACAGAACCCTGAGGTACGCCGACAGGCAGAGGGATAGAAGTAGAAGAGGATCACCAGAGTGAACACTAAAGGTGCGGAGGAGAGGTAGGAAGAGAACCAGGAAAGGACAGAGCCCTGGAATCCAAGTGAGGACAGGGTATCGAGAAGTATGCTGTGATCGACAGTGTCAAAAGCGGCAGAAAGATCAAGAAGAATGAGGATGGAATATTGACCTCTGGATTTAGCCAGTAATAGGTCCTCCTCCCTATTTCCAAAACCTCCCCGTATTCCTTACCCCTCCAAATATATATAGTCAGGGCTTTTTTTGAGGGGGTACTGAGTACCGGCACCTTTTCCATTATCAGCTAAAATTGACCCATGATCCCCAAGTTTTAATGAAAGAGCTCAGAGTCTAAACACAAATTCTGCCTTGTCATAGATTCTGTGACTAGTTGCAGGAGGCCTAACTATTGTGGGGTGGGTCCCTCAGTGATCACCCCACCCCTGAAGGCAGGGCCGGTCTTAGCAAGTGCGGGGCCCTATGCAGACCAATTTGGTGGGGCCCCATCCTAGCCCCGCCCCGCCCATTGATAAGATTATTCAGTTTTAGAAAATTTTTTTATTTATGAAATTTCAAATAAAGACAAATGAAGCTAAACTTGTACAGAAAAACTGATTGAAATAATAAGCACAATGCTATCATGAAACCCCCCCTCCCAAGAAATTATTCAAGTCCACAATTAGTAGTTCAAATTCTCATAACCCCGGGGGGGTCAGAGGTGCGGACACACAATCTCTCCACTGCAAAACACTATACACAAACTTGTGCAAAAACACAGTCAGAACCTTACCAAACCATAACAGCACTAATTCCAAGGACAGGACGAGCTACAACCTTATGCATGGAAAGGCAGAACTGTAATTACACCAGGCTCTATAACACCAATACACTACCTTGTGAAAAAAAAAGGGCTGCAAATACTACACGCTAGCAGGATACTGTACCTTGATCACACATGAAAAACACATGACACAACAAATATGAAGGCAAAATACTGAATGGAAAGTTACCTCAAGAAGTCAGACTCAGCATGCAGCAATACTAGAAAAATTGAAACTTACATGCAAAATATCACAGATGCACATTTCTAAAAGCTGACATATTCCAATTAATAAATTCTGAATAAAATACTTTTTTCTACCTTTGTTGTCTGATCATTTAGTTTTTCTATTCGCTTTGGTCCCAGTGTCTTCTGTTTTATGCAGTGTCTTCTTTCCGTTTGATATTTTTTCTCTCACCGTGTCCACCATCCTCCTGTGTCCTTATGTGTTCTGTCTACCATTTGTAGCCCCCTGTCCCTATCCTTTCTCCAGTTTCAGCATCTGCCTTCAAAGTGTTCCGATCCAGCCCTTAAATTCAACAATTTGCCCTCCATACACATCCAGCATTTCTCCTCTCTCCCCTCCACTCCATTTCCAGCAATTTCTCCTCTCCCTGGGCCCTGCCATCCCATCCAAGTCCATCCTTGGCCCTCTCTACCCTTCCCTCCTCCATCCACATCCAGCAATTCTCCTCTCTCCCCTCCCCTCCATTTCCAGCAATTTCTCCTCTCTCTGGGCCCTGCCATCCCATCCAGGTCCATCCTTGGCCCTCTCTGCCCTTCCCTCCTCCATCCACATCCAGCAATTCTCCTCTCTCCCCTCCCCTCCATTTCCAGCAATTTCTCCTCTCCCTGGGCCCTGCCCTCCCAT
Source organism: Microcaecilia unicolor (assembly GCF_901765095.1). Taxonomy (NCBI): domain Eukaryota; kingdom Metazoa; phylum Chordata; class Amphibia; order Gymnophiona; family Siphonopidae; genus Microcaecilia; species Microcaecilia unicolor. The sequence goes on along the minus strand of NC_044033.1, from coordinate 370,948,293 downwards.
CTGTCCTCTCTCCCCTGCCCCTGCCCCCCGTCAGAAGAAGGCGGGACACAGCGAAGAGAAGCGCTTTACTGGCTGGGAGCGCTTTCACTGACGCTGCCGGACTGGAGGTAAATTTAAAAGCGAAAAAGGAAAGGGATCGGTGATCGATCGTGGGGGAGAGAAGAGGGCGGGCAGTTTGGACGAGCGGCGGCGATCCCCGGGCGGAACTAGGTCAAGGCTGACTGAGGCGCGCCGCGCGGGGCCCTATGCTGCCGCCTCGGTCGCCTCGGCCTAAGACCGGCCCTGCCTGAAGGATGGCATGGCATTTGAGTACTGGCACCTTTGTCACTAGAAAAAAATGCACTGTATATAGTCCCTCTATAAGTTAAAAGGAGTTCAAAACTAAGCTGTAGGCCCTGTGGGGCAGAGATTGGAGATATTTATCCCAAGTGGCCAAGAACATTTGCTTTCACTTGTACGAGGAGTGTGCATATTGCTGCTCCATTAACGTCAGATTATATAATTTACTCCTCCATTGCCAGTAAGAGGGTGCGTGATCGCTGACCCATACTCCCAGGATAGTATGTCAAGAATGTCTTGTAAGGAAGTTTTACACCAAAATATGTAAAGAAGCGAGACGCCCATTTTAGGGGAAAAGCACCTCTCCACTTATGCCTCACCCCGGGATGCGTTGGCAGGGCCAAAGATTTATCGAGATTTAATTTGAATCCAGTGAAGTCCCCATATTCAGCAAAGCTATCCATAAGAGCAGTCAGGGAGGCCTCTGGGTTGACCAAATGCACCAATATATCATCTGCAAAGGCAGATACTTTAAATTCTTGTATACCATTACGGACCCCCTGTATATCTGGGTTACTTATGATTTCCCTAATTAGCGGATCTAACGATAGAACAAATAGAAGTGGTGACAGAGGGCATCCTTGGCGAGTCCCCCTCTGAATCTCAAAAGGATTGGAAGCTATCCCATTTAACCACAATGCTGCCCTAGGTGCACTGTACAATGTCCGAATTGCCACAATAAAAAACCCATCAAACCCATATGTTTCCAATGTAGGAATTCCCAGCTTACTCTATCGAATGCCTTTTCTGCATCGATGCTTATGAGCAAAGAAGGGACCCTCGTCCGTTCCACACATTCCATTGATGCTAACACTTTGCGCACATTCCTAGTGACCATACGGCACTGTACAAAGCCCATCTGGCTTTCATCTATTACTGTTGGTAATATAGTTGCCATTCTATTCGCCAAGAGTTTCGCCAGAATCTTAGCTTCCACATTTAATAAAGATATGGGCCTGTATGACGAAGGCAACTCTGGATTCCGCCCCAGCTTTAGCAACACCACCATCTGCGCGATGTTCAACGATTCAGACATCTGCCCCTTCTCTACAAAAGAAGTAAACAACCCCTGCAAAGTCGGTACAATCATTGGGTTTAAAATTTTGTAGAACTCATATTGGAATCCATCTGGTCCTGGAGTCTTATAAAGGGACCCTTGCTGAATTGTCCGGCTCACCTCCTCTTCTGATATCAGTGCATTTAGTTTAGATCTAGCTTGTGCTATTAACACTGGTAAGGACCTGCCCTCCAAATAAATTTGACTTTCTAAATCCTCCCCTTGGAGCTTAGTATAGAGTTGTTGATAGTAAGATCGAAACACTTCTACTATTTCTTTATCCTTGTGCACCCTGACTCCATCTCCTCTCTCCAACTGCATTATCATCTGCGCACCTGATTTTTGTTGAATTAAATTGGCCAACAACTTTCTTTGCTTATTACCGTGTATAAAGAGTTTTTATTTATAGTACTGCAGGGATTTAACCGTGCGTGCGTGAAGCAAGGTATTAAGAGCTGCCTGTGCTGCCATCAACTGCTCCGTTTTTTTGGGAATTGGGAGATTGACCCAAATTTCTCCTTGCCTCCTGCACTTGACGTTCAAGACGGAGTATCTCTTTGTCTCTAGCCTTTTTTTTGTAGCTAGTGTAAGCTATTGTACCTCTAAGTACTACCTTGGCTGCTTCTCAGAATAGCAACAGATCATCACGATGTGCTTCATTCATATCTTGATACTCCCCCCACTGACGCGCTAAATATTCTTTGAATTCAGTGTCCCAATATAAATGTGCAGGAAACCGCCACACTGGAACTCTGTCCCCATCGGGACCCATATCCATTGACCACCAGATCATAGCATGACTAATTTAATTTGACTACCTATAGGAGGCCGAAATCTCCTTCATCTTATTTTCCCATTTTGTATTTTTATTTATTGCCTTTGAAGTGGAATAACACGGCTACCACACTACTTAATCTTTAAGGGCACAAATAAGGTGTTTACAATATTTACCAATATAAACTCTGAAATCTTTTACACACAGAGATGTACAGTGGGGGAAATAAGTATTTGATCCCTTGCTGATTTTGTAAGTTTGCCCACTGACAAAGACATGAGCAGCCCATAATTGAAGGGTAGGTTACTGGTAACAGTGAGAGATAGCACATCACAAATTAAATCCGGAAAATCACATTGTGGAAAGTATATGAATTTATTTGCATTCTGCAGAGGGAAATAAGTATTTAATCCCTCTGGCAAACAAGACCTAATACTTGGTGGCAAAACCCTTGTTGGCAAGCACAGCGGTCAGACGTCTTCTGTAGTTGATGATGAGGTTTGCACACATGTCAGGAGGAATTTTGGTCCACTCCTCTTTGCAGATCATCTCTAAATCATTAAGAGTTCTGGGCTGTCGCTTGGCAACTCGCATCTTCAGCTCCCTCCATAAGTTTTCAATGGGATTAAGGTCTGGTGACTGGCTAGGCCACTCCATGACCCTAATGTGCTTCTTCCTGAGCCACTCCTTTGTTGCCTTGGCTGTATGTTTTGGGTCATTGTCGTGCTGGAAGACCCAGCCACGACCCATTTTTAAGGCCCTGGCGGAGGGAAGGAGGTTGTCACTCAGAATTGTACGGTACATGGCCCCATCCATTCTCCCATTGATGCGGTGAAGTAGTCCTGTGCCCTTAGCAGAGAAACACCCCCAAAACATAACATTTCCACCTCCATGCTTGACAGTGGGGACGGTGTTCTTTGGGTCATAGGCAGCATTTCTCTTCCTCCAAACACGGCGAGTTGAGTTCATGCCAAAGAGCTCAATTTTTGTCTCATCTGACCACAGCACCTTCTCCCAATCACTCTCGGCATCATCCAGGTGTTCACTGGCAAACTTCAGACGGGCCGTCACATGTGCCTTCCGGAGCAGGGGGACCTTGCGGGCACTGCAGGATTGCAATCCGTTATGTCGTAATGTGTTACCAATGGTTTTCGTGGTGACAGTGGTCCCAGCTGCCTTGAGATCATTGACAAGTTCCCCCCTTGTAGTTGTAGGCTGATTTCTAACCTTCCTCATGATCAAGGATACCCCACGAGGTGAGATTTTGCGTGGAGCCCCAGATCTTTGTCGATTGACAGTCATTTTGTACTTCTTCCATTTTCTTACTATGGCACCAACAGTTGTCTCCTTCTCGCCCAGCGTCTTACTGATGGTTTTGTAGCCCATTCCAGCCTTGTGCAGGTGTATGATCTTGTCCCTGACATCCTTAGACAGCTCCTTGCTCTTGGCCATTTTGTAGAGGTTATAGTCTGACTGATTCACTGAGTCTGTGGACAGGTGTCTTTCATACAGGTGACCATTGCCGACAGCTGTCTGTCATGCAGGTAACGAGTTGATTTGGAGCATCTACCTGGTCTGTAGGGGCCAGATCTCTTACTGGTTGGTGGGGGATCAAATACTTATTTCCCTCTGCAGAATGCAAATAAATTCATAAACTTTCCACAATGTGATTTTCCGGATTTAATTTGTGATGTGCTATCTCTCACTGTTACCAATAACCTACCCTTCAATTATGGGCTGCTCATGTCTTTGTCAGTGGGCAAACTTACAAAATCAGCAAGGGATCAAATACTTATTTCCCCCACTGTATGTCTTTTAACACATCCTAGACTGCACTGACTGACTATTTTTTCTCTTTTCCAGGTGCCAGTGGGCGTCCCAGGTCATGATTGACAGTAAAACACAGATCCCTGGGGCTGTGAAGTGCTATGAGAAGGAAAACCAATTCAGGGGATGATGGCGCAAGATACTGGGGTCTTGGATGGATTTTCCAGTCACCTCTTAAATTTTCATATTTCTCTGCATGACCCATGAGGTTGAAGGACTGATGAGGCATAAAGACACAAACATAAGCTTTTGAACTGTTTTAATAGATGTGGAAAGTAAGCAAACTAGATGGACCTTGCAACAAATCTGCCATTATCTTTAGTGTTTCTCTAAAGCAAAAAACCTTTCTGTAAGCTATTGGTCTTTCATTTCAGTCTGATGGGCCTTACAACAGAGGAACTTAATAAAGATATCCCTCCGCCAGGGGTATAGCCAGACCTGACATTTTTTTTTTTGGGGGGGGGGGGGGCAGAGTTAACAAGGGGTGCACATAAGTACATAAATATTGCCACACTGGGACAGACCAAAGGTCCATCAAGCCCAGTATCCTGTTTCCAACAGTGGCCAATCCAGGTCACAAATGCCTGGCAAGATCCCAGAAAAGCTCAATACATTTTATGATGCTTATCCCAGAAATAAGCAGTGGATATTCCTAAGTCAATTTAATAATGGTCTATGGACTTTTCCTTTAGGAAGTCGTCCAGACTCTTTTTAAACCCCGCTAAGCTAACCACCTTTACCACATTCTCCGGCAACGAATTCCAGAGTTTAATTACACATTTGAGTGAAGAAAAATTTTCTCTGATTTGTATTACTTTATTTATTTAGATTTTGCTCACACCTTTTTCAGTAGTAGCTCAAGGTGAGTTACATTCAGGTACACTGGATATTTCTCTGTCCCAAGAGGGCTCACAATCTATTTTTTTATACCTGAGGCAATGGAGGGTTAAGTGACTTGCCCAAGATCACAAGGAGCAGCAGTGGGATTTGAACTGGCCACCTCTGGATTGCAAGACTGGTGCTCTAACCACTAGGCCACTCCTCCACTCCACTTTGTAGTTCATCGCATGCCCTCTAGTCCTAGTATTTTTGGAAAGAGTAAACAAATGGTTCACGTCTACCCATCCCCACTCCACTCATTATTTTATAGACTTCTATCATATCTCCCCTGTAGACATATAGGTGTGAGTAGTGTTTGGTATACTCATAAATAATGCCTTAAGTGCATTTGATAACAGATTTCTGAGTAAGAAGTCTGCCTTGCATCAACATAAACAACATGCACACTTATGGAAACCTTGGAAGCACCGACACTTTTAAATGAAGTTGCATTATCCCATAACTTACCATTATAGTAGACTTGAGTCTGGTCAACCTCTCAACACACATCACAGTATCCTGGAAAATAATTACTGCAGTGGCAGATACCCTCAACATTACTTTGTAAGAAATATAAAATACCTTTTTAAGCTGTATTATTAAAATAAGTCTTCTTGTCCCTTCCTCTGGTTCTACTGCTTTCTCTCCTTTCTGAAGCTGACATGCACCATTTCAAGTCCCTGGAGTTCCTGACAGTGTTCCTTCAACCCCCTTCTCCTGCCAAATTACTTATGAAGTAACACTAAACTCTGCAAAGAAGCGACTCAGAGCCTATATAGAGGCATATTTTCAAAGCACTTAGCCTTCCAAAGTTCCATAGAAACCTATGGAACTTTGGAAGGCTAAGTGCTTTGAAAATATGCCTCATAAATATGTAGCAAGCTTAACAGCACCAATTCTGAACACACAGATATCAGTAGCTTTACCTTTAAAAGGCAGCGATGAAGATGCTTGCTATTGGAAAAGCCACACAAGTCAGAATTCTTTGGATTCACGCACAATTTACGTGCCAGCAGAATATCTCAGCCTGGTCACTCACAGAACACAGACCAATCTTCACCAATTATACAATAAAGGGCCAAAATTTGAAAAGGAAACAATGAGAAATCACATTCTGTGTAAGCAGTACAGAATAGGAGAAATAAAAATAAAAAGGGATTATCTACTCTAGGGAGCAAAATACAAGATCACTTTCTGCCAGGGGCGTAACTAGGTGGGGCCGCGGGGGCATAGGCCCCCACAGATTTAATCCGGGTCCCCTCCACTTTCGACCCCCCTGCCGCCAACCCTCCCCCACCACCTTCAACCCCCCCCCCTCACCGCAAGGAATGTGCAGGACGTCAGGACTCAGCACAGATCAGTGAAGTGAGCGAACACGCTGGAGACTGGCACTGAAGAAGACTAAGGCTGGCGGGGGGGGGGGGGGGGGGGTCAGTGGATGGGGGAGGCAGGCTAAAATGTGCCCCCCCACCTTGGGCTCTGGACCCCCCTCCTGCCGAGGTCTGGCTACGCCCCTGCTTTCTACCCCAAAACAAAACCCACAAATAAATTATCTGCATACCCAAGAAAAGTTAAAAACTTGAGGGATAACAGTGAGCTGTATTTTCAAAGCACTTAGACTAACAAAGTTACATAGGGGCCCTTTTACTAAGCCGCTTAGGCGCCTACGTGCACCCAACATGTGCCAATTCGGAACCACCGCCCAGCTACAGCGTGGCAGAAGCAGTAATTTTGTTTTTTACGTGTGCTCACTACGCGTGCTGGAAAGTTTCCGATGCACAGTGCTAACTGGGCGGTAATCAGCAGTGTACGCGTGCTGACGATTACTGCCCGGTTAATGTGTGAAACCTTACAGCTAAGTCAATGGATGGCAGTAAGGTCTCAGGCCCAAAATGGACGCGCACCAAGTTTCATTCTGCCGCACGTCCATTTTCGACCAAAAAAAGGCCTTTTTTGCAAGTGGGCTGAAAAATGAACCTGTGCATGTCCAATACACACGTCTACACCAGCGCAGGCCACTTTTCAGCACACCTTAGTAAAAAGACCTCATAGTAATCTATGGAACTTTAAGTGCTTTGAAAATGAACCCCAATGACTCCAGCCAACTTATTAGTGTAATATAACCACACTTATATCCTTATCCTTTCTCTCACATCTCTTCCATTCCATTTACTCCTTGTTCATTTGTCCTATCACGTACCTCCTTTGTTGATTCTGATACTACAGATTGTATTCTCTTGTTACTATGTAAGCCACATTGAGCCTGCAATGAGCGAGAAAGCGCGGGGTACAAATGTAATAAATAAATAAATAAATATGGTCACATTTTCAATATAATACTAGAGCCCAGCTAAGGAACAGGTTATTTTGAGTTATTCTTCACTGGACCAAACTTGCTTTCCTTGTGTCATCACCATCCAGCTGGATAGGCAGCTCTAAAAAGGTGAAGGATAAAGGATTTTTTTTTAACATTTATATCCCACATTGTCCCAAGCAATCTCGGGTTCAATGTGGCTTACATTTGAAAATACAGCGAGACAGAATAATAGAATTCAGTTATATCATGGGAGCAAATAGATGGATATACCTGAAACATTTAACAAAGCTGTGATTAGTATATATATCCAACTGGGCATTTAAAAGTCTGTCCTTTAATAATGCCGCATGTTCAGGAATCATAACCCTATGTATAAACATGTACACTAGAACAGGCATCTATACACACATTGCAAAAGTAAACAACAACTTCTATAGAGTACACCCAAAGCATAATTTTTATTTTCTTATTTCCATCTTTCAAATTTCTAGACAGCGGATGTACAGATCAGCAGGATTCAAAGCAGTCCAAAGCAAGTAGTCAGAAACAACACAGTTTATACCTAATTGTTAAACCATCCTTAGGATTCACCTTTGGGTTTAAAGAGCAAAACCATGTGCATGTAAGGACTGGATAAACGAATTAAAACAAAATTTAAAGCAAATGCCCTTAATACGTAATACTTGGTAGCAATATTGAAACAGTGATGGAATATTGACATAGCAAGCAGCCTGAGCCAACAGATTTATTTTCCATTGAACATAATTAACTTTTTGTGAACTTGGAGGCTAACAGTGTGCTGAACTGGACAATGCTGGCACATTTAGACTGAGTCTGGACTTCTGCATGAAGGTTGCTCTGCCCTCATTATTCAATATCTGTATTTTAAATAATAGTAATAAAAAATATCAAGTGCATTTTTATAATATACCACTGCAATCCACAAAACAAAAGGAGCAAGTTCCCACAAGCCATATTTTTCTTTTAATGTAGGCACAGGAAAAAAAAGATGTTAAATGCTCCCAGGTCTTCAACCTAATTAATGTTTGTATTTTTTATTGTACTTATAAATAGTAAGTCTGATTATTAAGCACCTGATTCTCATAGAATGATGTCTGTTTTGGTGGTCCTCTACTAGGTGAAAACATCTCTGCTGGAATACAAGCGGTCCCTATAACCAGCCCCTCTAAATGACACAACGATTTACAATTTAGAACTAATTACTTAATACTTCCCCTGTGTACATCCACATGCTGCAAACCTGGCACATATGAAAATATAAGCGAGATCAATTAAAATATTACCAACAATAAAAGATAACAACGTGGATACAGCAGCTCATAGGTTTGCTTGCTGTGTTTTGGATGAACGGGGATGACCGACAGCTGCGCGGAGAAGAGAGAAAGAGAGACCAACCTAATTGGCTAGCTTTTTGACGTCTCCTGTTCCGGCTCCCTACACCGCTGTCCTGCACTGCTGCTCTTCTTCAATTTTCCGGGCTGCCGACAGCGTCAGTGAGGTAAACATACTGTCTTTGGTGGCCCCAGAAGTTCTCCCTCTGTTGCAGCGTCCTGCCTAAGTGGGACAGGAAATTGTAGCAGAGGGAAAGCTTCCAGGCTGCCAAAGGCAGTGTGCTTAGTGTTTTCCTCACTGACACTGCCGGCGGCTTGGAAAATTAAAGGACAGTGGTGCAGGGAGCAGGAGGGCAGCCAGTAATGCCTACAGCACAGGTGCCTGGGTATCAGGGTTTGGGGGCCTGAGGCTGGACTGGGGGGCTATGCCCTCAAGGGCCCCCTTAGCTACAGCACTTCCCTCAGCGCCTCTGCATTGTCTGATTTACCACAGTTCCAGCAAGAGTGGTTTTTCTGCACTATGACGGAGCACACCCAATTCCTCAAAAGATGAGTATTAGCAGGAAATCTGAGAGCCTGAGATAATTTCCTACCCTGGCGCAGGGAATGAGGTCCATTCCTCATGCTATGCACAAACGTAACCCTTTTGGGACACAGTTATCATTCTTCGGGGGGCAAAATGCCGTTTGCCTTAACTGCACTGTGACACACTAGCCTAAAATTTCTTCCTGGATAGAATTAATCATCCAGCAGCACTGATAAATTGTCATAATAAAACCAGAAAAGTATTATATACCAATCCCCCTGTTTACAAAGTCATGCGGGCTTATCTGCATTACTGCACCACCAGCCACTAGCGCGGCTTTGTAAATGGGGGCAAGTCAATAAAGAATACAAAATCTACGGGCAAGCAAAAGAAAATGTATGTTTATCTTTTTTTTACAGTAATTTTGTAAAATGAAACAAGAAATTATATACTGCTGAAACATTTTGGGGCCTGATGTTCTAAGGTTTTTTACATGGTCACAGAATAGGGAGAACCCATTAGCCCTGCTAGCTCTCTGTCATATACAAATTTATTTAAAATGTGGCAAGATGTCAAAGCAACAATTTTCAACTTGGCTCTGTACCTATACTGTTGGAAACTAAGGGACCCTTTTACCAAACAGTGGTCTTAGCATGCCCTTATCATTGTTCCCTCTAAGCTAAGCAGGAGTCCTTCAACTGAATGCTGCCAGTAGGGGGGGGGGGGTACTTCAATATTGTGTTTTGAGTCACTAGGGACAGGCAGGTTCCCTGGAGTCCTGCAGAGCTTGCCTGTCCCTCACTACTGAAAATGAGATGGTGAAACAGCCCCCCCCTCCCACTGTCAGGGCTATAGATGGACGACTCCTGCTCAGCTTAGAGGGATCATGGCCTTTATACGGGCCATTCCCGTGCACTGTCATTTTTACCGCTGGGGTAAAATGGTGGAATTTCCTATTTTTTTGTATTAATGGCCACATGTTAATTTTGCCATTAAAACAGATTAGCATGTGAGCCCCTATTGCCACCTATTTTGTAGGTGGTAGGGACTCACATGCTAAACCTAAGCTAATTCATTAGTGTGTGGAAATTGTCCACACACTAACCAATTAGCCCAGAATATGCTCACTGTCCACCCCCAGTGCTTATATGTAAATTCTATTTCTTAATGCATGGGTAACGCGTACATATCCCCAAATTACCACAGGATTTCTCAGCACGCCTCACGGTAAGCCATTTTTTGCTATGGTAAGCATCCGTTAGTGCTTACCGCAGTTTTTAAGAGGGCCCTAAGTTAACGCAGGTGCCACCTAATGATGTTTAGATACTGCAAGCATAATGTTTCTAAAACTTTTATGATACACTTGCATAATCAAACTTTAAATTAGGGAATGAAGGATAAAACCCAGAGCATAGTTACCTAATAAGGGAGCAATTCAGTTCACTGGAGTGATAGAAAATGAAGCCTTTTTCAGGGCATAATGCACTGACATGCTGTTACACAAGCCTATCCCGCTCACACCTGCAAGTTTTCAAGGGGCAAGGGTGCAGAAATGTTTTCCCATTTTGTTTTGATTACCAAGGTAACAGACATCACTTTGGCCCCTGGATTAATTCTAAACTATGCTGTAATTTGCTAAACTGACAGTGAAAGCAGGGGTTGTATTTGCACATTAATATGATTAGACAAAGAGCATTAGCAGTACCAAAGTACAGAGTTTATTTGCTTATTTTGGTATCTATTATTCTGCGGTCCAGTCCTGCTACCAGGTTAGTTATTGATCCGGATGGATTCCTCACCGAATGTGTCATGCCAAGTATCTCCTGCCACCCCTCTGGCTCTAAAGAACAATGCAGCTTATGCTTTGATATCAGGGCTGAAACGTCCTCACCAAGTTTCTCTATCCTTGTTGAAGTCCGAAGTAGTTCATTTTCCTTGTTGGACAGCTGTAATGAAGGAAAACAAATTTATGTCGACAGACAAATCAAAGTTTAGGGATTTGTTTTTAAGTATAAAAGATATGTCGATAGAAAAGATATCAAAACAAAGAAAATGCACCAAGGGCCTTAAAAAGAAGGACACAGTTCTTTAATTATAAACTTCTAATAAAAACAGTCATTGAAGAAAGACCCACCATGGCTATTAACAACAACTTTTGAGCATCGGTCAGGAAGACAGACCCCTTACGCAGGTGCGGAGCACCGAAACACGGCCCATATTGGGTCTTTCTTCAATGACTGTTTTTATCAAAAGTTTATAATTAAAGAACTGTGTCCCTCTTTTGAAGGCCCTTGGTGCTTTTTTCTTTGTTTGGACTTTTGCTTGTACTTCGTTCCCTCTCTTTGCTATATGATAGAAAAGATATCTACAGAGAAAAAAACCCCCATTCATTAGGTAGACTGTTCAGCCACACAAACAAGTGGCTTAAAGCAAGAACACTTCAAGAATTAGTACAATATAGCAATTAATAAAAACTGCTAATAAGGATTGCCAGAAAGTTCAAAGATGAGGAAATATGCTATGATTACAGGCAAAACTACTTGTATTTGTGCATCCACCATAAATACCATATGGTTCTAGGTCAGTTTCCACCGGACAATTCCAACTCACCAATTCCCATCTAGAAAATTCCTACCAGGACAATTCCTGGGAGGAAACTTCCCACCCTTAACAATCATGAAGCAACACAGTCTGAAATTTATCTCCTTCCCTTTCCCTTTCCAGATCATATTTTTTTTTGGGGGGGGGGGGGCACATTACCTTTAACACACACTACACCAAAACAATTAAACTAAACCAAAATCCAAATTAATAAAGAACATAAAATATAATATATATTAAAAAACTTACACAGAATATTACCAACACATCCACACCATGCAACAACACTTCTAATAAAAAAAAAAATACAATCAATAAGAAAAAACCCCAAAAACCAACAGAACACTAACACAAAACTACTACTACTACTACTTATCATTTCTATAGCGCTACAAGGCATACGCAGCGCTGTACACCATACACAAAAAAGACAGTCCCTGCTCAAAGAGCTTACAAACAACAAAAACTACATACCAATAAGAAATAGCCAGGGGGGAACAGTACTAAGAGGGAATTGTCCAGGCAGGAAGTGGTGGGTGGGAAGTGTCTGGGTGGCAACTAGCCTGCTACATACCATACACAGATAATAAAGTAAAACTAATTTAGTAAAACATGGAGGGGTATTGTCTCTAAGGGGCCCGTTGACTAAGCCGCTTAGGTACCTACGTGCGCCAATTCAGAACTACCGACCACCTACCACATGGCCCGGGCAGCAATTTCATTTTGTACGCACGCCCACTACATGCCCAGGAAAATTTCCAGTGTGCAGCGCTAACCGGGCAATAAGGTATTGTACACGCGCTGATGATTACCACCCGGTTAATGCACGAGACTTTACCACTAAGTCAATGGGTGGCGGTAAGGTCTCAGGCCCAAAATGGACGCATGACAATTTTCATTTTATTACATGTCCATTTTCGGCCAAAAAAAGGGCCTTTTTTGCAGGTGCGCTAAAAAATGAACCTGTGCGTGTCCCATACATACGTCTACATCAGTGCATGCCACTTTTCTGTGCACTCTAGTAAAAGGACCCCTAAAACTTGCTCCAGTTACAGACATTTGGACTACTGAAAGATTCTGTTCTCATAGAGCCTAAATATATATACAGGTGGATATCCTGAGGAGGAACTGCCTAATGGTTAGAATGGTGAGCTGTGACCCAGGGAAGCCAGAATCAAATCCCAATGCAGCTCTTTCTGATCTTGGAAAAGTCTCTGAACCCCCACCCCCGCCCCCAGCCTCAGGTACATACTTAGGGGCCCTTTAAACAAACTGCAGTAAAAAGTGGCCTTAGTGTACCCTTAACATGGGTCATTCCTACATGCAGTGGTGTGCTGGTAAATTTTTAACAACAGGCTCTCTCCCCGGTCCACCTCGGCGCCTCCCCCCCCCCCCCCACCTCTGCACCCCCCCCACCTCTGCGCCCCCCAAAATTGCAGAGCTGGCTATAGCCAGTGGGTGGGGGGGGGGGGGGGGGGGGGGCAATGCATTACTCTCTCCAGGAAAAAAAAAATTAAATGATCCCAGGTTACAATCTAATTCATGTTTAATGTGGGATAAAATGCCATAAATAAGTAAATAAATATAAACTCTTAATGTTGAGCACCTGATTCTCAAAGTGAACATATTCCAAACACTATAATGAAAATAAAATGATTTTTTCTACCTTTGTTGTCTGGTGACTGTTTTTCTGATCATGCTGGCCCAGTATCCAATTCTGCTGCTATCTGTCCTCCTAACTCCGTTTCCAGGGCTTCCTTTCCATTTATTTCTTTTACTTTCCTCTTTTCTTCTTCATTTCTGGTCCTCAGCTTCTGCCTATTTTCTTCATCCATGTGCAGTTTTTCTCCTTTCTTCCTTTTCCCCTTATCTTATCTCCTTCCTCACTCTTCCCTCCCCTCCATCTATGTCCAGCATTTATTCTCTCTCCCCTCCTCTCCCCCTGCCCTCCATTCACCCATGGCCAGCGACCCTTCTCTCCCCTGCCCTCCATCCACCCATGGCCAGCAGCTCCCCTCTCTCCCCTGCCCTCCATCCACCCATGGCCAGCAGCTCCCTTTTCTCTCCTCTGCCCTCCATCCACCCATGGCCAGCAGCTCCCTTCTCTCCCCTGCCCTCCATCCACCCATGGCCAGCAGCTCCCTTCTCTCCCCTGCCCTCCATCCACCCATGCCCAGCAGCTCCCTTTTCTCTCCCCTGCCCTCCATCCACTATGGCCAGCAGCTCCCTTCTCTCCCCTGCCCTCCATCCACCCATGGCCAGCAGCTCCCTTCTCTCCCCTGCCCTCCATCCACCATGGCCAGCAGCTCCCTTCTCTCCCCTGCCCTCCATCCACCCATGGCCAGCAGCTCCCTTCTCTCGCCTGCCCTCCATCCACCATGGCCAGCAGCTCCCTTCTCTCCCCTGCCCTCCATCCACCCATGGCCAGCAGCTCCCTTCTCTCCCCTGCCACCCCCTCCCGACTTGTTCCGCGAATTCTCCTGCTTCCTCCCTCCCTCCCGATCAGGTCCCTCACCGACCCTACCTTGGCCATCAAATTCTTCGGGGCAGGCAGTGTTGCCTGCCCGCTGCCATCGCTGACTTTCCTGCGCCGCCCGATCGCGCTTCAAAATGGCCGCCGAGACTTACAGAAGTCTCGCGAGGCCGCCTCTGGAAGTCTCGGCGGCCATTTTTAAAGCGCAAACAGGCGGCGGAGGAAAGTCAGCGATGGCAGCGGGCAGGCAACACTGCCTGCCCCGAAGAATTCGATAGTCAAGGTAGGATCGGTGAGGGACTGGATCCGGAGGGCGGAGGGAGGGAGAGCCGGCTTGCCCTTTCCAACAACCGGCTCGCAAGTCCGGCCAAAATTTAACAACCGGATCTTGCGAGCCGGAGCGAGCCGGCTCCAGCACACCACTGCCTACATGCTAAGGTTATGTTTACTGTTGGGTTAAAATGGTTGGTTTTTCTATTTTCCTATTAATGGCCACCTGCTAATTTTCCCTTTAGTGCACACGAGCCCGTACCGCCACCCATTACGAATGTAGTAAGGGCTCACGTGCTAAGCACGGGTTAATCAGTTAGCATGTGGCAATATACCTGTGCTAACTGAATAGTACAGAACATTCCCACTTTCTGTCCCCAGACCCGCCCCAGTGCTAAAAAATACAATTTTATTTTTTTGCCCGTGGGTAGCGTGCACACATCTAAAAATTAGTGTGGGCCACTTCAGCATGCCCCACGGTAAACCGTTTTATGCTGCAGTAAAGCACGTGTAGGTGCTTTCTTTTTCCATGAGTTTTTATTGAATTTTAAGTATATAATAATTTATTTATTTATTTATTGTACATTTATACCCCACGTTTTTCCCACAGTTTTGCAGGCTCAAAGTGGCTTACAATGCACTGATAGGCTATCGCCAGATCAGAGGTGGTACGATTACAAGTGAATTGGTTAGAATAAAAGGAACAGGGAAAGAAGAAAATAAGGAAAGGATAAGAGTCTAAAATGGTCCGTAGATATATGTTGGTAGGAAGGTCTTCAGGTCATAAGTGGAATCCATAGAGTTGGCTGAACATATATTTTATAGTCAGAATTGAGGAGGGATATTGGCCTATAATTCTGAACAAGTTGAGTGTCTTTATTGGGTTTTGGTAGGACCGTTTTTTGTTACTGTCAAGGAAGACAGATGATTGAAGATTTGTAGTATATGTGGTAACAAAAAGGTTATGAAATAATTTATTAAATTCAACTGGGATCCCATCAGGACCAGGTGATTTTCCAGAAGGCAGATCCTTGAGTACTTTGAGAATATAATCTTTGTCAATGTTTTTATTTAAGACTGTGTTGTCAGATTTATTTCATGAAGGGTGAACTATGAGTGTCAAAAATCATTGATATGGGATTCATTTCCTATGGTTTCTGATTGATATAATGTGGAGAAAAATCGATGGAATGTTGATGAAATGTCAGATTTGGAGGAAACTATTTGGTCTAGCTGATTTTTAATTGCAGGTATTTGGATTTTGGATTTTTTTTCTCGATATAATTTGCTAAATGCTTACTACTTTTATTACCCTCTGCATACTATTGTGACTTAGTTATAAAAATTTCTTGTGTTGATTGTTCATTTGTGAATTCGTTATGAGTATATTTCAATTGAAGTAACTTGTTAAATTCCGATTCACAGCTGTGTGTTCTATATTTTTGTTCAAGGTTTTTTATTTGTTTTTCTAATTTGCTGAGAAGGCATTATATTCTGTAATTCCTTGTTCTCCTAAGAGTTTCATGTTTAATTTCCAAATGGGGGACTTAGATAATTCTATTGTAACTGAGTTAATGCTGAGGGAAATGGGAGCATGATCTACTATAATTATGGGGTGAATGGTTGAGTTTGTAATGGAGGCCAATTAAGTAGTAGATATGAGGAAAATCTATTAGAGAAAAAGTGTGATGAAGGGCTGAAAAGAATGTGTAATTTCTAGTGTCTGGGTGAAGAGTTCTCCAGGGGTCAAGGAGGATAAAATGAGACATAAGGGATAGAAGAGTAGTGTTGGCTTTGGTAGGTGTAGAAGAGAGAGAGGAATGTCTATCAATCCAATAGTCAGGCTGAATGTTGAAATCCCCTGCCATATAAATGGGTAGTGGATCTAGTTTGGAAACATTTTGAAATAGAGATATAAAGAATTCCGGGGAATCAACATTTGGAGCATATATATTTATTAGAATAATACAATGAGCTTGAATTTGCACTTTAAGTATGATCCATCAGCCATCATCATCAATATGTTGCTCCTGTATGTTTATTTGGAGGTTTTTGTGAAAGAGTATAGACACCCCTTGCTTTCTTCCTATGGAGGGGGCATCAACGGACTGTGAGACCCAGGAAAAGGGGGGAAGAAAATTTTGAAGGTTTGGGATTTGCGTTTCTTGCAAGAAAATTAATCAAGGGTCTTAGATTTTTTTAAATGAGTGAAGATTCTTTTTCTCTTAACTGGATGTCCCAGTCTGTTGACTTTCCAGGAAATTATATTCAAAGTAGTGTGTGACATTGGATGGTGACAAAAAATATTGAGAAGGGAGTAAGTATTGGTTGCAGATTGAATAGGAAAAGGAGAAAAAGAAGAAAGAAGCTTCGGCTCTGGTACCTCTTAAAAAACAACGGCATAAAGAGCCTCAATAGTGAGCTCAGCCTATGGGGGAAAACTTAAATTGTAGTACCAAAGAGAGAAACGTGGAAACCTAAAACAGCAATCCCATTAACATGCTAGGATGATATGAATTAGATATCTTATACAATTATGAACAGTGAACAGTTTCAGCAATACAGAACAAGTTAATAAACAGGAAATTTCAACATAGAGCATACAAATGCACAATTGGTATCAGTGGATTTAAAGCACTCTGCTTGCTCGCATATAAAAGAGACAAAATGCATTTGAAAGCTAGAGAGGGTAATAATCAAGTCATGCCGGTGAATTGCAGCTAATCTAGATATGCTGTTAAATCCTTCGGTGGAGTCAAAATATTGGGTGGAATTATTGTGTGTGTCAGTGTGGTTTTTCTAGCAAAAAAAGTGCCAGTACTCAAATGCCAGGCCACCCTTCAGGGGTGGGGTAATCACTGAGGGACCCACCCCACAATAGCCAGGCCCCCTGCAACCAGTCACAGAATCTATGACAAGGCAGAATTGGTATGTAGAACCTGAGCTCTTTCATTAAAATATGAGAACCATGGGTCAATTTTAGCAGACAACAGAAATGGTGCCGGTACTCAGTACCCCCAAGTACCCCCTCAAAAATAGCTCTGTGTGTGACAATCATCTGCGAAGGGGTATTGTAACCCGAATCAGGCTCCCACCGATTTCAGCCATGCACGAAGTTCCAGGAAAGATTTGCATTTCCTGGCAGTCGTCTTTGCTAAGTCAGGGACAATCAGTATTTTCTTACCTTCAGCAGAAAGAGCCCTGCTAGTTTGGGCGGCGGTGAGGATCTGTAAAGCGTGTTGAAATCTCAGTACTTTTGTTACAATAGGCCTCAGGTGAGGCTGATTTTGCTTCAAGTAAGACGGTGTGTGATGAGTATGTTCAAATTCTATGAATGGATTAAATGTAATGTTTAGTAAAGCAGGAATCCATTTTGAAAGAAATTAGATTTGTACCTTTGAGTAAACCTAGAATTCTCATGTTGTTGCGTCTTGATCTGTTAGATAAATCTTCCATATCAAGTTGCAGCTTCTTGAATAGCTTGGCAGAAGAATTATCGAGTCAAATGAGCAGAAGAGCAGTATGATCTGCTCTTTATTCTAGCACATCAAAATGAATCTGAAAGGCTGAAAAAGAAGCATTGAGAGATGCAAGGTCTTCTTTAAGCTCGCAGGTAGTTTGGAAATGTTAAGATAGTTCTCGGAGTGCACAAAGTTCTTAAAGCATGGCTTCCGCGGAAGTTGATGTGAGTTTCCCTGGTTTGATCTTTTCAGGTGAAGGTAGATCATGTTTTGATTGTTTTGGACCAGAAACTTGCATATTTATGGTATCTGGTTTCATATGCTTACTTGTTGACATATCCGCAAAAAGTTATTGTTGATTTGAAAGCGAACAGCAAAGATTAATTCTGGATTGAGTATGATGTTCTTGTTTGCATGGGAGGAGAAGCTGAGTCAGGCGTCCATTTTCGTTTCTAGCTCACTAGCATCCCCCGTGTTAGTGCTTACTGCAGCTTAGTAAAAGGGCTCCTTAAACTGTAAGCCCTCTAGGGACAGGGAAAGTGTATGTAACTCACCCTGAGCTACAAATCCATAACGGATGCTTAGAACGGCATTTTAGAAAGCATGTTCCAATTGGAAATCAGATTTCCTAGTCGGGATGTCTAATGTTCCACAAGAATTTTAGAACAGGATCTGCTGATATACAGCCTGTTCTAAAATACATGGCCAGCTACATGCAGCAGGAATGTCTATCTTTGGAAAAAAAATCCAAAAGACAAATGAAAAAAAAAAAAGCAGGCACACAGACATCCCTTTCACAACACATAAATATCTATGTTGTGAAAAAACAGATGTTCATAGTGGCCCAAGCTGTAACCCTACCCCCTCTGCCAACCAAGACATCCGATCTCCATCCCACTCCCTTCATCCAGTTCTTCTTCTAACCCCCCATGTGTTGCAATCCCCTCCCCTCCCATATGTTACAATCCTCCCAAACAGAAAGGCCACTCTGAACACAAAATAGCAATGTCTCCCCTCCACCCCATACAAACTTAAGAACAGCCATACTGGGTCAGACCCAATGGTCCATCTAGCCCAGAAAACTGTTTCCAACAGTGGCCAATCCAGCTTGCAATTACCTGGCAGAAACCCAAATAGTAGCAACATTCCATGCTACCAATCCCAGGGTAAACAGTGGCTTCCCCCCATGTCCATCTCAAAAACAGACTATGGACTTTTCTTCCAGGAACTTGTCCAAACCTTTTTAAATCCAGATATTCTAACTGCTGTTACCACATCCTCTGGCAATGAGTTCCAGAGCTTAACTAGTTGTTGAGTGAAAAAAAAAATATTTCCTCCTTTTTGTTTTAAAAGTATTTCCATGTAACTTCATTGAGTGTCCCCTAGTCTTTGCACTTTTTGGAAGAGTGAAAAATCAATTCACTTTTACCCATTCTATACCACTCAGAATTTTGTAGACCTCAATCATATCTCCCCTCAGCCGTCTCTTTTCCAAGCTGGAGAACCCTAACCTCTTTAGCCTTTCCTCCATCCCCTTTATCATTTTGGTCGCTCTTCTTTGAACCTTTTCTCCCATCTCCCAACCCTCCCTTGGGACCTACCAAGAATGTGTAGGTCTCCTTGCAATGTTTCCCATTCACAGTGTGTCCCATCCGCTGCTGCCTAGAAGGGCGCCAGCATCTAAAATGGTGCCTTTGTTTCTACCTTAGAAGGCAGAGGTGCCATTTTGGCAATTGGCGCCCTCTTGGGCAGCAGCAGACAGGATCTCCTACCATCTGGAAACATTGCAAGGAGACCTACATATCCTCAGTAGGTCCCGGTGGTAGGGAAGAGTAGAAATCCTGGGGGCTATGATTTGTTTTTATGTAGAGCAGTTTTCTGTTTTTTTTTTTGGGGGGGGGGGGGTTGAAGGAGAACTGGACCTGGGAGGGGTGGTAGGAGGAATCGGGCCACTTGGGATGGGGTTGGGAGAAGGGAAGCAGACATATTGAGGGAGGTCGAGAGGAGGACTGAGGAACTAGGGAGAAGGCTCAAGAGTGTTTGTCGGTGCTTATCTTTGTAACGTGTAGAGTGAGTGCTGTGCTAGTCATGTGCGGCACATGCTGGGCACACTCCCTGCATTTACCTCACTGACTTTGCAGTTACCCTGTGTTATGTTCTGCTGTTAATACAGGGTAAGTGAAAACGCTTTCCCCTATGGGCGCCCTGGATATCTGCAGTAGAGGTCTAACTTCCAGCCTCTCTCCTTTGGACATAGATGTTCCTTCCTCCGTCTGCAATCAGGAACAAATATCTATGTTTTCAACCCATCCAAGTCCCACCCATGACACAGCCATACTATGTCACTCAATTTTTGAATTCATCTCCTGGCTTTTCAAAATTGGGATTTGGACATCCATGTAGTATGGACGTCTAAGTAGTAATTTATGAATGTCTAAAACACAAATGGTCATTTAAAGTGCACAGTTCAGAAAATCACATATCATTATTCATCACAGTACCTGCGTCTGCAAATTAGATGCAAGATCTACCAACAAGGTCTTATCTCTCCGGAGCTGAGTATTGTCTTCTTCCTCCTTGGCCAACAAAGCTTTCAGTTCTGCTATTTGACTAGACACTGTGGCAACATTTAAGGCTAGTGAAGTGCTTTCTTTATCCAGAATATGAATCTTGAGGAAATAAGAATACAAGCACTAACATAAAAATAATACAAACATTTGGGGAATAATTTCATAAAGGTATTTTCACATGTAAAGCCCACATTATCCAAGATGACACATTCTTATATGGCCACTGCATGTAGGCCTTCCTGGGGGTAGAGCTGTGATAACCCAGATATTTTATTAAGTACATGAATAGTCATGGAGGGGATGGGATATTCAACTATATGTGGTCATATGCACATGTAAATGTCCTCTTATATATTACTGGTAGGCATGTACAGAGGTGGAGTTTGGGTGACATTTGCAAGTACAGGGGTAGATTATATGTGAAAAATCTAGGCATGGACTTTTAGAGCTGCTAAAGAACAGATGTAACTGTTCACGCCTGCA
The DNA here is from genome assembly GCF_901765095.1 of Microcaecilia unicolor. Lineage (NCBI taxonomy): Eukaryota > Metazoa > Chordata > Amphibia > Gymnophiona > Siphonopidae > Microcaecilia > Microcaecilia unicolor. The sequence continues at coordinate 370,927,363 of NC_044033.1, read as the reverse complement.
ATTTCTGCTGCTTATGATCATATCTTATTAAGACACAGAAGTGTATTCAGCAGGGCAGCTGCCAAAAATGGTAAGTGCGTGAGTTATGTGCTTATTTTTATGTTAGATTTTCAGCCACACTATCCATTTAACTAGGACCAGCAGCTGGCCACATTAAGGGAGGAAAAATGTTGGGAGGCCTCAGCCCAACCAGGCCCACCCATGGCCACACCACTGATTAAATCACTTTGAATATTTACCCCTATGCTTATAAATTTCTGACTGCCATTCATTTACCTAGTTTATGAACTTTGAACTTATGAACTAGTATTATCTCAGTGCTGAAAATTACTGTTAAACTCCTTAAATGTTTCCCACCCTAACATCACCCCTGTTGCCACCCACTTGTTATGCTCCTGAACATAATTTTGGGTGCAGATTTAGGGGCCAATATTCAGACTGCTGGAGTTAGACCAATGATGTACCCAGCTATCTGCTAACCAGGGATATTCAGTGTGTGTGTGTGTGTGTGTGTGGGGGGGGGGGGGGGGGGGTAGCTGGTTATCCCCCACTGAATATTGGTGGCTAGCCGGATAAGTGCTATTTAACCGGCCAGCAGTCATTCTGGCCAGTTAAATAGTGCTGAATATCAAGGGGTTAGTACTTAGTCCGAATATATTTTCAAAAGAGGCAATTTATGAATATAGCTATCAGAGTTAGGAGCATAACTTCTTTGAATATCGGGCCCATTTCTGGAAGTGCAAAAGCCAGATGTAAAACTTTTTTTATTGTGGACCCTACTACTGTAGCCTGTTGACACCATTCTTAATGGGGATGCTGACTCAAGCTGAGACTTATGCATTCTTCCACTAGAGTACTCAGCTAGTATATTTAAGGGCTCATTTTCAAAACAAAAAAAGTCCAAAAATGTCATAAGGTGGCAGAAAGGCGTTTTTCTCTCAAAAACGTCCAAGTTCTGATTTTCAACACCCTGATTTTACACGTTTTGCTCCAGTTCATCCAAAGTTCAAGGGGACATGTTGGAGGTGTGTTTTGGGCAGGACATGGGAGGCACCAAAAGATAGATATTTTTCTGCCATATTGGAACAAAATAAAGATGTCTAGCACCAAAATTAAGACTTTTTTGGTTAGACCTGTTTCGATCACAACGAAGTGACAAATAGGTGCCTTACATGACCAAATGACCACTGGAGAGATTAAGGCATAACCCCCCATACTCCCATAGTGGTCACTAACCCTCTCCCAGCCCCCTAAGGTGTGACAGTGACAGTACATACCAGGCTCTATGACAGATTCACATATCATGTCCATTCCTATTACAGCAGCAAGCAGGTCTCAGGAGTAGCCTAGTGGTCACTGCAGTGCACTGTAGAGAAGGGGACCCAGGCCTATATCCCACTCTAACTAGTACATTTGTGGTGGAACGTATGAGCCCTCAAAAAACACTATATACCTACTTTACTTACATATAGGTGACACCTGCAAGCTTGAGAGCTATTGTAGTGGTATACAGTGAGGTACAATAGGTATTTTTCTCCTCCTGGAGGGCTCAACATACAATATAAGGGGGTTATGGTGAGACGTGTACCTTGGATCTTTTATGTGAAGTCAACTACAGTGCCCCCTAGGCTGCCCCACTGTTCTGCTGGGATGTCTGTATGGCCAGTCTACTAAGAATAATGGCTGCTTTTTGGGCATTTTTATCTTGGACGTTTTATTTTCCAAAATGGTCCCAAAAGAAATGTCTGGGGAAAAGGTGATTTACAAACCAAAAAGAGAGACCCTTTTCAGGTTCAAAAATGGCTATGTTCACCACTCGACTTTTGAATGTCTCTAGCATAACGTTCAAAATCGGACATAGAAGTATTGAAAATACCCTTGTTAGGCTACTAGATCCCTGTGAATTATATCTTTATATGGCAACTTGGCAAAATGATTGAGATATTTCATTGAGCTACTGTATCTTGTCTATGCTTTAAAATACTTGGATCAATATTTAAACTTCGCGGTTAGCCTTTCTTTTAAATGTCAGCTGCAGCATTTAAACATACACCCAGATATTCAGCACCAGCCACTATCTAGCTATTAGTGATGAATATCCAGTAATGCCAGCAACTGCCACCATCAGCCACATATTTTGACCCAGCTAAGTTTAGTTGTTAGTTCAGACCTTGCTTCTATCTAGGATAGATTATTGTAAAGTCATTTATGCTGGATGTGCAAAAGCTTTGATTAAACGGGTGCAATTTTTACAGAGTACAGCAGCATAAATTTGATTTTGTTACCCCATTTTTTATGGAGTTGCATTGGCTCCCTGTAGAGTCCAGAATACAATTAAAGCTTTGCATCATTATTTTTAAAATCATGAATGGTGATGCTGCGCCGTATTTATTCTGCTGCCTGGCCAACTGATGAAGTGATTCAGCCTGTTCTGGGGGAATAGAGAATCTGCCAGATCAGTCATACCATGTGCCAAGGACTGCAAGTAAAGGCTCATGTAGAACTGGTATGATTGGATACAGGAAATGAGCATTGAGGTCTGATGCATCTTATGCCTCAGATGAGTCCAGGGTTCGAGGTTCTCTGCCTGGGGGCACCAATGCAAAATCTCTGGAACTTCTGGCCCATTTGAGCATGGATTCCACCACCAGAGAATGACGAGGCAACTATGGCTTATCAAATCCAGGAGAACTCTCTAGGAGGAGAGTTGTAGTCCAGAACCTCTATCATCTCAACCCTGGGCTTGTCCTTCATCTCCAACTTAATTGGGATGGCAGCCTCCATTTCCTTAACAAAAGCAGGGAAGAAAAGACTCTCTGGTGGAGATTTACATCTCTCCTCTGGTGCAGAGGGGTCTGATGGAATTCCATAGGACTCCTCCTCCGAGAACTACTGTGGATCATCACCAGACCCCTATGAGCAGTCCGTATCAGAATCAGCAAAAATCTCCTCAAAGGAGGGCTAAGACTGTGTCTATCAGATACAAGGAATTATGTCCCTGTCTGGAATGGTGCCAAGATGCACTCTACTCTTGACTCCTGTGAAGCTTCCTCCACCATCGAGGGATTACTCACATGGGCAGCTGTCGACGCCGATACCTCAAGTGGCACCGGTGTCAGTGACCTCACTGTAGGCTGAAAGCCCTGTGAGGCAGGTGGTAGAGTCATGGCAGGCACAAGCACCCCTGATGCCAATGAACTATGCATGTGCAAAAGCCTCGCCAAGTGCTCTTGGAGCATGGCCCAGATCCACTCATCGGTGGTCGACATCAGTAAAAGCTGGGGCATCTATATGGAGACAGCCTGCTGAATTGTTGGTCCTGGCTACTCAGATGCCTGCACGAAGGCACTTCTTCAATAGAGGGGGAGCACTTCTCCTGGCACCAACGCCTCTCAGGTACAGATTCTCTCAGTGCCCATGTGCTCACGGCACCATGCGTTGAGGGGGATCGGTGCTTGTGTATCTTGGCCTTCACCCAATGCTGAGCATCGACACCCCTTGGTGCTAACGAGGATGATTCTGAATCCTTCCCTCTCCTTGGTGTTGTATCTGATTCTGACTGGTCCTGGTGGCCCTGCATAGAGACTGGCATCGAGGCAGATAGAGATCTACTCAATGCACATCCACTCCTAGTGTCTGATAGAGGTCTAGTAGCTATAAGGACCAATATTCCCGATGCTGGTGCAAGTGCCGATGTGGATACTGATGCCGACATCAAGAATTCGGACCTGGCTCCAAAAATCTGTTCTTTCTGAGTCTCTCTGGATCTCTGTGTTCTTTTTTGCTTATGCAAAAAAAGAATACAGTTAGAATTATGGTCTGGCCCAAACACTGGATGCACCAGGAATAGGTATCAGCCCAGAGATGGTCTGGTTGCGCCAAGCACAGTGCTTAAAGCCACTGGGAACCTTCGATGACATGGAAGGGAAAACAGCCATGGCTAAATCAAATGATTCTATAGTGATGGAAAAAGGGGGAGAATCACTAAAAAAGCAAGGGATAATACCTGGCTGATGCTCAAACCTATCAGGGCTTTGTGAGCCCATAAATAAAAATGAAAAAAACTTAAAACATGGCAAAAATAACAAAGAGAATAAGGAGATAAAAGATAAACAAATCCCAAAGAAGAAAGAATTATACTCTCTATACCCTGCGAGGGAAGGCACCAGACACACTCATAGAAAAATGACACTGAGAGGAGCCATGAAAGACGAGTCTTCCCCTCACCACGGATGAAAAACAGACTAGTTGGTCTGAAAAAAAGACTAGCTGGTCCCCTTGCTGGTGAGTCAGGCAGGAAGGCACTCGAGCATGCGTGGTGGAAGGGCTGCCTCAAGCTTTTAAAGAAACAATTTGCTGGGCAGAATTTCTGCACCAGGCTCTGTGGATGATGTCACCCTCATGTGAAAGTTAGCTGGCCTGCTTATCCGCAGAGAATGATATATGGCAATGAATGAGAAAAAGGAGTAAAGAAAATCACTGTAGGCAGGGATTACCTTTTCCATACAATCCTTAAAATTACTTTTTTCCTCTTCCAGGAGTGCTTGTTGCCTTGTGAATTCACTCTGCAATTGCTCCCTATGGTCTTTCACAGTCAGAAGCCGTGCGATGCTTGAAGAATGAGATGTAAGATTCTCTTCTTTAAGATTTTGCTCCTAAAATGCCAAGTAAATCATCACAGCAGAGTTAACACAAAAACATTATTGGAAACTATTTGCAACCTCACTCCACTCCACGCCTATAATCAATGGAAAATACTAACTTCCAAATAAACTCAGTGCTTCATGTATAATGCTACATAGTATGCACAGCCCTGAGTAGCATTATACATGTTCCCATTCAAAAACGGAGAGATAAATACAAAAAGATAGTCATTTTCAAAACTATTTCTATGGATAAAACAATGCTTTAGCCGCAGAAATGACCATTTACCTGCTATGCTAGTAAACTTATATATTTGTTTAATAACATAGGGGCCGGTATTTAGACCGCAGGAGATAGCTGGGCATTGAATATCCAGGTGTTTTTTGGCCGGTTTAAATCTAACTACCCAATTCGATATTCAGTGCTGGCCAGTTAAGTTTGAACCGGTCAAAGATATTCTAGCTATTTTGGCGGCCTAATTTGGCCAACAAACTTAGCTGGTGATTTGCTGAATATTGACAGCCAGTTATAATGCGCGATATAACCAGCAATATTCAGCAGAAGATAGCCAGCTATCCCCCACTGAAAATTGGCAGATAGCTGACAAAGTGCCATTTAACCGGCCAGGAGCCGTTCCTGGCCGGTTAAATGGTTCTAAAATTGGATGGACAGTATTTTGCCAACCACTAACAATTTTTAAGCAGTATCACAATAAAAGAAGAAAGGGCCCTTTTACCAAACTGTGATAAAAAATGGCCTTAGCGCATCCTTACACGGGTCATTCCCATGTGCTAAGGCCATTTTTATCACGGGGTAAAATGGCAGATTTTTCTATTTTCCCTATTAATGCCACACACTAATTTTCCCAAGCTAAGCACATCCTAATATCAAAGTGGCTGAAATGTAGGGAACCTAGGGAAAGGAAGAGGTTATATGGATTCATCTGGAAAGAGAAGATGGAACCTATATCCACAGAGGTGTTATCTACAGATCTCTAGCACAAATGGAGAGCTTGGACAAGGATCTGATCTAAGATATCCATAAGCTTGGAATGAAAGGGGAGCGCTGTTGCTGGGAGATTTCAACTTGCCTGATGTGGATTGGAATGTCCCGTGGGCAGAATCGGAAAGAAACAGAGAGATCATGGATGCCTGTCAAAGTGCTTTGCTCAGACAAATGGTGACCAAACCCACGAGGGAAGAGTCGATGCTGGATCTAGTGCTTACAAATGGAGGAAGTGTTTCCAATGTCCGGGTGGGTGCCCACCTAGGCAATAATGATCATCTCACAATATGGTTTGATGTAAGAGCAAAAGCCGAGTGCAGATGCACAAAACTTAAACTACTGAATTTCAGACTGGCTGATTTTGGCAGAATGGGGGAATACTTGAAGAAGGACCTGATGGCAGGGCTAGGAAATGGAGAAGTGGAAGCGCAGTAGTCCAAGCTGAAAGCTGCTATAACTATGGCAATAGGTCTTTATACAAGGAAAGTAAACAAAAACAAGGGAAAGAGGAAGTCTATGTGGTTCTCTAAACAAGTGACCAGTGGCGTAGCAAGGGCGGGGCAGTGGGGGCGGTCCGCCCCGGGTGTCAATGGGTGGGGGGGGGTGCTCCGTCCATCCTCCCCTCATGGCACGGCACCCCCCCTGGCGTGGACCCCCCCCCAGCGCAGCGCCTCTCACTCCCCCCCCCATCTGACAGTCCCCACCTGCCTATCAATGAGCTCCGTGCACCCGGCACCTCGAATCTGCAGCGCTGCTGACTGTAAAAGAAAAAAATTGTCTCATCGTTGGCCCTTCCCTCACTGTGTCCCACCCTCGAGGAAATAGGAAGTTACATCAGAGGGCGGGACACAGTGTGAGGGAAGGGCCAACGACCAGACAATTTTCTTCTTTTACAGTCAGCAGCGCTGCAGATTCGAGGTGTCGGGTGCACGGAGCTCAGCTGGTAGGCAGGTGGGGACTGTCGAGGGGGGGGAGTATGAGGCGCTGCGCCAGGGGGTCCACGCCAGGGGGGGTGCCATGTCACGCCGGGGGGGGGGGGGCGCCTTGTTGCACTGCACCCGGGGGGAGGGGTGCGCGCAGCGGCGATCCGCCCCGGGTGTCAGCCAACCACGGAATGCCACTGTAAGTGACTGAAAAAAAATAAGGGCAAAAGAGGCTGCATTCAAGAAATACAGATGAACGCAACAAGAGGATATAGGAAAAGATTATCAGAATAAACTCAAAGAAGTGAAAAGGGAAATATGGCTAGCGAAAGTGCAGATAGAAGAAAAATGGCTAAAGATGTAAAAAGATACATTGGAGAAAGGAGAAAAGCTAGGAACTGATTTGGAAGACTTAAAGATGTTGAGAACAGCTATGTGGAGGAGAGTGATGAGAACATAGTAACATAGTAGATGACAGCAGAAAAAGACCTGCATGGTCCATCCAGTCTGCCCAACAAGATAAACTCATATGTGCTACTTTTTGTGTATACCTTACCTTGATTTGTACCTGTCCTTTTCAGGGCACAGACCATGTAAGTCTGCCCAGCAGTATCCCCGCCTCCCAACCACCGAGAATAACACAAACATGCTATACAAATACTTCTCTTCGGTGTTCACAGAAGAAAATCCTGGAGAAGGACCACGGTTGGCTGCTGAGGGTATATTTGGGAGTAGAGTGGATACTGCACCGTTGATGGAATAAAACATTTATAAACAGCTTGAAAATCTGAATCTGGACAAAGCTATGGGGCTGGATGGGATACATCCCAGGATATTGAGGGAGCTCAGAGAAATCCTGGCGGGACTTCTTAAGGATTTATTTAATAGGTCTTTAGAGATGGGAGATGTTTTGCAGGACCTGAATATGTATACCCTGGAGAAAAGGAGAAATGGGGGGGGGGGGGGGGGACTCAGGAATAATATCAGGAAGTATTTTTTTACGGAGAGGGTGGATACCTGGAATGCCTTCCCACAAGAGGTGGTAGAGATGAAAACAGTAACGGAATTCAAAAATGTGTGGGATAAACACAAAGAATTCCTGTATAGAAGGCATGGAACCAAACAAGCTTAGCCTTATTAGATGACAAAACCAGTAATTGGGAAGCAAAGAAGCCAGTGCTAGGCAGACGTCTAAGGCCTTTGCCCTGATTGTGGCTGGACAGATTCAACTTCAGTAACTGGAGGCCAGTGCTGGACAGACTTCTATGGCCTGTGCCCTGAAAATGACAAGGAAAAATGAAGATCAAGTATACATACAGTGGTGGAAATAAGTATTTGATCCCTTGCTGATTTTGTAAGTTTGCCCACTGACAAAGACATGAGCAGCCCATAATTGAAGGGTAGGTTATTGGTAACAGTGAGAGATAGCACATCACAAATTAAATCCGGAAAATCACATTGTGGAAAGTATATGAATTTATTTGCATTCTGCAGAGGGAAATAAGTATTTGATCCCCCACCAACCAGTAAGAGATCTGGCACCTACAGACCAGGTAGATGCTCCAAATCAACTCGTTACCTGCATGACAGACAGCTGTCGGCAATGGTCACCTGTATGAAAGACACCTGTCCACAGACTCAGTGAATCAGTCAGACTCTAACCTCTACAAAATGGCCAAGAGCAAGGAGCTGTCTAAGGATGTCAGGGACAAGATCATACACCTGCACAAGGCTGGAATGGGCTACAAAACCATCAGTAAGACGCTGGGCGAGAAGGAGACAACTGTTGGTGCCATAGTAAGAAAATGGAAGAAGTACAAAATGACTGTCAATCGACAAAGATCTGGGGCTCCACGCAAAATCTCACCTCGTGGGGTATCCTTGATCATGAGGAAGGTTAGAAATCAGCCTACAACTACAAGGGGGGAACTTGTCAATGATCTCAAGGCAGCTGGGACCACTGTCACCACGAAAACCATTGGTAACACATTACGACATAACGGATTGCAATCCTGCAGTGCCCGCAAGGTCCCCCTGCTCCGGAAGGCACATGTGACGGCCCGTCTGAAGTTTGCCAGTGAACACCTGGATGATGCCGAGAGTGATTGGGAGAAGGTGCTGTGGTCAGATGAGACAAAAATTGAGCTCTTTGGCATGAACTCAACTCGCCGTGTTTGGAGGAAGAGAAATGCTGCCTATGACCCAAAGAACACCGTCCCCACTGTCAAGCATGGAGGTGGAAATGTTATGTTTTGGGGGTGTTTCTCTGCTAAGGGCACAGGACTACTTCACCGCATCAATGGGAGAATGGATGGGGCCATGTACCGTACAATTCTGAGTGACAACCTCCTTCCCTCCGCCAGGGCCTTAAAAATGGGTCGTGGCTGGGTCTTCCAGCACGACAATGACCCAAAACATACAGCCAAGGCAACAAAGGAGTGGCTCAGGAAGAAGCACATTAGGGTCATGGAGTGGCCTAGCCAGTCACCAGACCTTAATCCCATTGAAAACTTATGGAGGGAGCTGAAGCTGCGAGTTGCCAAGCGACAGCCCAGAACTCTTAATGATTTAGAGATGATCTGCAAAGAGGAGTGGACCAAAATTCCTCCTGACATGTGTGCAAACCTCATCATCAACTACAGAAGACGTCTGACCGCTGTGCTTGCCAACAAGGGTTTTGCCACCAAGTATTAGGTCTTGTTTGCCAGAGGGATTAAATACTTATTTCCCTCTGCAGAATGCAAATAAATTCATATACTTTCCACAATGTGATTTTCCGGATTTAATTTGTGATGTGCTATCTCTCACTGTTACCAATAACCTACCCTTCAATTATGGGCTGCTCATGTCTTTGTCAGTGGGCAAACTTACAAAATCAGCAAGGGATCAAATACTTATTTCCACCACTGTATCTAGTATCACACCATAACTTAATATAACTGTTCTAACCAATTAGACTAGAACACGCCCACTCTCCGCCCTCAGGGGTGCCCTCCCCGAATGCACCTCAATGTACCCTGGTAGTCCAGTGGCCTCTTTGTGGCAGGAAAGATCCCCACTCTTTCCTACCCACTGCCACTGATCCTCTCGCTGCCACTATTCCTTTAAAATGGCTGCAGAGGGAAGTCAGCCTATTTTGTGCCACTTCCACATGTGTTTCTTCCACACACCATTTTTTACACTTGCCTGTTCCTGAAGATACATCAATTTTATATCGAATTTACACATATTGAACTGCTCTTCTAACATAATGCCACCTACATCCACGTTTACACTTTCATGTGGATTTCTTCACATACATAAACCATCTAAAAATTTGTTTTAAAGTACTATAATACAAGGTAATAAAACAACAAAATGTCATAAAACATCACCATGTGTGGACTACAATTTACTTTCATTTCTAAGGGGGTTGGATATAAATTGGTGCACGCATCTACCCTGCCCTACCTAACAGTGAAATGGTAGAATGCTAGAATGCTATACCACTTCAAATGCAGACTATCCCTTGTTATAAGATGTTTTGTAATGCTTTAAAAATGTATTTGTTTGAAAGATATGTGTTGGGTAAAATCTGAAGGAAGGTTATAATTTTACTTGTTTTTATTTTAAGCCTTATTTTTATCGTAATTCCTAGTTTGTCCAGTTTTCCTATTATGTAAGTTGCATTGAACTGTTTTAGCGTGTTGCGATTCATAAGGAATAAAGTAAAGTAAATTAAGTATTGATGTTTAGTTTTGAGTAGATTTCTTATTCTTTATTAATAAAGATAAAATTAAAAAAATAAATAAAACATCACTAGGGATGTCAGAAGCAACAGCAGTAAGAAGTTTGTATTGCCTCAGTTAGATCACCTCTGGTCTGAATTTGTTGTTTTGTTTGTTACATTTGTACCCCGCGCTTTCCCACTCATGGCAGGCTCAATGCGGCTTACATATTATATACAGGTACTTATTTGTACCTGGGGCAATGGAGGGTTAAGTGACTTGCCCAGAGTCACAAGGAGCTGCCTGTGCCTGAAGTGGGAATCGAACTCAGTTCAATTTGAATACTGAAAAGCATGACTCTTTTTAATTTGTGACATTTTATTTATCTGCTGATCCTCACTTTAAAAAGCTGGGCAAGATGTAACCACAGGCCATTACTGATGTATTTATGACATCGTTTCATCCAAGGCAGAAAGAGTTTCATTTTCAAGGGCTTGTGGAACCAGGGCCAGCTTTAGGCACCAGCAAAATAGGCACATGGTTGGGGCAACACATTTTTGAGTGGCTTTTTGGTCAAGTAAAGACCAAGGATGTGCATTTGTTAGAGCATAGTCAGTTCATTAATATACCCTTATAATTTTAATACGCACAAAGTATATTTAGCACATATTAAACTACAAATTAACGCACAATCAATTTGCACAAGTTAAAAAGTTCTAATGAACTTTTCTTTTTTAAATCACAAAATGCAGGCAGGGGTAAAAATAAGTGCATAAATATTGCCATACTGGGACAGACCAAAGGTCCATCAAGCCCAACATCCTGTTTCCATCAGTGGACAATCCAGGTCACAAGTACCTGACAAGATCCCAAAACAGTACAATACATTTTATGCTGCTTATCCTAGAAATACTGTCCAACTGTCACGGCCTCACTCAGTATTCAAATAATATCACAAGACTACTAACAGAGTGTGTTTAACGAGTTGGCTATATAGTTCTGAGTGAAGTAGAGTCTCATATAACTAACACTGCTATTTTCATTTCACTCTAAGGTGAATCGCATGCTCGTGTTTTTATATTAATCATCAACTCACCCCCCCCCCCCCACCTCCTAAAATACATAAATCCTTAAATCTAAGGATGGGTGGGTTTGGGGGGCTCAGCACACAAGGTAAAGGAGCAATGGTCAGATGTGCACCTGGGAGCAATTTATGAAGTTCACTGCAGTGCCCCCTAGGGTGCCCTACTGCTGTCCTGGGATGTCAGGGGGACCATCTACTAAAAATGCTGGCTCCTCCTATGTCCCAATGGCTTGATTTTGGACGTTTTGCACTTGGACGTTTTGGGTTTTTTTTTTTTTAAATGGCCCCCTCCCAAAAAATGTCCAAATCACCAAACGTCCAAAAAAACAAAACATCCATAGTATTTTCGAAAACAAAAGATAGACGTTTATCTTTTTCGAAAATTACCTTCTTTCCTGTTCAGAATTTGGACGTTTTGTGTAAAACATCCGAATTCTGATTTAGACGTTCTATCGAAAATGCCCCTCTTTGTAAAAGGAGCCCTAAGGCAGCAAGGTGTCAACCTACTCTTCGCTCTTACTATATTTAGTTGCTTGTTGATCTCAAGGAGCTGGGATTCTAGTGCAGCATTCTCCTTTGACATTGCTGTACAGTCATCCATCATTTTACTCCTCAGGAGACGGTCATGCTCTGCCCGCAGCGTTCTCTCTCGCAGTTGCTGATGAAGAAGTGTTATCTCATTCCTGAAGAGAAACCCATGTGCAGAGTTACTGTGTTTGAGCAGGACTGCCATCCACTCTATGACTAATAACTATTAGAAATTTAAATTTAACCACCACCAAACGACAAAGAGAGAGAGCGACAAGGCTACAGAATGTTGCAGATGGAACACCGGAGTCTATTACTGGAATAATATACATGGAATGCAGCTCTCAAAAGGATTTTATGTACTCTCATGTTTCAAGTTTAATGGTATTTGATATACCACCCATAGATTACTCCTCAGAGCGGTTTACACAATATAGATAATATAGCAGGGCCGCTGAGAGACAGAGCTGGGCCCGGGCCACCACCGCCCCCATCCTCTTACCTTCCTGCGTTTGCTCCTCTCTCAGTCTGTCACTCTCCTGTTCCTGTGCATTAACGCAATCACTTGGTTCGCAACACACAGGAGCAGGAGAGAGACAGATCGAGGGAGCAGAACCTTCTGCCTGCCTCTGGAAGCCTTGCGGGCCCCCCTTGGAGACTAGGCCCAGGGAATCTTGTCCCCCCCCCCCCCCCCCGCCTCCCCTCTCTGTGGCCCTGTAATATAGTATGGAGGGAAATACATCAAATCATAGAAAAGAGAGATAGAGAAGTAAGTCCAGAATAGCATTGGCCATTTGGTGGGCATGAAGACAGTAGGGTCGGGGGCTATAGGCATCATTAAATAAAAAGGTTTTTAAACCAGATTTAAACTTGACAAAGGATTCTTCTAAGCGTAACATGGCAGGAAGAGTATTCTAGTATGAAAAAAGTTGTAGCAAATGGTGTGGAATGATGGGATCATAGTTGCTCTGGGATGAGCGAAGCATTCTAGATGGGGAGTAAGGAATAAGAAAGCGAGAAAGATAAGAGTGCTTATATATCCTAAAACTTCAAAATGCTGTTCTGGCCTGCACTTACCTGATTAACATCATCCTGTGCCAATCAGTTTTATGCAGATTTGATATATTTTGCTAACATGAATTGTATTTCCTTAAAAATTAGGGAAGTGCATAGGGGAAAATTGTTTAGTTAATTTGGAGCCCTTTTACTAAGTCACTGGAGGGCCTATGTGCATGAAGTGTACTCCAAAATGGGACTACCGCCAGACTAGTGCACCCCCTGGCGCGGTGTTTCTGGTGGTAATTGGTAGTTGGCGCGCGCTGAATAGTTACTGTGTATGTAGTGTGTGAGCCCTTACAGCTAGATCAATGGGCGGCAGTAAGTTTTCAGGCCGTAAATAGGCACGTTAATTTTAATTTTAGCGCATGCCCATTTACCAGCCCATTAAAAAATGCCCTTTTTCCACAGGTGCAGTAAAAAAAATGGCCTGGCGCACACCAAAAATACGCACCCATATTACCGCAGGCCACTTTTTAATGTGGATTAGTAAAAGGACCCCTTGGCCTTTTTCCCCAATGTTTGGGTATTTCTTCAGTTCTTTTCACAGGTTAAAGTGCATTAAATCAATTTGTCAGAGTTTGCACCTGGGAGAGAAAGTAAATTCTTTCGAGATCTGGGAAAGCAGGGGGTTATACTATTGGAAAATTTTTTGCAAGCGGATGGGACCGTTATGGTTTACCAAGAGTTTGAGAGACAATATGGAGGGGGGATGTTGGCGAAATTAGCCTACTTTCAACTCTCACACTACATACATGAGCTTCCCACCGCAAGCCTCCTACCAGGCTTTGAGAGGGAAATTAGGGAGTTTCTGGCCGGGGACGCAATGGGACAGATCTCAGTGTCTAGATTTCACAAGGTGCTGGAGGGGAAACAACCACAAAGAGATGTTAAGATGGTTGTGGAAAGATGGAGCCGGGAGGTGAAAGACCAAATAACAGAGGGGAAGATATTAGCGGCACTTCAAGGCGGGATAAGGGTGGTACATAGCGCCGAGTTACAGGAATGCCACTTCCGCATCATACATAGGGCATATTTTTCAGTAAAACAGGCATGGTATGCGGGAGTGGTGGAAACACATAAGTGCCCCAAATGTGCAGAAGTAAATGCATCACTTAGCCACGGTTTGTGGCAGTGTAGAGAGATACGGAGGTTTTGGACAGCTCTCTCTAAGTTTATGGGCTGGCTTATGGGGTATCGGGTGGACCTATCTTTTGAAAAAGTGATACTGAGCTCCATGGCGACATGGCACAAAGGAACGTTGGAAGAAAAGATGTTCCTCAGTAAACTTTGTATTTTGGGGGAAAAATGTATTTTAAATTGTTGGACAATGGACAAAGGTCCTTCATATTGGTATTGGAGGAATAGGGTACATGAGCTCATGCTATGGGAAATGCAAGACGCCCGTAATACTCCCAAGAGGCGCCAACGATTCATGAAGATTTGGGGGGCATACCTACACAAGATATCACCACGAGCACGTAGCCATGTTTTGAACACTTTGGGTTAGTCTATATTCATGACAAGAGCATAATCAGAAACATGAGGCACAATTATAAAGGGGGACGGGGATAAGAGGGAGGGGAGAAGGGAAGTGACACAAATTGGTTGACAGAGGATGCCCACATGTAATAGATGTTTGCTTAACCATGGATTAGTTAAGATACTTTCCTAATTGGAATGTGACAATCATTTTGTAATGTCCATGGGAAGGGCTGAATTACTAGAGGTAATCCTGGAATGGAAAAGAAGAGAAGACGCCATCGAGTCTATAAGAGTAAAAGGCTCGGTGGGAGAGACACAGGGGACGGGAGGGAGGGGGGGGGGGGGGGGGAGAAAAGTTAAAAAATTTGATGATAGATGTTATGGTTGCTGTGTATAATGGAAATAATTTCTTGTTTGGGACATTATGGAGAATGGCCTTGGTTACGATGATAATGATAATATGTGTCATTAACAAACAATGTTGAAACCCAAAATATTGATGATGCAGTTAAGATGTATGTATACAACCGTGACATGTTATTATGCTCACAAAGTGTTTGACTTTATCGCTTATGTTTACAATGTTTATCATCAATAAAAACCGTTGAAACATAAAAAAAAAAAATCAATTTGTCATGTGATAAATTCTTAAGGTGAGCTAATGAACTGAATGCGTGCTGACTAATGCATATTCCTATTACAAATACATTCCTAAAATTTTGTGCTACAATTACACATCAATGCTTACTTCATCCTGCTAAAGAATGTAGTGGAAACACAATGACCCCTATGAATTTCAAAATTTTAAATTTCAGGAGGAAAAAGACTATGGGCCTGACATTTAAAATTAAAAAAAAAAGAGCTCCTAAATTAGGCTCCTATATTTGTGCCCTATTTTTATCCTAACTTAGGGGTCCTTTTACTAAGCTGCGGTAAAAAGGGTCCTGAGCTAGTGCCAGGGGCTGTTTTCGTGGCACGCTGAAGCCCTTTTTACCGCAGAGGTTAAAAGGCCAAGAAAAAAAATTGCTATGCAGTAAGATTTTACTTACTATGTGGCCATGCGGAAGGAATCACTTACCGCCACCCACTGAGGCGGCGGTAAGGGCTCCTGTGCTAACTCGGTGCTAACCGGGTAAGACGCATCACTGCCTGATTACCGCCTGCGGAAATATTTTTTCAAATATTTCCTCTAGCGCCGGATATGCCGCATGATGGGGGTAGAAGTACTGCCGGTGTCCGTATTGGGCCGGCGGTAGCTCCAGATTGGTGTGACAGCTGCTTAGTAAAAGGACCCCTTGGGTACCTAAGTTTTCAAATGAACATCCATTTTAATTTAGGATCTTAAAAGTTACACTTATAAATTGAGGCCTACCATTCATTTGCCTAGATTTATGAGCCTAGTGCTGAAAATCAGTGCTAACCTTTTCCCCCCACCTTAAATCCACCCCCTGCTGCCATCCATTTTTTATGCTCATAAATTTAGGAATTTGGTAAAATTTTAAGTACAGATTTAGGGCCCCTTTTACTAAGCAGTGGTAAGTCCAATGCAGGCTTACTACTCGCTAAACAGGAAGTACCACCGGGCTACCACAGCAGCCTGGTGGTACTTCCCACCCCTAGCACACCGTCATATTCGGCACGACAAAAATATATTTATCTTTGTAGCGCCGGAGTGCACCCGGCGGTTACCACCGGGTTAGCACAGGAGCCCTTATCGCCACCTCAATGGGGAAAAAGCTAAAATGGAAAGATCAATATGTCAGAGGCACGTATAATGAGGGAATGGAACAAGAGACAAGAAAAGACAAGTGGACAGCAGCCACACATGAAGGAGAATTAGCAGAAGACAGCCAGGAAAGTTGAAAAGAGAAATTGGAACCAACATGATGGAAAAATAAAAATGTCCAGCCAACAAACGTAGAAATGGCATTAATTTGAATTTATTAATTGAAATATTTTAGCTTGAGAAATGTGCATAGCGGATGCCTCTTTATTGTGTTTCCTAGAAAAGGAAACACATTTCTGGTTTTATTTCTCCAGTGTTGCAGTACATGCCGAGGTTCCCAGTTCAATTTTTGTCTACATATTTTTATTTCTAATTTGTGATCCCTGTTCTGTATTTGGTGAGGATAAAAATCAGTGCACTGGCACTGAGGCTGTAAATAAGTGAGAGGGGGCAGAGAGCGTGAGAAGAAGGTAGTCTTCAACTGAGAGTGACACACTCCTAAGAGGCTCAGCAGGAAGGCCTCCAATCTAGGCTGTGTGGTAGAATAAATACCTCAAGGGCAGATTGTGCCAAAAGAATCTGATTGACTTCTTCAACTGGGTGACTAGATAACTAGACAGTGGGCACGCGCTGGTTGTGATGTACTAGGATTTCAGCAAAACCTTCTATATGACTTCTCATAGAAGGCTTATAAATAAACTGAGTGGCCTGGGGGTGGGTACCAGGGTTCTCAACTGAATTAAAAATTGGTTGACTGATGACAGAGGCAATCATTTGGAGGAAAGGCAAGAAGTGAAATGTCTCAGAGCTTGGTCCTGGGGCCAATTCTATTCAACATCTTTGTAAGCCTTACTGAATGGTTACAATGGCTTTGCAGAAAATATGAAGATCTCCAACAGACTGGACAATCTGGAGGGAGTAGGCACAATAGAAAGTGATCTACAAAAACATGAAGACTGTTGAAACACTAGGCAGTTAACCTTTAATGAGAAGAAGTACAGAGTGATATACTTAGGAAGCAAAATTGGAGACGTCTAATGGTTAGAGCAGCAGTCTGAGAACCAGGGGAGCATGGTTCAAATCTCACTGCAGCTTCTTGTGATCTTGGGCAAGTCACTTAACCCTTCATCGCCTCAAGTACAAACTCATATTATGAGACTTCCAGGGACAAAAAATACTCAATGTGCTTGAATGTACACTGCTTCAATAGCTTCCAGACTCAAAGGTGATATATAAGACTTTTTTTTAAGGAGCTGTATGCAATAAAAGGAGAGAGGCTGATGTTCATGGACCAGGATAGAAACCTTGAGGTGTTAGTGTCTGAGGATCTCAAGGCGGGAATACAATATGACAAGGCGATGGCCAAAGCCAGAAGGATGCTAGGCTGCATAGAGAAAGGCATAACCAGCAGGAAGGAGGAGGCGATAATACCCCTGTACAAGATACTGGTAAGGCCTCACTTGGAATACTGTGTTCAGTTTTCGATGTTGTATCTTGCTAGGAGCATAAATGGGCTGGAGTCAGAGAGTAAAAAGATCAAACTGATAAGAGGTTTCCATCAGAAGGCATATGAGAAGAGACTGGAAATCCTAAATACGTATACTCTAGAGGAGATATGATGTACATTTTTAAATACTTGAAAGGTATTACAAAACAAACATGCCTTTTTCAAATGAAGGGAAGCTCTAGAACTAGAGGATGTGATATGAGGTTACAAGGAGATAGAATCAAAAACATCCTCAGGAATGAATTCTTCATGGAAAGAGTGGTGGATATCTAGAATGCTCCCCAGTGAGTACAGCAGTGCTCAAGAACACAACAATAATCTTTATAAATCATAACATTTTCATGGACAATAATGACTTGCTGCTTCAGCACAGAAATGTATCACCATGTCATGGAACAAGTATATCATTTCATTTCCCTAACCAAGATTACATCATTTCCAAAGCCCCTCCCTTCCCAGTGACTGAAACTTTTTGAAAAATCTCTATATGGAGAAAACTATTCAGAACACTAGATTGACCTCATTTACAGTCTTACTAGGTTACTCTTCTCAAGAAGTAAATCTTCAAAACCTTTTCCAAGAGGCAGACACACATGCAATGCACACAGGTAATGAACTCCTGAGCGAGGCTTTAAAAATTCCCCTCAAATCCAGCTGCTCTTGACTGGTTTCTCATACCTAAGGTCACGTGTGATCTGTTCATGTATGGCTGCAGCATGTTGCTGAATTTTCTCTTCCATTTCATGTACACCAGATTGCACCCTCAGAATTTCCAAGTTCTTCTCAGACATTTGCATCTCCATGGCCTTCTGCTGCTCAGACCTCTGCTTTAACTTTAACAGGACACAGAAAAGTCATTATAATTTTAAATGAGCATATTGAGGAGTAAACCATGATGAGGAATAGGGGATGAAACTGGAGAGTGTACTCTTTCTCCTTTCAAGCCCTTCAATTTCTTTCATCCTCTCAAAAGAATATAAGAACATAAGCGTTGCCATACTGGGACAGACCGAAGGTCAAGCCCAGTAATAAGCATTGCCATACTGGGACAGACCAAAGGTTCATCAAGTCCAGTATCCTGTTTTCAACAGTGGCCAATCCAGGTCACAAGTACCTGACAAGATTCCAGAACATTTTATGCTGCTTATCCTAGAATAAGCAGTTGATTTTCCCAAGTCCATGTCTTCCCACTCTTTTATCTTTCCAGCACCTTGTCCATACCTTGATCCATTTTTCACTCCCTTCTTTTCCCTGAATCAGCTGCTTATTTTCCCCCTTCTTCCTCGCCAACTTTCTTTCCTTCCCTTCCCTTTCCTCCAACTGTGAATCTCCATGACCTCCCTTTCTTCCTTCAATACTTCCTCCCCATAATTTTGTTGCCTCTTCAGGTTCTTTCTTTCCCCATCTTGTTTCCTCCAGTTTCTTCTTCTTCTCTCAGTCCTTCTTCTATTTATCTTTTCTCACCTTCACTAACCCACTGACATGCCCCCTTGAAATTTCGCCGGCTCCACGATGGAAAGCAGTTGAAGCCGGCCAAAATCAGCTTTCGATTATACAGATTTGGCCAGTTTCAGGAGATCGCCGGCCATCTTCTGATTTTTGTCAGGAGATCGCCGGCGATCTCTTTCAAAAATGAGCTGGATAGTTAGCTGGATGCCAAGTTAGTAAAAATGTTAAAATAAAGCATCTTTTCCTGATACCCCTGGTTTACCTAAACTGCAGAACAGTATCTATGTGATGACTAAAACCTGACAGTCTTAATTTTATTAAAACACAAACATCACAAAAACTAACCAACACTTTTGTGAGTGTCTTATCAATAAGGATATATTCCTAGGTGTCTTATATAATCACATATGTCTGCAAGTATACAGTATATTGAGGATTCCTCTATATTGAATTTCAGCTGCAGAACAGGGAAAGGCTTCCAGACTATCCTCGTCCTAAAAGTTGACCTACGTACACTAAGGCCTTATCATTCCATCCTGGGTAAAAAGAACAGGGAGAAATTAAATGGTTTATGTACAAGGGTGAAATGGGTGACACCAGCTCATTATTTAACCCTAAATACTTTTGTACCTGCCTCTACACCCTCAATGTCTAGGCCAGAATAGGACTGTTATGAGCAACCATTCCACCAGACGTGACTCAGCTGGTAAGAATAATAATGTGCTCAGTAGATTGCATTCATCTTGAGTGGTCTTCAGAAAGACCCATAGCTGGTTGGAGGTCACCAGCCAATCACACATTAGCACCAGCCTGGCAGCCCCAAAACACTATTTTGACAGCATCATGCTCCCTTGTACCTTCAGCAACCAGAGAGTACTCAATCCAGGCTTATATTTTATACCATATAAATCACGCTTTTGCAACTCTCTAAAGACTCAGGCCAGGATGTCACAAGGAACGTGTTGAAAGAAATACCGAAGCTATGCAAAGACAGTCACTTTCACTAAATTGATCCTCTCTGCTCATGACACTGGGAGCTTCTCCCAATCCAGGCAATCTTTCTTGATTTTTCCCACGATGCTTTATGGTCTGGGATCATTTTAATGCCAAAATATGTGATGCCTCCCCTTGTAACTCAAAGGGCAGAAAAGTAGTCTGGAATGCACACCTCCTCTTCCATGGGTAACAGCTCAGATTCAAAGTAATTAACATTGTACTTGGACCCTTCCCCTTCCAGACTAACCCACCAAGTCCATAAGTACAGGTGACTTCTGCCTTTCCATGGACCAGAATAGCCAGAGGCTCTATAGTCCACTAAACAATCTGTATGCAGGCAGTAGCATGTACAATATTGTTGGCTTTGATTCTGAGGTATAAGACCAACAAGGGCAAAAGAATAGCTTATATTTATTATCATTGTTTTCCTCTTTCCACCTACCCTTCTTAAAGCCTTGGATGAATCGCAGTGTGAAATAGAGGAGACTGAGCTTTACTCCTCCAGGTTGTCAGTTTAAAAAACAGCCTGGGACAGTAAAATTACTTGGTAGCTTCCAAGTTGATAATCTTTAACCAGTTTTCCTTAACCTCCTAAGTGAATTGTCATGGATTAAATCACCGTACAGTCAGAGGTATGGCCAATGATAATTCAAAAAATGAGGGGTAGCAGGACCAAGAAATGTCACATCTTTCTGACATCCTGCTTCATTATGTTTAACACACCTCTCCACCGATATTAATGCTCTGCTTTCCCTTACCTTGTGGACATTCTGGTGCTTCACTTTCTCTCTTTCAATGACTTCTAAATTTGTGAGAACTAAGGAAGGCCATGCTGGATATGAGCAATGATCCATCAAGCCCAGTATCTTGTCTCTGACAGTGGCCAATATGAGTCACTTGAAAACACCTGGCAGAACCTAGACAAGAGGCGGCAACTCCCCATTCCCCATCCTTGCTTCGCTAATAATTGTTAACCATCCTGTCCCCCCGAAACTTGTCCAAATGTTTCTTTTTTAAACAAGCTACACTACTGGTCTTACCTGCAACCTTAATTTTGTACTTATTGAAAAATACTACTTTTAAATTTGTTTACTCAAGATTTTATAAACCTCTGTCACACTCACTACAACCCTCCACCGA
The DNA here is from genome assembly GCF_901765095.1 of Microcaecilia unicolor. Classification (NCBI taxonomy): domain Eukaryota; kingdom Metazoa; phylum Chordata; class Amphibia; order Gymnophiona; family Siphonopidae; genus Microcaecilia; species Microcaecilia unicolor. Next base: position 370,906,113 of record NC_044033.1, on the reverse strand, counting down.
AGAAGCCTGATAGTCATTTGGCCATACCTTGGATTGGAGGACCATGATTTGTTGTGCCTTGTTACTTTCATTGGTTAGCTCCCTTTCTAGTTCCTGTCTAAGAAGCAGGATCTCGGTTTCCTTCTGAGAGACCTGCCCATCAGTCTGTTCTTTCATTTTTTTTAGCTGTATGATCTCTTCCACCAAAGACTTCTTTTCTCTGGAGTGACCATCTAACAAAAACAAAACAAAACAAAAAAAAAAATATATATATACACATATATATACTTTTTTTCCATCAATGTGAGCACCAAAAGCAGAATATACAAGACTCGGATTTTTACTTTGATTTTGTAGGCATAGGAAGGATAATTTTCTAAAGCAATTTATCTGTATGCAGGTAAAATGTGACTTGCTGTACAAAGCATATACTCTTAGGAACTATCCCCCGGAATTGTAAACATGGTGCTTTGAGTTGCACCCGCCACTGAACTGAATAATGAGCCAATTAGCACTGATAACTGGCATTCTAACAAGCAATTATTAGCGCTAATTGGATTTAATTTAGTAGTTATGCGCACAAATTTAGGCACCGGATCTGTGCCTACATTTTATGCACAAGTCTGTAAAGGGGGCACGGAAATTACAGAATAAGGGGCATCCGCGCCTAATTTAGGCACAAGGATTTGTGCCATGTTTCAGGTGGTACAAATGGCCATGCCTAAGCACTATTCTATAAATCATGCCTAACTTTAAGCACGGTTTATAGAATAGCACTGAGCATTATTTTTTTCGTCGCCATGTATAAAATCTCTAGCTCTATGGGAGTAATTCTATAATAGGGTTCCTAGGATGAGTATGGTCTATTTCAAAGTCTCTACTTTTTTTTTTTTTTTTACAGAATACTAGCATAAATATCTTCACACGTTTACATTTAAGACATGATCCCTTGCACCAGCCCTATAGCCTGTGGCTAGATGTTAGCCAGAACAATACTAAATTATAAAATACTATAATATACTATTGAATGCTATCTATATAAATAATTCTCACCTCAAACATTCTGAAGCTCACTCTGTGGAAGGGAAACACTGAAGCCCTGCACTGTTGGTAGGCTAGGCTGTCAGCACCACTCACTGTCACTCATGCACCACTCACTGTCACTCATAGACCCGCCCTCAGCCACGCCCCTTCCAGACATAATTCGCAACCCCAATGTTCTAATGAAGCTGCAACTTCCGAGGTGGCAGAGATCGGAATTTTTCCCCATGAGTGTATGCCCCGCCCTCGCGTCACAACGTGATGATGTTGAGGGTGGGGCTATGACACTCAGCGACCCCCCCCCCAAGGTCACCGCACCCACTACTCAACCCTCCACCACAGATTGCCGCCGCTCCCCCCTCCCTCCGTCCGACGTCAGCTGTGTTAAAACAGGAAGTGCCGCACCGCAGGCAGCCATCGGCTGTCAGTTCTGCATCCTCTACTCCTCTCATGTCACTGCCCCTGGAGTAGAACCCCGGAGGAGTGCAGCGACATGAGAGGTGAGAGCAGGAGCGGATGCACACCTCACAGCCGATGGCTGCCTGCGGTGCCCTGTTTTGTTTTCTAACAAACATGGGGAAAGGGGTTGCTTTCCTTCCTCTGGCGGACGGCGGTTAAACGGAAACTGCAACTATCTGGAGGAGCAGGTGAGATTGGGTGCTGTGAGAACTCACGCTCCCCCACCCCCCTTTCTATTTTTATCTTTCCTGCAGCCAGCGCTTATACAGCAAGAAAACGACCGACAACATCCGAGCCCTATGACGTCGGCGTCACACCGAGCGAGCCCGAACTGAGGACTGATCCCTGAGTCAAAGGGCACGAACTCTCTAGCCTGCCCTAAACATTACCTGCCAGGACCTCACGAAGGCTGTGCTGCACAGACAGGAATCCTCTCACTCTCCTAGGAACCCCTGAAGCACCGCCACTGCAAATCACCATACAGAGTTTTTTTTCCCAACGAGTTCTGAGGAAGGACACTAAGGTGAAGGGTTGAAGAGGGTATTGTGGGAGGGATGGAGGGAGGACCCTGTAACTGGGAGGGATGGAGAGAGGCAGGGAGGGGGGTGAGGCCCCTGGAACTGGATGGGGGGGGTGGGGGAGGGAAAACCCTTGCACTGGGAGGGAGAGAGGGAGGAGGAGGAAAAACCCTGGAACTGGGACCCCAAACCCTGGAACTGGGAGGTAGGGGGGGAGCGGACCCTGGAACTGGGAAGGAGGGAGGGGCCAGGAAAACCGTCCAGCTGGGAGGGAGGGTAGGGGAGGCTCTGGCACGGCCCTGGCACACACTTTCATTCTCACACACACACACTCTCGCACCCAGTCTCACTCTCTCTGTCATACACACTCACACATTCACTCTCTCTCTATTACACACTTACTCTCACACATACTCCCAGGAAAATCTTGCTAGCGCCCATTTCATTGCTTTCTGAAATGGGCCTTTTTTCCTAGTACTATAATAATATATAGAATACTATAATTTATGAGAAAATTTGCGTGCTGCAGTCATGCAACATGCAAATATGGGTGTATACTTGCGTGCTGCACCCAAACACTAACCCATTGGCTAAGTACATAAAAACATACAAAACATAAAGGCAGATAAAGTACATAAGTACATAAGTAATGCCAAACTGGGAAAAGACCAAGGGTCCATCGAGCCCAGCATCTTGTCCACAACAGCGGCCAATCCAGGCCAAGGGCACCTGGCAAGCTTCCCAAACGTACAAACATTCTATACATGTTATTCCTGGGATTTTGGATTTTTCCAAGTCTGTTTAGTAGCGGTTTATGGACTTGTCCTTTAGGAAACCGTCCAACCCCTTTTTAAACTCTGCTAAGCTAACCGCCTTCACCACATTTTCTGGCAATGAATTCCAGAGTTTAATTACACGTTGGGTGAAGAAACATTTTCTCCGATTTGTTTTAAATTTACTACACTGTAGTTTAATCGCATGCCCCCTAGTCCTAGTATTTTTGGAAAGCGTGAACAGACGCTTCACATCCACCTGTTCCACTCCACTCATTATTTTATATACCTCTATCATGTCTCCCCTCAGCCGTCTCTTCTCCAAGCTGAATAGCCCTAGCCTCCTTAGTCTTTCTTCATAGGGAAGTCGTCCCAGCCCCGCTATCATTTTAGTCGCCCTTCGCTGCACCTTTTCCAATTCTACTATATCTTTCTTGAGATGCGGCAACCAGAATTGAACACAATACTCAAGGTGCGGTCGCACCATGGAGCGATACAACGGCATTATAACATCCTCACACCTGTTTTCCATACCTTTCCTAATAATACCCAACATTCTATTCGCTTTCCTAGCCGTAGCAGCACACTGAGCAGAAGGTTTCAGCGTGTTATCGACAACGACACCCAGATCCCTTTCTTGGTCCGTAACTCCTAACGTGGAACCTTGCATGACGTAGCTATAATTTGGGTTCTTTTTTCCCACATGCATCACCTTGCACTTGCTCACATTAAACGTCATCTGCCATTTAGCCGCTCAGTCTCCCAGTCTCATAAGGTCCTCTTGTAATTTTTCACAATCCTGTCGTGAGTTAACGACTTTGAATAACTTTGTGTCATCAGCAAATTTAATTACCTCGCTAGTTACTCCCATCTCTAAATCATTTATAAATATATTAAAAAGCAGCGGTCCTAGCACAGACCCCTGAGGAACCCCACTAACTACCCTTCTCCATTGTGAATACTGCCCATTTAACCCCACTCTCTGTTTCCTATCCTTCAACCAGTTTTTAATCCACAATAGGACATTTCCTCCTATCCCATGACCCTCCAATTTCCTCTGTAGCCTTTCATGAGGTACCTTGTCAAACGCCTTTTGAAAATCCAGATACACAATATCAACTGGCTCCCCTTTGTCCACATGTTTGTTTACTCCTTCAAAGAATTGAAGTAAATTGGTCAGGCAAGATTTCCCCACACAAAAGCCGTGCTGACTCGGTCTCAGTAATCCATGTCCTCGGATGTGCTCTGTAATTTTGTTTTTAATAATAGCCTCTACCATTTTCCCCGGCACAGACGTCAGACTCACCGGTCTATAATTTCCCGGATCTCCCCTGGAGCCTTTTTAAAAAATGGGCGTTACATTGGTCACCCTCCAATCTTCCGGTACCACGCTCGATTTTAAGGATAAGTTGCATATCACTAGCAGTAGCTCCGCAAGCTCATTTTTCAGTTCTATCAGTACTCTAGGATGAATACCATCCGGTCCAGGAGATTTGCTACTCTTCAGTTTGCCGAACTGCCCCATTACGTCCTCCAGGTTTACCGTGAAGTCAGTAAGTTTCTCCGACTCGTCCGCTTGAAATACCATTTCCGACATTGGTATGCCACCCAAATCTTCCTCGGTGAAGACCGAAGCAAAGAATTCATTCAGTCTCTCCGCTACGTCTTTGTCTTCCTTGATCGCCCCTTTTACCCCTCGGTCATCCAGCGATCCTATCCAGTCTGCTCTTCCATGCCATCAAAACATGGTGTGTACTTTTCTGCTAGTCGGTATTCTATAAGAGACCGCTTACACATGTAAATGACTAAAATACTACCAATTATGTGTATTCTTACTGCCTAAAACTAGATATCTCCTTATAAAATTACTCTCTCTCTCTCCTCCCCCCTTCATTTGCATGGCAATATTCTCATGGTGGGCTAGGTCATGGAAGGCAATAACACACATAGCTTTGCATTTTCAAAATCATGAGTGGCTTTTTTTCACAGAAAATGCAGGTACATATCGCTTGGGTTTGCCTTCTGCCAGCAGATGAAGAACCACTGAAATAGGGGCATCATCCTTTGAATATCCTGTGCAGCAACTTACTAGCCAGTATTTTGACAACAAAGCAGAAAAAAGATCATTAAGTCCCAAAATCCTGGGAACAAGAAACAACCAACAAAACTGAAGAAGAAGGCTTCAACACAACCAAGGCCATAATGCTAACCACAGAACCTGAAGCTTAATGCTGGAATCCCCGACAAGTCCACAGAATCCTTCTTACTCAACCATTCTTCTCTAATAAAGGACAGGTTCTGGATTGGTCTGGAGGGACTCAACAAAAGAAAATTAGCAGGTAAGATCTAATTTCTCCTTCCTTATTATCTTACTAGACCAGTCCAAATACTTTGGAAGTACCAAAGCAGTACACATCATGGGCATGAATCAAATAGGACTAACATCAAGACCTTAGCTCCCAAGTCTACATCCTGCTCTGCCTGCACTTCCAATTTGTAATGATGTATAAAGGAACTGATCGACAAGCATCCTCTTGTGGTGGAACCAGGCTATGTTCCACCCAAGAGGATGCTTGCCTTCTGGTAGAGTGAGCCTTCAGCACTAAAGACACTGGATACCCTTTGACATTATACAAAGAAGTTTATTCCAGTGGGCCACTGATACCTTAGAGCCCACCTCTCCTTTTCTGACCCCGCCAAAGAAACCAAATAGACTACCAACTGCCAAAATTGTTCTGGCCTTTTCAAATAACAGCAAAAAGTCCTTCTCACATCCAACCAATAAATCAGATTTTCATCACTTCTCCCACTTACTTCACAAAAGAAGGGAATGAAATAGAATGATTCACATGAAATGATGACACAACCTTAGGTAGAAAGGAAGGAACAGGCTGTAGCACTACTTTCTCTTTAGATATAACCAGGAAAGGTCCTCCAAAATGACAAGGCCTGAAGCTCTGATATCTTTCTCACTAAACAATTAGCCATCAAGATTGTTTTCAGCATATGATCATAAAACATGGTTTGTCTGATAGGCTCAAAAAGTGCCTGTACTAGGGGGCCTCAATAGCTCAACACCTCTCAGAAATTGCACAACATCAGGATAAGACACCAAAGATCAACAGCAAACCAAGCCCTAGAAAGGGTAGGGCCAACCCCTTATCTAAGCAGTCCAGCAAAAAAAAAAAAAAATCCAAAATTTCTGGATTATTCCAAGGGCACCATTTGCCACTCATATATGCCTAAGAAGTCAAAGTCTTCCTCAAATGCAACAGGGTAGCTATGACATGAGCAGAATAACCTCTCTTCTACAGCCTCTCCCTTTCAACAGCCAAGCCATAAGATAAAATCGAGACACATCCAGCATCAGGACTGGTCCCTGCACTAACCTGCCCTCATAACCATATGAGATTCCTGTAACAAGACCTCCTGGCCAATCTAGCACCATCAATATGATGGGCCCCCAATGGCCTTCTATCCTTTGAATGATTCAACTCATTAGTGGTCACAGTGGGAACACAGGCAGAAAGATAGGCAAACCAAAGTAGTCCAAAGAAGAATTTATTAAATGAGCAACATTGGCGTGGTAAAAAACCCAGGCCCAACTTGGCCACGTTTCGCCCTTCCTGGGCTTCGTCAGGGACCAATAATACTGTTAAAAACAAATAAAATAGTGTGTAAATATTGCAAAACAATAATAAAATCCAAATCTTATGTATTAAAACATATAAATAATTAGTCGATAAATAAGGGCATAATAACATCATATGATGTATAAATGATACATACTAAAAAATAACAGATATAAAGACTCATAAAAATGAAACACAAACAGGCTTATTTTTGAAAGAGAAGGGCGCCCATCTTTCGACACAAATTGGCGATGGGCGTCCTTCTCTCAGGGTCATCCAAATTGGTATAATTGAAAGCCGATTTTGGGCGTCCTCAACTGCTTTCCGTCATGAGGATGATCAACGTTCACGGAGGTGTGTCAGAAGCGCAGCGAAAGCGGGACTGGGATGTGCTTAACACATGGGCATCCTCGACCGATAATGGAAAAAAGAAGGGCATCCCTGACAAGCATTTGGGTGACTTTACTTGGTCCTTTTTTTGTTACGACCAAGCCTCAAAAAGGTGCCCGAACTGACCAGATGACCACCGGAGGGAATTGGGGATGACCTCCCCTTACTCCCCCAGTGGTCACTAACCCCCTCCCACCCTCAAAAAAAACTTTTAAAAATATTTTTTGCCAGCCTCTATGCCAGTCTCAAATGTCATACCCAGCTCCATCACAGCAGTATGCAGGTCCTTGGAGCAGTTTTAGTGGGTGCAGTGCACTTCAGGCAGGCGGACCCAGGCCCATCCCCCCTACCACTTGTGGTGGTAAATGTGAGCCCTTCAAAACCCACCAGAAACCCACTGTACCCACATGTAGGTGCCCCTCTTCAACCCTTAGGGCTATGGTAGTGGTGTACAGTTGTGGGTAGTGGGTTTGGGGGGGTTGGGGGGCTCAGCACACAAGGTAAGGGAGCTATGCACCTGGGAGCAATTTCTGAAGTCCACTGCAGTGCCACCTAGGGTGCCCGGTTGGTGTCTTGACATGTCAGAGGGACCAGTGCACTACAACTACTGGCTCCTCCCACGACCAAATGGCTTGCATTTGGTCATTTCTGAGATGGGCGTCCTCGGTTTCCATTATGGCCGAAAATCGGAGACGACCATCTCTAAGGACGACCATCTCTAAGGTCGACCTAAATTTCGCGATTTGGGCGTCCCCGACCGTATTATCAAAATGAAAGATGGACGCCCATCTTGTTTCGATAATACAGGATTCCTGCCCCTTCACTGGGACGTCCTGTGAGGACGTCCTCAGGAAAACTTGGGCACCCCTTTCGATTATGCCCCTCAAAGGCACCAAAGTTTTTATTTACATACCCAAACTGGTTAGGATTGCAGGAAACACTAAGTTTACCATAACACACACTAACTGCAAAATTGGCAGATAACACAGAACTGCACCTTCAAAGATATAGTTAATTTTATCCACATTACCTAACATGGCATTAACTAGCAGTTTGTCCCAGATGTTAACATCACGGCTGACTTCTCCAAATGCCAACTACTTCCCCAAACATTACCACAGAGGCTTTACTTGTAACATGTGTTTAAAGTTGCTGTTAATGTATGTTAGTGGAAAACCATACCATGCTTAGTGAATAGGCCCCTAAGCAGATAACCCTTTGGGAGTGGAGGTGGAGCCAAAGACACACCAGTGCCAAATAATGGAGAGAACAGTTGGTTCCATCTGGTGTGCATGCCAAAAATCTTTTAGGCATTCAAACAACTTTGAGCCTTTTTCAAAATACCCCTGAATAGTAGCCAGATATCCTCTTTCATAACATCAGGTGTTCATGAACACATAGAATTCAGTATATGCCAATGGAAACCAAACCTACGGGGATGAACCAGGTGAATCAACCCCAGTAGGATCTGGTGCAATACATGTACTGTAATACATAAAAGCTTCATAATACAGATCTTTTCTTTTTAAATTTCTTGCAGTTTGCTATGAGTAGGCCTCAATTATTGACGTACTGTTTTTGGCAGTAGGCACCTTTCAGAACATAACTCCCCTCATTTTATAACAGATCACTTAAATGTAAGCACCATTTGAACACTTACCTTTATAGAATACTGCCATCTATGTGTGTAAACATACACCTCCATGAATCAAAGGCAGCAGTATACTGTGTACTATTCTATAATGAAGACGCACATATGGCTTGGTGCGTAAATGCAAGAGGGAGTTCACAGGACAGGGGCATGGTTTGAGAATACATAGGACTGAAATTTACAGCTGTAGTTTACAGAACACTGTAGTTTACATGCATAAATGCTGCATTTAGGTGTGTCCATTTACGGTTGACATAGACCTGGCATAAGCACACATGCCAGTGCTGGTTTATGCGACTAAGCATTCTTATAGAATAGGATCACAGCCCATGGAATGTACAGTACAATTCCAAAAATCTGGATGCCAGAAATTCGGACCTCCTGAGAATCCAGACCCTTTAAAATTGTGCAATCCACACTGTAGGAGCAAAACAAGCACTATATGTGTTCCTATATAACAAAGATATATGGGACTATAATACATGACACTATCTAGCATTAATAACCTGACTTCAAAAATGCAGACATAAGCTTATTCTGTCTTTCAATGCAAAGCCTATTATTTGCTGAAACTGCAACCTTGCAGTCAGATGAAGACTGCTGACAAGGTTTCCTGATGTGCTAGAACAACAAGGTTGTTATCAGCATCAATGTCATGGCCAGAACAGCCAAGGACTCTTGGACTTACCCTTGCAGCTGGAGGGACACTGTGGTTGGCAAATTGCACATTGTTTATGAAACCCTGGCTTCTTGTCAAGGTGACTCCTTCAATGTGGTGCCAGTGAGACAATCAGTTGTCCCTTGAAGCCACAATATTCAGAGTAAACAAAGTTGTGTGTGCATCACCCCCAAGGCCAGAATGTACGTCATTAGAACAGCTGCAGCCCATGATTTCTGTATAAAATGGGGCTCTTATCTGAGGCAAGAGGCTGCTATGTTGACATTCCATCCAAGGAGCAGACCGCTGAAGCTGACTGAACATCTGAGGAACACGCTGCCATCTACTAAAAGTCTGCAACAGGTTGTGTGTGCCATGTAGTTTTGTATATGTGCTGTGGGCTCAGTGTGACTCTCTTACTTAGGAGTCTAGTTAGGGAATTATATGCGTTTACTCTGAGCTGTTTCTATTATAAGACTTCTTTGTCTTTATTCTTACCGTCTTTGAACATTATCTTTGCTGCTACTGTAAATAAATGCACAATCTATTTTTATAATACTTGGTTGTGGAGTTAGCTCTTTCTATTATTTAGGGTGTAGTGAGCTTGGATCTAAGAATAAGAGGAAACACATTTGCTTCAGACACTTCACTCATTAAGGTTAGTATTACCAGAAATCTATTCCTGTTAGAATTTATTCTGTGTCAGGTACCCCACCCCCAAAATGCGTTTAACTCCACCCCCACCCCATGCACGGTCTGGAGTCTCTCCATCCCCTTCCAGCGGCTCTCTCTCTCCCTCCCTCCTCCCCTCCCAATTATCTGTTAATAAACAAGCAAGTCTTCAGTACAGCAGTGCCAGTGGCAACCTTACTCACAGGCTACCTGTGGGCCTACACCAGACCTTTCCTTCTGACCCATCCCACCATTCCAAAAACAGGAAGCTCTGTAGCGCTATAGAAATGCTAAATAGTAGTAGTAGTAGTAGAGTAGTAAGTTGCATCAGAAGGGGCAGGATGGGTCAAAAGAAAGGCCCAGTGCAGGCAACCTTTGAGTAAGGCTGCCACTGGTGCTGCACAACTGAAGACTTGCTTACTTATTAAAAGGTATGGGGGGCAAGAGAGCCACAGGCTGGGCAGGGAGGGAAGGGAGAGACACCGGAATGTGCATGGGAAGGGCCTTAGGGACCTTGGCCTCCTCCTTTGGGCTCAGGCATTTTCCAAAGCTGCAGAGGGTGATGTTGGATTGGGTGATGCAGAATGGGGGGGGGGGGGGGGAGCAGAGAGACACATAGAGAGAAACATTGAATGGGAGAAGAGAGACAGAGATGGGGTGATGCTTGAAAGTAAGACACAGAGATGCTGGAGAGAGAGAGAGAGAGAGAGAGAGAGAGAGAGAGAGAGAGAGAGAGGGTGACGACGATGCTAGATCTTTTACAGTAAATGTTACAAACAGGAAAAATGAACATTCAAAAATCTATACTTTCTATGACTCTATTAATGTGGTCTAATTCAATGAGACATAATATTTAAGTTTCTTTGTATGTCTTTCCTGCCCGTCTTGTCTGCAGTGCCCCCTTGTTTTGTGAAGGCATCCCCTCTTTTGTTAAAACTGCACTGGCTTCCCATAAACACCAGAATCATCTTTAAAATAATGTGACTGTATACCAAATCCTTTATGGTTTATCACCTTCTTACATGCAACACTTAATTGATTTACCACCATGTTACGAAGCAAAAACCTCTAGAGCAGAGGTAGGCAATTCCAGTCCTCAAGAGCCGCAGGCAGGTCAGGTTTTCAGGATATCCACAATGAATATGCAGGAGATAGATTTGCATACCAAGGAGGCAGTGCTTGTAAATCTATCTCCTGCATATTCATTGTGGATATCCTGAAAACCTGACCTGCCTGCGGCTCTCGAGGACTAGAGTTGCCTACCCCGGCTCTAGTGAATACCTCACACTCCATTACCCAAGTTGCAAAAGATTGCCTTACAAATCAATTCTTCTTACACGCTTCATATATCAGAGTACCAAATTATGGAATACTTTACCCAAGCAATTAAGATGTATAAATATTTGAGATTTCACAAATTATTAAAGGACTTTCTACTAAGTACTCATCTTACAAATAGAGCCTGCCATGAGTGGGAAAGTGCGGGGTACAAATGTAACAAAAATAAAATAAACCATTGTTGCCTTGTATCTTCATCTGTTCCTACTTAACCAGTACTTTAGCCTAACTTTATATTAAATATGTAAGTATTTCTTATCTGTAAAATGTTACAATTTATATGACTGTAATCTACTTTGAACCTGATCCTGTTTGGGATAATGTGGCATTAAAATGTCATAAATAAAAAAAATAAAAAAAATACCTATTTTGATAAATGAAGCATTCTGTATTTGTTAGTGAATAAATCAATAAAATTTGCCTGTTCATCTTTTCTTTATTCTTTCTTAAATTTAAATTTTAAAAGTACTGCGTGAGAATCTGGACTGACCCAATCCCTGAGCAGTCCGGATTTTTGGACTTCTACTGTAGGTGCCTCCAATATTCCCAGACATCAGCATACTGAGCACATCTCATTAGGATTACTGAGAACACTAATTACCCTCCACCATGGCGATTTGGCTTTTCAGTTGTCCCTGCTCTGATCGCCACACGTGCAAACTGGATTCTTTTCGCTTTAATTCCAAACGAAGCCCATCTGCTTGGGCCTGCATCTCCTGTAGGAAACAGAAAGCGTGCTTTCTGAAGAAAGTCTTATGAACACCAACAGAAGATAAAGAAACATGATAGCTCCATATATGCCTTCACAGAACTGTCATGTTCACGTCACTGAATGTAGCCTGATAAAGAGTTTCGAACACATGGTCACACTGTTTCAGTACCAAATGGACAAATCATGTTACTCTGCTTTTATCTCAAATTCTTCTTATAAGCATAACTTGGGACTGGCTCAGTGGTAGTTGTATATTGCCATGAGGAAGGTCCCTGGTTTGATCCTTAATCTGAGTTTTCTGCTCCCCAAGTTGGCAAGGGGTGGAAATGCTGGGAATGGCATTATGGTCACTGCTCAAGTGACATCTAGTGGCTGATTTCAGGGCACATGATGGTAGGATTGCAGTGATCAGAGTAGGTACACTGAAGGGAGGGCAGAGTATCCTTCAATAGTTAGGAATGAAGGTTCATGATATCAAATCCCAACCCAGGTTCCAACTGAGAGCCAGAAGCCCATAGGAGGAAAGGTTTTAAACAAATTTCACATAATTAGGGATTTGTCATTTGTGTCATAGCATGGTCTGTTCTGCATCCAATGTTGGTTCCTTCTGATGACTATAAACATCTTTGATAAATTAGTGGAAATTCCAAAGAAACATCACAGTGTGACTAGGATCCAAGTCAGGAGAGGCATATCAGGGGTGGGAATGAGAAAATACATGACTGTGGGCAGGGATGAAAGTGGAAGTTAAAAGCAAAACAAAAATGACTGGAATATAACCTGTATGTGATCTTCCCAAGCAATTATCAGGCAATCTTGTGGAAAGTGTATAAGGATGCCATACAGGAAAGATCACAGTTTTCATTTTATAGCTATTTTTTTTAATACTGCAGAAGAGGGCAGTGCTCATATTCGGTCTGTAAAGAACCAAAAGGGATCTGAAAGTTACAAATAGAAAACTAAGCAGCTTCATTTTTGTGAAGCGATGTGAGATGGACCAAAAATGTAAAAAAAAAAATTATTATGACATGATTTAATTTGACATTTATATTTCACTTTTACTCAATAATTGGATTTGAGGCAGATTACAGCACAGACAGCATCACAACTTACCGAAACAATTACTAATGACATTATATAAAACCACAGATTCTTTCCTTCCATAAAATAATAAATACTAAAGGAAAGTTTGCCAGTCTTTTCTCCCCACTTGTACAATTCAAAGTCAACAACATGGCTCTTACCAGCTTAAAATGCAATGGAACCAATATTCAGAGGGAGATAACCAGACATGAGAGGCTCCCATCTGATTATTTCCTGCAGACTTGGTTATAGTCAAATTTTCAGTGGTACATACCTGGATATTGCCACCAAAAATTGGGGGGTGATCTGGCATGAAGTCAGGGTGGAGCTGGGAATTACTCTGTATGCAGTGTTTTTCAACAAAAAGTCTGTTCTAATTTTATCTGGTTATTGGCTGGGATCCAGATAGCTTCCAGAAGCTAGACAACACCCAGATAGTCAATGCTGCTGCCTGGATTAAACCTAGCATTGAATGTCCAGGTATTCTGCCTATGGCAGTCAGGGGAAGATGCACTAAAAATTCGTTGAAGCCCTTCCCTTACCGATTCCCTTAGCAAATCGGTAAGGAACGGGCATGCATCAAGGAAAAGGAATGCAAATGAGCTGCTCGTTGTAGCTCACTTGCATTCTCTATTCCATCGGTAACCAGTCGGCTGGTCAAGCATGCTTAGAGCAGCCAAGCATTATGCTGGTTGCTCTGCGCATGCCAAATACATCCAAAAAGTGCCTAACACCCATGTAAAAAGAAAAAAAAGAACAAGCTGCATGTCCCAAGTCCTCCTGAGGGACTTAAAATTTTTTTTTTTTTAAGTTATGGCACCTTTGCTATGCCTGTGGCCGTCCCTGCGCCCCCTGTGCCGTCCGGGAAAGGAAGACGCCGCGCCACTCAACCCCTCCACGGCCTGCTGCAGGAAGGCTCCGATGTGGCTCGATCCTAGCAGGAGAGTGCAGTTGAGGACGTCCATCCAAAAAGACGTCCTCCCCCCCCCCATAATAAAAACGGCCTTTTTGGACGTCCTTCGACCTGGAAGTCTCTGAACCAATCACAACATTGGCTCAGAGACTTCCAGGTCGAAGGACGTCCAAAAAGGCCGTTTTTATTAATGGGGGGGGGGGGGGAGGACATCCAAAAAGGACGTGTTTTTGGATAGACGTCCTCAACTGCACTCTCTTGCTAGGATTGAGCCGCATCGGAGCCTTCCTGCAGCAGGCCATGGAGGGGGTGAGCGGCGCGGCGTCTTCATTTCCCGGGCGGCACAGGTTTTTATTAAGTGAAGGACGTCCAAAAAGAACGTCTTTGGAGTGGGGGTTTTTTTTTCAGGTGAAGGACGTCCAAAAAGGATGTCCCCGATGACATTTTTTTATTCCGTTTTGCCCCAAAGAGAGGTGTAGAGCTCCCGTTAGGTTTTTCACGGTAAGGGGATCGGAAAACCGTAGTGCATCTCATTATAATAGCCTTGCAATGGTAGTGCAGCTCATTATAATAGCCTTTGGATCATCTGCATTCCGTTTTCGTTAGCTGCTACCGTGATCGGAAAATGGCTCGGCGAAGCCTTTAGTGCATGCCACAGTTTACTACTTGCTCGTTAATGGCTCGTTAAGTTTAGTGCATCTGGCACTCAGTGTCATAAAAACTGATGACTGCTGTGGGCTAAATATCAGGCTCAACAAACTAATCAGACTTGTGAAATGCTAGATCGGTGTTCTTCATTGCAAGGCTGTGGCCTTCACAGACCTTAAGGGCCCTTTTTACTAAGCCATGCTTGCATTTTTAGCACATACTAAAAATTAGTGTACGCTAATGCTAGAGACACCCATAGGAATATATGGGTGTCTCTAGCGTTAGAGCGCGCTAAATTTTAACACGCTAAAAACACTAGCGCAACTAACTAAACAGGGCCCTAAAAGTGGATCCTTAACTCTTTTCTCCTAATAATACATATTCCACCCCACTTGTCCAGAGGCTTTCTGCTGGCAGAAGGGACACTTTTGAAAGGAAACCTGGGGCAGGTGATGCTGAAAGTTATAAAATTCAGTTGAAGGAATATTTTGTTATTTGTGAGATGGAAAAGAATGCCTATTTTGAAAGGAAGTTTGAAGGAGCTATGAATAGGCCTAGAGAGATATATGAAACTGTGAGGTTTTTGCTTGATGGATATCAGAAAGGGAATATGGATGTTGCTCCAAGTGCAGATGATTATGCATTCTTTCTGGTTGAGAAGCTACAATCTCTGGGTGTAAAAATGGAAGATCAAGGTAGGGATAGGAAGGTTGAATTAAATGAGACTGGATTGGCAACTGTTGGAAACAAGATACTGAGCTAGATGGACCATTGGTCTGACCCAGTATGGCTATTCTTACGAGCATCCATTTTACAAACTGAAATATCCAAATTTTTGAACATGGGAAAAATTGTCTGTATAGCAGCATTCTTAGAAACTAGCCACTCAGATGTCCATGCAGAGCAGAGGGTCAGCCTAGTGGTTAGCGCAGTGGATTGTAAACCAAGGGACCCAGGCTCAAATCCCACTTTAACTCTTTTTTTGTAATTGTGAGCCTTCAGGCTTGCTGGTGTCTTATATATCTAGGTACAGTAGGTATTCTTCTGTTTCTGCAGGGCTCACAATTTAAAAATAAAAGAGTTGAAGTGGGATTTGAACCTGGGTCCCTTGATTTACAGTTCACTACAAAAAGCACTAGGCTACTCCTCAAAACTATTTCCTGCACTGTTAAGAATGCCTATAATTCTTGAAGTTGTCATCAAACCTGGTATCCCATCCCAGGTTCACTTTCAGGGTAGAAAAAGAGGGACAGCAACCATTGGGGGATTAAGGAGGGGTCATATGCCTTAATCCCTCCAGTAGACAGCTGCTCAATCAGAGCACCTTCCTGTAACTTGGACATTCCTGAAACAGGTCTAAATAAAGACATCCTTCTTTTTAGATATGGGCGTTTCTTCCCCTTTGGTAATTGTTGTTGGATGTCTTGACTTTGGGCCCTCCCTAGTCCCGCTCCGAACGTGCCCCTTGCTATTTAGAAATATGGCAGTATTGGATGTCCAAATCCTGCCGTTTCAGGTATATGGACGTCCATTTCGGCCTTTAGAGAAGTCCAAATGATTTGAAAATTAGCTCCAAAGTGTCCAGAACAACTGCTCTGTTTCCTTCAATATTTATGGCTTTCAGTGAGTTTGAATTGTATACAATACAAACTCCCATGCATTTGTGAGACTGTGAAGAGTGAAGAAAAGTGGATATCATATAGATCAAGCTCAACAAGAGCCATATGATGCTGGAAGAAAACAGATGTAGAAAAAAAGTGAGGATGAACCAAGGAGGAATACCAAACAACTTTATTAAGGATTTTCAAAAAACGATCCGACACGGCCGTGTTTCGGCCCTAAGGCCTGCCTCAGGGGTCTTGATTAATCTCAGGTGTAGCAGTGTGAAAATATTGCACCAATGAAAGTTTATGCTCGATTAATAAACAATGCAATGCTGCCTCCTTCAATCTCTCCTCCTAAGGCCGTGTCGGGTCGTTTTTTGAAAATCCTTAATAAAGTTGTTTGGTATTCCTCATTGGTTCATCCTCACTTTTTTTCTATATCTCACGGTGCGTGAGATCTTTTACCTCCTTTTTTTTGCTGATGCTGGAAGAAAACAGAACAGTTGTCCCAGAGACCATGCCTTTAGCAACATTCTGGGACAGGTCAGAAGCATTAACAAACCAGGGGAGACACTGTTTGGAGGGATTGGGGACAGGATGATGATGGCTGGTGAGGGTTGAGATCGATTAGGATTGGGATGGGGCTGGGGGGACAGCGCATATTGTAAGAAGAGAGCGTTGGGGGAAATATGGATTGGGGGAGACAAGATGGGCTGAAGGAGACAGTGATTCTGGAGAATCCTTCTTTTTTATTTATACTTATTTCTCTGAATATGTCTGATCAGCTGAACTGGCTCAATCATTTTCAAAGACTTCTATCCTTCTTTGTGGCATCAGGAGATCTTCTAATGAAATAAGCTTTTCTTTTAAAGGACCCAGTCCACCCAAGGCAGAGTAATCAATGTACTTGGTAAAACCGGCCAAATAACATTAAAAAAAGCCGGTTTAGCTCGAGTTGCACACTAATAAGCATGCAAAACATGGGGAAACTGCAGCCATCTCTCTTCCTTGAAGCATCACTACTAACTCTCTACCTCATTTCAAGGACTGCATAGGCCTGCCAAAGTAGGAGGCATACAAACACCAAATGTCAAATTGCTCCTCTCCCTTGCTGATCTGTCAGCGCTGACTTCTGATGCTGACTCTGCTAAGTCTATTGGCAAGCAAAGCACTTCTCCAGGCATTGCTGGCAATCATCAAACGTTTGGGCTGAGTGAGACACCAGTCTCCTCCAGAACAGTTGTAGTTCCTAATTCCACATTGAATGCCAAAGAATTTGCATCTCTGCCAAGGTCAATATAATAGGAAATAGTAGTTTACTGCTACTCCCTTCCTGGGAGATATGGACAGAGCCAAATCTCACTGGACCTTTGCACGTCACAAACCAAAGGAGCAGAAGACAAGGTAGAAGGAAAAAAGCTCCGACTGAACATGTCTTCAATCTGCCATCTTGGCTCCCTGCCAGTTGTAAGAAATTAAGAGCTCACAGTCATAACAGGGATTGCGCTGGATCTCACTAAAAGATGCAATGAGCCCAGCATCATACTAAGATCCCAAAAAACTAGGGGAAAAATGATCAGGGATAATGTCGTTTTCTGGGACCATAGTAAGCAGATTACCAATTGTGCTGTGTAAAACTCCATCCAACTTCAAATGTCTGGACTTTGGACAGGAATTTAATATTTCTCAGGCCAACTTTATCAGCGACATTGTTAGAGAGATATTTTATTGTTCAGACGCACTGAAAATGTAAGAAAAAAAATTACCCGTAACTTCTGAAACATGTGCTCTGCTTCTGAGGTAATCCTTGGCTGTAGAGTTGTGGCTTTCTTAGTCTGCTTACGAGTAAAAGTCATAGTTAAGGATTACAAGAAATGCCCTCTGTGCAAAGCATTCAGAACAAAATGATTCAGAAAAACTGTCAAGTTAGTATTCAAGAGCAATTATGCATCCAGCACCAGCTGCTGACCCCACATAAGTTACCTGTTCATAATTGTAAAAAAAAAAGGGGGGTCCATAGCTTGCACAAAAGAAGCAAGCACAAAACGAAGGGGTGAAAGCAGAACAAATTCTAAATGACCAACTCACACAAGGAGTAAGAGCATCCAAAAAGTTTATTCGCAAAGAGCCAACTGACCCAAAAGACCCTACACAGGCCGTGTTTTGGCAACAAGCCTTCCTCAGGGGGTCAATATGGTTCAGATCAAACAGCATCACAAGTGTGAAACCTGTAAGAACACTAGAGAACAATACGCTCAAAGCAGGCAGGTGGCCGCAGGAGTGGGAGGAATCAATACAGGCTGGCTGTTCAAAATTGGCCAGATTAGGAATGATCCAGGGGTAAGGCTAAAAGTTAGAAGGAGATGAGGAAAATTCAGCAAAACTGTGTAACAGGGAAGTAGCAGGGATGATTTTATAGAGGGTAATTCTATAAGGAACCATCTAGTGTCTGGCAGCAGGAAGATGCATAAATGGCAAAGTGAGGGGGTGATGGTACAAAGGCAGGCTACTTTAAGAACACTCCTTCACTGATGCTAGAACTTAGCTACCTTAAGGCAGGTGTAGCTACTCTTACACTGCTGTCATCCTTCTGTGTCTGTAAAGCAGCAGATGAGTTGATTCCCTAAGACTCCGTAAATAATATTTTTAAGCACAGCTGTATTATCAGTTTCTCCTGTATTAACATCTATGTGAGGTTCTTCTCTGTGTTTGATTTAACCACAGCAGCTGAAGTGAGTGCTAATTGTGAACTGAACTGCTGAGAGACAACTAGAGAGTGAAGACTGGATGAACATGAGAAGCTGTTCCTGCAGTACAGCTTTGAGAGTTGGCTCTCTCCTTACTCCTCAAGATCAAAACCAACCCCTTCACTTCTATAGACCTCAGAACCACAAAACAGTGGTCCACTGTTAGAGAGGGGTGGGGGGTGGGGGGGGGGGTTGATACATTGCTAATAACTGAAGAAGACCTTAAATTGTCTTTGGATCTAGATGCCAATGGTTGAGTGTTCTCTCCAGCTTCTCATTCTCCACTGAGCAGGAAATCTCATCTTTTAGGATTCCCTCTGAGATCTTCTGTAGATCCTTTAAAGTCTGATTTACTACTAAGCTTGTTTTCCCATTCTTTGTCTATGGGGAAATACAGTTTAGTAGATTAGAACCTCTATGCCTGTTTGTACAGCGCTACCAGGATCATGTGGCCAGCACTCTCTGTCTCCCTCTTTCCCCTCTCCCCCACATCATACCAGCATACCCCCCTCCCATAGTTGTATGTGAGGCAGTTACCTCTTTACATCACCTCTTGCTGTACTCCTCCTCACATGCCAAAAGAATACCAGGAAGGATATAGAAAACTAGCTTCCAGCTCCAGAAAGTATATCTGCTGTTGCAGATTGCTAATATATTCAGCTTCCACATTTGACACTGTAGTGGTATCCATGCTCCTGCCAGAAACATTAAATCTGGGTTACAAGACAAATATGATAAGCATTACATTTTTAGGGACTACGAAGATGTACATTCTTACAAGAATCCTACCAGTTAGCCAGACGGGGTTTGAAGAACTCAGGTCTGGACTGGATAAGACACTCAACTAGGTTTTAGGAATTAAGCACAAAGTACTACTTTCAAATGATCAGTCGGTAAAAATAAAGGTTGTTCCATAAGGTTTAACAGTACTTTTACATGGAAATGTCACAAAGAAAGGCAGTCCCAAGGAAAAGGCATATTATCGGTATAGAAGAAATACTTTTCTTGTATGAACAGTGCTAAATTAGGGAAAACCCTAATTTTATGACATGAAAAGGAATCCCTCTTTCTAAAGAAAAGTTTTTAAATTAGGGAGTGGAGGCGTGGCCCAACACAGCAGCGGGATAAGAACCAGGGAAAAGGGGTTCAAAAGCCACCAATGCTTCTGGTGATCTTGGGCAAGTCATGAAGAGGGAAATTCTATAACTGGCTGTCTCCAATTAGGTGCCCTGAGGGCACATGGTAGGAGCTTATCCTATAAAGGAATATGTGACTACTTTCCTATTCTTCAGATACTCGGGGCCATTTCCTTTCAGGGCCTTGAAGATCAGACATAGAGTTATCCAGTCTTGATGTTACCATGGTATGCACAACTGGGATAAGATTTACCTTCTCGATGTAAGGAGAGAGGCAATGTAGCTGTCACAAATAGTAGAAGCAGCTCTTGAAAGTTGCTTGCCTTTGGGGAATCAGAGTAAGTGTTGAATCTAACTGTATTGCTGGGAGGAGCAGAAAAGGAGCAATGGAGCAGAGATACTATAAGATCCAGTGGTAGTAACATGTTTTTGGGACACTGTGATATTCTGTGCTGAAGTCGATTCATGAGTGATTGCATTTTGCTTGTGACAACCCTGGGAGTAAGCGGAGTACCAAAACGCTTGGGATTTTGTTAACGTCGGGTGCTTTCACGGAGTTCAGCGCTGACATTTTGAATGAGATAAGTGATTATTTTCTCGTTTCATACTTTGGATTCCTGGAATTTGCTTCTGTTACACAATTCCATAGTGGTTTGGAACATATAAAAAAAGATTTTCCTTGATAGTAGGTTATCAATAGAAATCAAACAAAATAAAACATGGAAAAGAAAATAAGATGATACCTTTTTTATTGGACATAACTTAATACATTTCTTGATTAGCTTTTGAAGGTTGCCCTTCTTCGTCAGATTGGAAATAAGCAAATGTGCTAGCTGACAGTGTATATAAGTGAAAACATTCAAGCATTACTATGACAGTCTGACAGGGTGGGAGGATGGGGGTGGGTAGGAGGTATGCATGGGGACATCAAAGCATATCATTGATATTCTAACAGGATGGGTGTGGATAGGTGAGGGGTGGGGTGATCAACAGAGACATACAGCTTTATGGTTTATAATGGGCTAGGAACCCCAGATCTTTGTTAAGTCCTTTCTGTTGGGTGTTAAAATATTCAATCATTCTGACTTCAAAGGTCTTACGTTCTTGTATGGTTTTAAAGTTACCGTTCAGGATTCTCACTGTGAAGTCACTGGTACAGTGTCCTGGTCCTGTAAAATGCTGACCAACAGGTGTGGGAACCCTACTGGCACCAGTATTGTTCATGTGATGTCTATGTAAATTGAATCTTGTCTTAAGCATCTGGCCTGTTTCTCCAATATAGCATCCTTCGTTACATTTTTTACACTGAATGATATATACCACATTGGAAGATGAGCAAGTGAAAGATCCCTTTATGTTGAATATCTTTCCTTTGTGGATGACTTTGGGGTCCTGTGAAATATTTTGGCATAGTTTGCAACTGGATAAATTACAGGGAAGTGTGTCCTTCTGTTCCTTTTCAGTCTGTGATGGAAGTTTACTTCTGATTAGCTTGTGTTTTAAGTTGGGTGGCTGTCGGAAGGCCAGTACTGGTGGGGATGGGAATATCTCTTTCAGTAATACATCCTCCTGGAGTATAGGTTGTAGATCTCTTATGATTTTCCTCAGTTTTTCCAGCTCTGGATTGTATGTCACTACAAGGGGGATTCTGTCTGTGGATTTTTTCTCCTTGTACTGTAGCAGATTCTCCCTGGGTGTTTTGAGGGAGGAGGCAATATTCTTGGAGATTATTTTGGGGTTGTAGCCTTTCTATTTGAAGGATGCAGTCAGGCTTTTAAGGTGTCTGTCTCTGTCCTCTGGGTCAGAGCAGATACGGTGGTATCTTGTGGCTTGGCTGTAAATGATGGATCTTTTTGTATGTGAAGGATGGAAGCTGGAGTTGTGGAGGTAGCTGCATCTGTCTGTGGGTTTCTTGTACATAGATGTTTGTATACAGCCATCACTGATTGAGACCGTGGTGTCCAAAAAATTGACTTTTTCTGGGGAGTAGTCAATTTTGAATCTGATTGTAGGATGGTATGTATTGAAGGCAGAATAAAATTGTTTCAGAGTTTCTTCACCCTCCGTCCAAATCATAAAAATGTCATCGATGTACCGGTAGTATTTTAGAGGTTTGGTCTGGTGTGTATTCAGAAATGTCTCTTCCAGCTCAGCCATAAAAAGGTTGGCATATTGGGGTGCTGTCCTGGTGCCCAACGCAGTGCCCATTATTTGTAGATAGATATCATTGTTAAAGTGGAAGTAGTTGTGAGTTAAAATGAATTTGATTAATTTTGTAATAGTTTCTGGTGAGTATTGATGGTCCAGTGTGGATTTTTTTAGGAGTCTTCCACATGCAGCTATGCCATCCGCATGTGGAATGTTGCTGTATAGTGATTCTACATCCATCGTGACCAGAAGGGTGTTAGGTGGTAGTTGCTTGATATTTTTCAATTTATTCAGAAAGTCTGTGGTGTCTTGTATGAAGCTGTTAGTTTTGTGTATGAGAGGTTCCAGAATTCCCTCTATGAATCCAGATATTTCTTCCGTGAGTGTGCCAATACCTGATATCATTGGTCTGCCAGGGTTTACTGGTTTGTGGATCTTGGGTAGCATGTAGAATGTGCCCACAGCAGGCTGGTTTGGTATGAGTTTCTTCAGGTGAGGTTGCGCTTGTGTAGGAAATGTTTTGATAAGGTCTTTCAGCTGTTTTGTGTAATCCTGTGTGGGGTCCTCAGTTAGTTTCCTGTAGTATTTATTGTCTAAGAACTGTCTGTACCCCTCTTCAATGTATTTTTGTATGTCCATAATTACCACTGCGCCTCCTTTGTCTGTGGGTTTGATGATAATGCGTTCGTTAGTTTGTAGGGTTCTTATGGCCGCTCTTTCTGGTGGGGTAAGATTGTACAGGATTCTCTTTTGTTTGTTGGAAAGTTGGGATTTCACCCTATGTCTGAAACTTTCTATGTAATTATCCAGCTTGTAGTTTTGTCCCTCCTGTGGGGTGAAATAAGTGTTCTTTTGTTTATGACTGTATTCCGGTCTGTTTGGTGTCCCTTTATTATAGAAATGTGTTTTAAGGCGCATTTTTCTAAAGAATTCTTCTAGGTCTGAGTATAGTTGGATTTCATCTAGTTTCCTCGATGGGCAGAATGAGAGCCCTTTGGAGAGCACGGAGACCTCATGCTGTGATAATTGATGGTTCGAGAGGTTTATTATCCCCATTTGGTTTGCATCTGTAAAGGTGTTATCAGTATTCCCTGGTTTGTTTGGGCTCTGATTTTCACATGCCTCAGATGTGCCTCACTTATATACACTGTCAGCTAGCACATTTGCTTATTTCCGATCTGACGAAGAAGGGCAACCTTCGAAAGCTAATCAAGAAATGTATTAAGTTATGTCCAATAAAAAAGGTATCATCTTATTTTCTTTTCCATGTTTTATTTTGTTTGATTTCTATTGATAACCTTAAGAGTGGACTAACACGGCTACCACACTCCTCTACTTAAGACCTTGATAGTAGTAAACCAGAAGAATGACAGATGATTTGAACTGTGAATTAAGATCTTGGACTAGAAATAGCTGTGTGCTACAAGAGGTCCTAAGACCATGTTATTTTTATAATGATGTCATTTCTTCTTTAGGTATTATACAACTATTTAGTGGTTGCCTTACATCACTGTCTTTTTTACTGTTATATGAGGTTTGTTTGGGTTTTTTTTTGTGGGCCATCTTTATTCCTCCCCCTTCTGTTGATTAGTGCCTCTTGCAAATATGGCATAGCGCTATGTAAGATAAATAGATATTTGCAGAATAGCACTTTCCTAGCATTGACGCATGTAGGTGTGCACATGTGTGTATAAATGCTAGCTTCTAAATTTTTACACGTGTACCATGCACATAAAGTGTTACAGAATTGTCCCCATTAGAAGCTAATTTCATAAAGAGTCACCTACATTTAGACACTTACTTTTCTTTATAGAATACCAGCTGATGCAAATGCTTGTGCTTAGATCAGGAAGATACTCATTGCAGCCACTCTGCATCTAGGGAGGACACATAAAATAACCCTGGAGCATTCTCCCTTAGCTGGGCATACACAGGGACACAGTGATACAGTGGAAAGATGCTGGTGAGGTGAGACAACCAGATGGTCTGAAGCAACCAGGGCAGTGCCTCTCACTTTCACCACTGCCCCCACTTGTCCCATCATTTGTACCTCCCCATCCACTGGGGGAGGCTGGCTGAACCACCAAAGATTTCCCCCTCCAGTCATTGGAAGCCCTAGGGCACTGTGAGAAAACATTGGGTTGATGTCTGGCCCCTTAAAAAGCCAATGCTGCTTTCTCTCTATAGATATATTTTTATATATTACACTGGCTTCTCTTTCCTTCTCTCCAAGGAATGGTGGAGGAGGACAAGGCTAGCAGACTATCAGACAGAGAAAAAAAGAAGGGAATAATAGCGGGGGGAGGGAGGTCTCAAAATCTTCAACATTTACTACCTTTGTGATACAGACCCCCAAAGGTCTCTACTAACCTGCCATACACCTTCTCCAGGGCCATAGCCACAGGACATAGGCTGCATTGCCTGATTTGGAGGGGGTGGGGTGGGGGAAGGTACTCATCCCCCCTGGCAGAAGTGCCATGGGATTCTTGCCAGCCAGCCACACCAAGCCAAAGCTTATAGGCTGAGACTCAGGAGTGCAGAGAGCCTGAGATCCTCCAGGCTCCACCAGGAAAGGGTCTGTGGACTGATCCTGGGAGCCTACACTGGCTGAGGGATCAACCCAGAGCCACAGATTCTGGACTGCATTCTCTGGAATCAGGCCTACTTTGAAGAATCCTGCTGCACCAGTCCAAGCTCCACCATCTGCTGGAGGGAGAGAAATACTGGCAAGTTCCAGGACATTACCACTTCTTATACTGTTGATGACATTTTATTTATTTATTTAAAAACTTTTATACTACACAAACCAATTGTTCTTGATGGTTAACAAAATATGCATAATATCTCAAAGCAATCACATATAATGACATACAAAAATGTTTTCTCCATAGACAAGCACTGACACATCAAACTATTTCAGCATATTAAATATTTCAACCATATAGCTTCTGCCATTCTAATTCGAGTCATCACTGAAATGTCAATTCTCTGCCTCTAGCAGATGGCTGGGAGATATACTCATCTGGACTGGCCCAGAGGATGTTAAAGAATTTTTGTTACCATTTCACTATCTGTCTCCTCGTCCTGTTCACTACTATACTCTTCTCCTTTACACACAGCCATAAAGGATCCACATTGCATTTTTGTTGTGACAGAACTTTTATCCTGTTGACTCTATGCCATTCTTAGCATATAGTACCACCCATCCACCACTTTTATCCATCATCATCATTTTGATATAATTTAAACCCTGCTATCCCATGTCCCCACTGGTTATCCTCCTTACATCAGGTCTCTGAAATGCCTATTATATTTACATCTTTATTTACAGAGTGCACTTGTAATTTTAACATGCATTATCTGCCTCGGGTGCAGTAAGTACAAAAACTGCACTTCAGTACACATGCCCCCATGTCTTCCATATGAGGCCAACTGATGCTCAGAATGTATTAAATGTACTGGCCTTTACCACCTTCATTGCTAGGCCATTTCAGGCCTTATTCTTTAAAGGGGATGGAACATCTCCCTTTAAGAAAAAATTCTAAACAGGTTAGGCGTATTCAGCTTGGAAGAGAAATGACGGAGAGAGAATATGACAAAAGTTTATAAACTAATTAGTGGGATGCAATGCTTAGATATGGGACAGTGGTTTCTAGCTTTCAAAACCACTAAAACAACGAATATGTTGAGGTTTAGAAAAGGTTCCTGGAGGCAATGTCCATAAAAAATAATTAGTCAGGTGGATTTGGGAAAGGCTTAGGTTATCCCTGAAAATGAGATACGAGAAATAGATCTACTTTCTGGGATCTGCTGGGTACTTTTGAACTGGACCAGCCACTGTTGAGGACAGGATGCTCAGATCACAGTGACACAGTAAATGACAGCAGATAAAGACCAGCATGGCTCATCCATCCAAACTCCAGTCTGCCCAGAAAGGCAGTCAGTGCTGTACCTGTGACTCCGTGTGGGTTGCCCTTCCTCTCCCTTTGTCTTTGGGGTTGTAACGGATGCCCTCTGCAGTCTAACCCCTCATTGCCTCTTTTTTTTTTTTTTAGTGTGAGTGAAAATGCTCAATACTTTTAATCCATCTTCATGATATATAGGGAACCTCTATGTTTATCTCATGCCTTTTTGAATTTTGTCACTGTTTTCGACCCTATGGAAAAGCATTCCAGGCACCCACCACCCTCTCTGTGAAAAAGTGTTTCCTCATGTTGTTTCTCATTAGGTGTACAGCGCTGCGTACGTCTAGTAGCGCTATAGAAATGATTATTATTAGTAGTACTGTTGCTTTCTTATGTTTCCATCCTTGCAACTTCATTTCATGTTCTCTAGTTCTATTGCCTCTCTGTTTTTGGAAAAGGTTATTTTGCTCCTCACTATCTCAAGGGATACAAATTTGTAAACAAATCAAATCAAATAAATAAATCCAGGTTCAAAGAATAAACACTTTATAGACAAGACTGTATCAATTTTACTTCTAATGCAAATTCTTTATTTCCTGGTGCCATCATCTGGTAGAAGTAAATATTACATTTGCTTTTATTTTTCATTCTCACTGGGCTGGTTTAAGAAATTGAGGGGGTTTTTACTAAGGAGCACTAGCATTTTTAGAACGCACTAATATTTACGGCATGCTAAATGTTAGAGGCGTCTATAGGAATACATGGACATCTCTAACGTTTAGCATGCACTAAATATTAGAGCGCGCTAAAAACACTAGTACGCCTTAGTAAAATAGGCCCTAAAAATATAAGAATAGCCATACTGGGTCAGACCAATGGTCTATCTAGCCCAGTATCCTGAGTCCAGCAGTGGCCAATTCAGGTCAAAAGTAAAACCCAATTTGTAGCAACATTCCTTGCTACCAATCCCAAGGAAAGCAGTGGCTTCTTCCCCCGTGCCTACCTCAAGAGCAGACTATGGCCATTTCCTCCAGGAAACCTTTTTTAAAACCCAGATACGCTAACTGCCATTACCACATCCTCCAGCAACAAGCTCCAGAGCTTAACTATTCACTGAGTGAAAAAATATTTCCTCCTAACACAGTAACATAGTAGATGACGGCAGAAAAAGACCTGCACGGTCCATCTAGTCTGCCCAACAAGATAAACTCATATGTGCTACTTTTTGTGTATACCCTACCTTGATTTGTACCTGTCCTCTTCAGGGCACAGACCGTATAAGTCTGCCCAGCACTATCCCCGCCTTCCAACCACCAGCCCCGCCTCCCACCACCGGCTCTGGCACAGACCGTATAAGTCTGCCCAGCACTATCCCCGCCTCCCAAACACCAGCCCCGCCTCCCACCACCGGCTCTGGCACAGACCGTATAAGTCTGCCCAGCACTATCCCCGCCTCCAAACCACCAGTCCCGCCTCCCACCATCAGCTCTGGCACAGACCGCATAAGTCTGCCCAGCACTATCCCCGCCTCCCACCAGCGGCTCTGCCACCCAATCTCGGTTAAGCTCCTGAGGATCCATTCCTTCTGAACAGGATTCCTTTATGTTTATCCCCCGCATGTTTGAATTCCGTTACCGTTTTCCTTTCCACCACCTCCCATGGGAGGGCATTCCAAGCATCCACTACTCTCTCTGTGAAAAAATACTTTCTGACATTTTTCTTGAGTCTGCCCCCCTTCAGTCTCATTTCATGTCCTCTCGTTTTACCGCCTTATCATCTCCGGAAAAGGTTCGTTTGCGGATTAATAGCTTTCAAATATTTGAACGTCTGTATCATATCACCCCTGTTTCTCCTTTCATCCAGGGTATACATGTTCAGGTCAGCAAGTCTCTCCTCATACGTCTTGTAACGCAAATCCCATACCATTCTCGTAGATTTTCTTTGCACCGCTTCAATTCTTTTTACATCCTTAGCAAGATACAGCCTCCAAAACTGAACACAATACTCCAGGTGGGGCCTCACCAATGACTTATACAGGGGCATCAACATCCCCTTTCTTCTGCTGGTCACACCTCTCTCTATACAGCCTAACAACTTTCAAGCTACGGCCACAGCCTTGTCACACTGTTTCGTTGCCTTCAAATCCTCAGATACTATCACCCCAAGATCCCTCTCCCCGTCCGTAGCTATCAGACTCTCACCGCCTAACACATACGTCTCCCGTGGATTTCTATTCCCTAAGTGCATCACTTTGCATTTCTTCGCATTGAATTTTAATTGCAAAACCTTAGACCATTCTTCTAGCTTCATAAGACTAAACAATGGAACGTAGCAGTAACACTGGAGCAAAGAGGTAACCTAATACAAAATTGAAGTTCCAGTGACGATTAACGTGCTCGTTAGAAAATGAAGAAAAAAGCCCTCAGAAACCGTGGGTAGAATACCCAGGGTTTAGTGTGCGGTTATATAAACTTTTATGACACGCACCACGATTCGATCATTGGGCTAAAAAAACTTCATTCTATAGTGAGCTTGCAATTTTATAGCTTTTTTACTATATTGTGATAAATTATTTTTTAATTATTTTCTTATGCATTCTTATTTTTTCCACGTTGGAATAATCAATTCAAATATCTAATCACTAAACAGTGGTAATAAGGCATGAAATGTTACGCTACTTAGCTTTGGAATCGGGCACTCTTAATTGTCCGTTCGCGCTGCTTTGGTTTAGAATCAGGCACTCTTCATACTTTAGGAAAGCACAAACATAATTCAAAAATGGCGCCTCAGCGTTCACGTAGGTTCTGTTGTCTGAAATACTAACGCTTGCGTTACGTGATGACGTCAAAAAAAGTTGTGCCAATCAATGGAGCTGTTGAGTCCATTCGGCGAGAACAGCGATGAAAGAAAATTATTTTTTGTTCCTTGATAAATTTTACCTACAAGTAGGAGGAGTGGCGATGGGAGCAACATTTGCCCCATCAATAGCCAACCTTTACATGTCTAGTTTTGAATCATCCTGGATTGATAAGTCCCCCTTTCAGAGAGTTATTTTACATTGGTGGAGATTCATCGATGATATCTTCATGCTTTGGGGGGGCACATTGACAGATCTTCAGCAATTCATGACATGGCTCAATAGCTGTAATCCAGACATTCAATTTACAGAACAACATTCATCGGATTGTATACATTTTCTTGATGTAGAGATCAATATTGTGTTAAACAAATTTGTCACGAAAGTATATAAAAAATCTACTGACAGAAATACATTTTTACACAATACAAGTTGTCATCCTGTACATCTTAAGAACAGTCTTCCTTTTTCTCAAATGTTAAGGCTTAGACACATTTGTACTGATCTTTACACATTCAAAGTCCAAGCAAAACAACTCATGCTAGACTTATCAAAGAGAGGTTACACGGAGTCGACTCTTAAGAATGCATACCGCAGGGCCAAATACAATGATAGAAATTTACTCATGACCAGTAAACCAGCACAAGAAAAGGATGAGAATGTATTAACAATGGTCATGCAACACAATGAACATAGTCCCCTTCTTGCCAGTTTGATCAAGAACAGATGGGACATTCTGAAATCAACTACTGTGTTTGAAAAAATCGATTTACGCATTGCATATGCCAGAACAAATAACATCAAAGAGATCATCAGTCCAGCTGACACAACATCTCTCATGGCTAAAGATAAAAAAATACAGGGACATTACAAATGTGGCCATTGCCAGATATGTAAAATTACTAAACAGATCAAACATTTTACCAATTCGAAAACGAAGAGAACTTACAAATTGCCACACTTTACGAACTGTTCCTCTGATTATGTGGTATATGCTCTGTGTTGCCCTTGTCAGAAACTTTACATAGGCATGACAACGAGACCACTGGGAATAAGAATC